>NW_028233886.1:0-600000 GCF_054856545.1 Hippocampus guttulatus | reverse complement strand
GAAGATACATTCAAACTCACAAAACGTGCTCAGCTCGGGCTGAAAATGCATTTAAAGCAATAAAAACTCAAATTGAGTGTCACGCCTAAACCAAAGGACTTATGCACACACTTCAACATGTATTTTGTTCACGATGACCACCTGAAGCCTAAATGAGCATTAATTTGACCACACAACTCATTCCTATGAAGATACATTCAAACTCACAAAACGCGCTCAACTCGGGCTGAAAATGCATTTAAAGCAATAAAAGCTCAAATTGAGTGTCACGCCTAAACCAAAGGACTTATGCACACACTTCAACATGTATTTTGCTCAGGATGACCTCCTGAAGCCCATATGAGCATTAGTTTGACTACACAACTCATTCCTATAAAGATACATTGAAACTCACAAAACGTGCTCAGCTCGGGCTGAAAATGCATTTAAAGCAATAAAAACTCAAATTGAGTGTCACGCCTAAACCAAAGGACTTATGCACACACTTCAACATGTGTTTTGTTCAGGATGACCTCCTGAAGCCTAAATGAGCAATAATTTGACCACACAACTCATTCCTATGAAGATACATTCAAACTCAAAAAAAGTGCTCAGCTCGGGCTGAAAATGCATTTAAAGCAATAAAAACTCAAATTGAGTGTATCACCTAAACCAAAGGACTTATGCACACACTTCAACATGTATTTTGTTCAGGATGACCTCCTGAAGCCCATATGAGCATTAATTTGACCACACAACTCATTCCTATGAAGATACATTCAAACTCACAAAACGTGCTCAGCTCGGGCTGAAAATGCATTTAAAGCAATAAAAACTCAAATTGAGTGTCACGCCTAAACCAAAGGACTTATGCACACACTTCAACATGTATTTTGTTCACGATGACCACCTGAAGCCTAAATGAGCATTAATTTGACCACACAACTCATTCCTATGAAGATACATTCAAACTCACAAAACGCGCTCAACTCGGGCTGAAAATGCATTTAAAGCAATAAAAGCTCAAATTGAGTGTCACGCCTAAATCAAAGGACTTATGCAAACACTTCAACATGTATTTTGTTCAGGATGACCTCCTGAAGCCCATATGAGCATTAATTTGACCACACAACTCATTCCTATGAGAATACATTCAAACTCACAAAACGCGCTCAACTCGGGGTGAAAATGCATTTAAAGCAATAAAAACTCAAATTGAGTGTCACGCCTAAACCAAAGGACTTATGCACACACTTCAACATGTATTTTGTTCAGGATGACCACCTGACGCCTAAATGAGCATTAATTTGACCACACAACTCATTCCTATGAAGATACATTCAAAGTGAGAAAGCGCGCTCAGCTCGGGCTGAAAATGCATTTAATTTAAAGCAATAAAAACTCAAATTGAGTGTCACGCCTAAACCAAAGGACTTATGCACACACTTCAACATGTATTTAGTTCAGGATGACCACCTGAAGCCTAAATGAGCATTAATTTGACTACACAACTCATTCCTATGAAGATACATTCAAACTCACAAAACGTGCTCAGCTCGGGCTGAAAATGCATTTAAAGCAATTAAAACTCAAATTGAGTGTCACACCTAAACCAAAGGACTTATGCACACACTTCAACATGTATTTTGTTCAGGATGACCACCTGAAGCCTAAATGAGCATTAATTTGACCACACAACTCATTCCTATGAAGATACATTCAAACTCACAAAACGTGCTCAGCTCGGGCTGAAAATGCATTTAAAGCAATAAAAACTCAAATTGAGTGTCACGCCTAAACCAAAGGACTTATGCACACACTTCAACATGTATTTTGTTCAGGGTGACCTCCTGAAGGCTAAATAAGCATTAATTTGACCACACAACTCATTCCTATGAAGATACATTCAAACTCACAAAACGTGCTCAGCTCGGGCTGAAAGTGCATTTAAAGCAATAAAAACTCAAATTGAGTGTCACGCCTAAACCAAAGGACTTATGCACACACTTCAACATGTATTTTGTTCAGGATGACCACCTGAAGCCTAAATGAGCATTAATTTGACCACACAACTCATTCCTATGAAGATACATTCAAACTCACAAAACTTGCTCAGCTCGGGCTGAAAATGCATTTAAAGCAATAAAAACTCAAATTGAGTGTCACGCCTAAACCAAAGGACTTATGCACACACTTCAACATGTATTTTGTTCAGGATGACCTCCTGAAGCCTAAATGAGCAATAATTTGACCACACAACTCATTCCTATGAAGATACATTCAAACTCAAAAAACGTGCTCAGCTCGGTCTGAAAATGCATTTAAAGCAATAAAAACTCAAATTGAGTGTCACACCTAAACCAAAGGACTTATGCACACACTTCAACATGTATTTTGTTCAGGATGACCTCCTGAAGCCTAAATGAGCAATAATTTGACCACACAACTCATTCCTATGAAGATACATTCAAACTCAAAAAACGTGCTCAGCTCGGTCTGAAAATGCATTTAAAGCAATAAAAACTCAAATTGAGTGTCACACCTAAACCAAAGGACTTATGCACACACTTCAACATGTATTTTGTTCAGGATGACCTCCTGAAGCCCATATGAGCATTAATTTGACCACACAACTCATTCCTATGAAGATACATTCAAACTCACAAAACGTGCTCAGCTCGGGCTGAAAATGCATTTAAAGCAATAAAAACTCAAATTGAGTGTCACGCCTAAACCAAAGGACTTATGCACACACTTCAACATGTATTTTATTCAGGATGACCTCCTGAAGCCTAAATAAGCATTAATTTGACCACACAACTCATTCCTATGAAGATACATTCAAACTCAAAAAACGTGCTCAGCTCGGTCTGAAAATGCATTTAAAGCAATAAAAACTCAAATTGAGTGTCACACCTAAACCAAAGGACTTATGCACACACTTCAACATGTATTTAGTTCAGGATGACATCCTGAAGCCCATATGAGCATTAATTTGTCTACACAACTCATTCCTATGAAGATACATTCAAACTCACAAAACGTGCTCAACTCGGGCTGAAAATGCATTTAAAGCAATAAAAACTCAAATTGAGTGTCACGCCTAAACCAAAGGACTTATGCACACACTTCAACATGTATTTTTTTCAGGATGACCTCCTGAAGCCCATATGAGCATTAATTTGACTACACAACTCATTCCTATGAAGATACATTCAAACTCACAAAACGTGCTCAGCTCGGGCTGAAAATGCATTTAAAGCAATAAAAACTCAAATTGAGTGTCACGCCTAAACCAAAGGACTTATGCACACACTTCAACATGTATTTTGTTCAGGATGACCACCTGACGCCTAAATGAGCATTAATTTGACCACACAACTCATTCCTATGAAGATACATTCAAACTCACAAAACGTGCTCAACTCGGGCTGAAAATGCATTTAAAGCAATAAAAACTCAAATTGAGTGTCACACCTAAACCAAAGGACTTATGCACACACTTCAACATGTATTTTGTTCAGGATGACCTCCTGAAGCCCATATGAGCATTAATTTGACCACACAACTCATTCCTATGAAGATACATTCAAACTCACAAAACGTGCTCAGCTCGGGCTGAAAATGCATTTAAAGCAATAAAAACTCAAATTGAGTGTCACGCCTAAACCAAAGGACTTATGCACACACTTCAACATGTATTTTATTCAGGATGACCTCCTGAAGCCTAAATAAGCATTAATTTGACCACACAACTCATTCCTATGAAGATACATTCAAACTCAAAAAACGTGCTCAGCTCGGTCTGAAAATGCATTTAAAGCAATAAAAACTCAAATTGAGTGTCACACCTAAACCAAAGGACTTATGCACACACTTCAACATGTATTTAGTTCAGGATGACATCCTGAAGCCCATATGAGCATTAATTTGTCTACACAACTCATTCCTATGAAGATACATTCAAACTCACAAAACGTGCTCAACTCGGGCTGAAAATGCATTTAAAGCAATAAAAACTCAAATTGAGTGTCACACCTAAACCAAAGGACTTATGCACACACTTCAACATGTATTTAGTTCAGGATGACATCCTGAAGCCCATATGAGCATTAATTTGTCTACACAACTCATTCCTATGAAGATACATTCAAACTCACAAAACGTGCTCAACTCGGGCTGAAAATGCATTTAAAGCAATAAAAACTCAAATTGAGTGTCACGCCTAAACCAAAGGACTTATGCACACACTTCAACATGTATTTTTTTCAGGATGACCTCCTGAAGCCCATATGAGCATTAATTTGACTACACAACTCATTCCTATGAAGATACATTCAAACTCACAAAACGTGCTCAGCTCGGGCTGAAAATGCATTTAAAGCAATAAAAACTCAAATTGAGTGTCACGCCTAAACCAAAGGACTTATGCACACACTTCAACATGTATTTTGTTCAGGATGACCACCTGACGCCTAAATGAGCATTAATTTGACCACACAACTCATTCCTATGAAGATACATTCAAACTCACAAAACGTGCTCAACTCGGGCTGAAAATGCATTTAAAGCAATAAAAACTCAAATTGAGTGTCACACCTAAACCAAAGGACTTATGCACACACTTCAACATGTATTTTGTTCAGGATGACCTCCTGAAGCCCATATGAGCATTAATTTGACCACACAACTCATTCCTATGAAGATACATTCAAACTCACAAAACGTGCTCAGCTCGGGCTGAAAATGCATTTAAAGCAATAAAAACTCAAATTGAGTGTCACGCCTAAACCAAAGGACTTATGCACATACTTCAACATGTATTTTATTCAGGATGACCTCCTGAAGCCTAAATAAGCATTAATTTGACCACACAACTCATTCCTATGAAGATACATTCAAACTCAAAAAACGTGCTCAGCTCGGTCTGAAAATGCATTTAAAGCAATAAAAACTCAAATTGAGTGTCACACCTAAACCAAAGGACTTATGCACACACTTCAACATGTATTTAGTTCAGGATGACATCCTGAAGCCCATATGAGCATTAATTTGTCTACACAACTCATTCCTATGAAGATACATTCAAACTCACAAAACGTGCTCAACTCGGGCTGAAAATGCATTTAAAGCAATAAAAACTCAAATTGAGTGTCACGCCTAAACCAAAGGACTTATGCACACACTTCAACATGTATTTTGTTCAGGATGACCTCCTGAAGCCCATATGAGCATTAATTTGACTACACAACTCATTCCTATGAAGATACATTCAAACTCACAAAACGTGCTCAGCTCGGGCTGAAAATGCATTTAAAGCAATAAAAACTCAAATTGAGTGTCACGCCTAAACCAAAGGACTTATGCACACACTTCAACATGTATTTTGTTCAGGATGACCACCTGACGCCTAAATGAGCATTAATTTGACCACACAACTCATTCCTATGAAGATACATTCAAAGTCAGAAAGCGCGCTCAGCTCGGGCTGAAAATGCATTTAATTTAAAGCAATAAAAACTCCAATTGAGTGTCACGCCTAAACCAAAGGACTTATGCACACACTTCAACATGTATTTTGTTCAGGATGACCTCCTGAAGCCCATATGAGCATTAATTTGACTACACAACTCATTCCTATGAAGATACATTCAAACTCACAAAACGTGCTCAGCTCGGGCTGAAAATGCATTTAAAGCAATAAAAACTCAATTGAGTGTCACGCCTAAAACAAAGGACTTATGCACACACTTCAACATGTATTTTGTTCAGGATGACCACCTGACGCCTAAATGAGCATTAATTTGACCACACAACTCATTCCTATGAAGATACATTCAAACTCACAAAACGTGCTCAGCTCGGGCTGAAAATGCATTTAAAGCAATAAAAACTCAAATTGAGTGTCACGCCTAAACCAAAGGACTTATGCACACACTTCAACATGTATTTTATTCAGGATGACCTCCTGAAGCCTAAATAAGCATTAATTTGACCACACAACTCATTCCCATGAAGATACATTCAAACTCACAAAACACGCTCAGCTCGGGCTGAAAATGCATTTAAAGCAATAAAAACTCAAATTGAGTGTCACGCCTAAACCAAAGGACTTATGCACACACTTCAACATGGATTTTGTTCACGATGACCACCTGAAGCCTAAATGAGCATTAATTTGACCACACAACTCATTCCTATGAAGATACATTCAAACTCACAAAACGTGCTCAACTCGGGCTGAAAATGCATTTAAAGCAATAAAAGCTCAAATTGAGTGTCACGCCTAAACCAAAGGACTTATGCACACACTTCAACATGTATTTTGTTCAGGATGACCTCCTGAAGCCCATATGAGCATTAATTTGACCACACAACTCATTCCTATGAAGATACATTCAAACACACAAAACGTGCTCAGCTCGGCCTGAAAATGCATTTAAAGCAATAAAAACTCAAATTGAGTGTCACGCCTAAACCAAAGGACTTATGCACACACTTCAACATGTATTTAGTTCAGGATGACCACCTGAAGCCTAAATGAGCATTAATTTGACTACACAACTCATTCCTATGAAGATACATTCAAACTCACAAAACGTGCTCAGCTTGGGCTGAAAATGCATTTAAAGCAATTAAAACTCAAATTGAGTGTCACACCTAAACCAAAGGACTTATGCACACACTTCAACATGTATTTTGTTCAGGATGACCACCTGAAGCCTAAATGAGCATTAATTTGACCACACAACTCATTCCTATGAAGATACATTCAAACTCACAAAACTTGCTCAGCTCGGGCTGAAAATGCATTTAAAGCAATAAAAACTCAAATTGAGTGTCACGCCTAAACCAAAGGACTTATGCACACACTTCAACATGTATTTTGTTCAGGGTGACCTCCTGAAGCCTAAATAAGCATTAATTTGACCACACAACTCATTCCTATGAAGATACATTCAAACTCACAAAACGTGCTCAGCTCGGGCTGAAAGTGCATTTAAAGCAATAAAAACTCAAATTGAGTGTCACGCCTAAACCAAAGGACTTATGCACACACTTCAACATGTATTTTGTTCAGGATGACCTCCTGAAGCCTAAATGAGCAATAATTTGACCACACAACTCATTCCTATGAAGATACATTCAAACTCAAAAAACGTGCTCAGCTCGGTCTGAAAATGCATTTAAAGCAATAAAAACTCAAATTGAGTGTCACACCTAAACCAAAGGACTTATGCACACACTTCAACATGTATTTTGTTCAGGATGACCTCCTGAAGCCCATATGAGCATTAATTTGACCACACAACTCATTCCTATGAAGATACATTCAAACTCACAAAACGTGCTCAGCTCGGGATGAAAATGCATTTAAAGCAATAAAAACTCAAATTGAGTGTCACGCCTAAACCAAAGGACTTATGCACACACTTCAACATGTATTTTGTTCAGGATGACCTCCTGAAGCCCATATGAGCATTAATTTGACCACACAACTCATTCCTATGAAGATACATTCAAACACACAAAACGTGCTCAGCTCGGCCTGAAAATGCATTTAAAGCAATAAAAACTCAAATTCAGTGTCACGCCTAAACCAAAGGACTTATGCACACACTTCAACATGTATTTTGTTCAGGATGACCACCTGACGCCTAATTGAGCATTAATTTGACCACACAACTCATTCCTATGAAGATACATTCAAACTCACAAAACGCGCTCAGCTCGGGCTGAAAATGCATTTAAAGCAATAAAAACTCAAATTGAGTGTCACGCCTAAACCAAAGGACTTATGGACACACTTCAACATGTATTTTGTTCAGGATGACCTCCTGAAGCCCATATGATCATTAATTTGACCACACAACTCATTCTTATGAAGATACATTCAAACACACAAAACGTGCTCAGCTCGGCCTGAAAATGCATTTAAAGCAATAAAAACTCAAATTGAGTGTCACGCCTAAACCAAAGGACTTATGCACACACTTCAACATGTATTTTGTTCAGGATGACCACCTGACGCCTAAATGAGCATTAATTTGACCACACAACTCATTCCTATGAAGATACATTCAAACTCACAAAACGCGCTCAGCTCGGGCTGAAAATGCATTTAAAGCAATAAAAACTCAAATTGAGTGTCACGCCTAAACCAAAGGACTTATGCACACACTTCAACATGTATTTTGTTCAGGATGACCTCCTGAAGCCCATATGAGCATTAATTTGACTACACAACTCATTCCTGTGAAGATACATTCAAACTCACAAAACGTGCTCAGCTCGGGCTGAAAATGCATTTAAAGCAATAAAAACTCAAATTGAGTGTCACGCCTAAACCAAAGGACTTATGCACACACTTCAACATGTATTTTGTTCAGGATGACCTCCTGAAGCCTAAATAAGCATTAATTTGACCACACAACTCATTCCTATGAAGATACATTCAAACTCACAAAACGCGCTCAGCTCGGGCTGAAAATGCATTTAAAGCAATAAAAACTCAAATTGAGTGTCACGCCTAAACCAAAGGACTTATGCACACACTTCAACATGTATTTTGTTCAGGATGACCTCCTGAAGCCCATATGAGCATTAATTTGACTACACAACTCATTCCTATGAAGATACATTCAAACTCACAAAACGTGCTCAGCTCGGGCTGAAAATGCATTTAAAGCAATAAAAACTCAATTGAGTGTCACGCCTAAAACAAAGGACTTATGCACACATTTCAACATGTATTTTGTTCAGGATGACCACCTGACGCCTAAATGAGCATTAATTTGACCACACAACTCATTCCTATGAAGATACATTCAAAGTCAGAAAGCGCGCTCAGCTCGGGCTGAAAATGCATTTAAAGCAATAAAAACTCAAATTGAGTGTCACGCCTAAACCAAAGGACTTATGCACACACTTCAACATGTATTTTGTTCAGGATGACCTCCTGAAGCCTAAATCAGCAATAATTTGACCACACAACTCATTCCTATGAAGATACATTCAAAGTCAGAAAGTGCGATCAGCTCGGGCTGAAAATGCATTTAATTTAAAGCAATAAAAACTCCAATTGAGTGTCACGCCTAAACCAAAGGACTTATGCACACACTTCAACATGTATTTAGTTCAGGATGACCACCTGAAGCCTAAATGAGCATTAATTTGACCACACAACTCATTCCTATGAAGATACATTCAAACTCACAAAACGTGCTCAGCTCGGGCTGAAAATGCATTTAAAGCAATAAAAACTCAAATTGAGTGTCACACCTAAACCAAAGGACTTATGCACACATTTCAACATGTATTTTGTTCAGGATGACCTTCTGAACCCCATATGAGCATTAATTTGACTACACAACTCATTCCTATGAAGATACATTCAAACTCACAAAACGTGCTCAGCTCGGGCTGAAAATGCATTTAAAGCAATAAAAACTCAAATTGAGTGTCACGCCTAAACCAAAGGACTTATGCACACACTTCAACATGTATTTTATTCAGGATGACCTCCTGAAGCCTAAATAAGCATTAATTTGACCACACAACTCATTCCTATGAAGATACATTCAAACTCACAAAACACGCTCAGCTCGGGCTGAAAATGCATTTAAAGCAATAAAAACTCAAATTGAGTGTCACGCCTAAACCAAAGGACTTATGCACACACTTCAACATGGATTTTGTTCAAGATGACCTCCTGAAGCCTAAATGAGCAATAATTTGATTACACAACTCATTCCTATGAAGATACATTCAAACTCAAAAAACGTGCTCAGCTCGGGCTGAAAATGCATTTAAAGCAATAAAAACTCAAATTGAGTGTCACACCTAAACCAAAGGACTTATGCACACACTTCAACATGTATTTTGTTCAGGATGACCTCCTGAAGCCCATATGAGCATTAATTTGACCACACAACTCATTCCTATGAAGATACATTCAAACTCACAAAACGTGCTCAGCTCGGGCTGAAAATGCATTTAAAGCAATAAAAACTCAAATTGAGTGTCACGCCTAAACCAAAGGACTTATGCACACACTTCAACATGTATTTTGTTCACGATGACCACCTGAAGCCTAAATGAGCATTAATTTGACCACACAACTCATTCCTATGAAGATACATTCAAACTCACAAAACGTGCTCAACTCGGGCTGAAAATGCATTTAAAGCAATAAAAGCTCAAATTGAGTGTCACGCCTAAACCAAAGGACTTATGCACACACTTCAACATGTATTTAGTTCAGGATGACCACCTGAAGCCTAAATGAGCATTAATTTGACCACACAACTCATTCCTATGAAGATACATTCAAACTCACAAAACGTGCTCAACTCAGGCTGAAAATGCATTTAAAGCAATAAAAACTCAAATTGAGTGTCACGCCTAAACCAAAGGACTTATGCACACACTTCAACATGTATTTTGTTCAGGATGACCTCCTGAAGCCCATATGAGCATTAATTTGACCACACAACTCATTCCTATGAAGATACATTCAAACACACAAAACGTGCTCAGCTCGGCCTGAAAATGCATTTAAAGCAATAAAAACTCAAATTGAGTGTCACGCCTAAACCAAAGGACTTATGCACACACTTCAACATGTATTTTGTTCAGGATGACCACCTGACGCCTAATTGAGCATTAATTTGACCACACAACTCATTCCTATGAAGATACATTCAAACTCACAAAACGCGCTCAGCTCGGGCTGAAAATGCATTTAAAGCAATAAAAACTCAAATTGAGTGTCACGCCTAAACCAAAGGACTTATGGACACACTTCAACATGTATTTTGTTCAGGATGACCTCCTGAAGCCCATATGATCATTAATTTGACCACACAACTCATTCTTATGAAGATACATTCAAACACACAAAACGTGCTCAGCTCGGCCTGAAAATGCATTTAAAGCAATAAAAACTCAAATTGAGTGTCACGCCTAAACCAAAGGACTTATGCACACACTTCAACATGTATTTTGTTCAGGATGACCACCTGACGCCTAAATGAGCATTAATTTGACCACACAACTCATTCCTATGAAGATACATTCAAACTCACAAAACGCGCTCAGCTCGGGCTGAAAATGCATTTAAAGCAATAAAAACTCAAATTGAGTGTCACGCCTAAACCAAAGGACTTATGCACACACTTCAACATGTATTTTGTTCAGGGTGACCTCCTGAAGCCTAAATAAGCATTAATTTGACCACACAACTCATTCCTATGAAGATACATTCAAACTCACAAAACGCGCTCAGCTCGGGCTGAAAATGCATTTAAAGCAATAAAAACTCAAATTTAGTGTCACACCTAAACCAAAGGACTTATGCACACACTTCAACATGTATTTAGTTCAGGATGACATCCTGAAGCCCATATGAGCATTAATTTGTCTACACAACTCATTCCTATGAAGATACATTCAAACTCACAAAACGGGCTCAACTCGGGCTGAAAATGCATTTAAAGCATTAAAAACTCAAATTGAGTGTCACGCCTAAACCAAAGGACTTATGCACACACTTCAACATGTATTTTGTTCAGGATGACCTCCTGAAGCCCATATGAGCATTAATTTGACTACACAACTCATTCCTATGAAGATACATTCAAACTCACAAAACGTGCTCAGCTCGGGCTGAAAATGCATTTAAAGCAATAAAAACTCAAATTGAGTGTCACGCCTAAACCAAAGGACTTATGCACACACTTCAACATGTATTTTGTTCAGGATGACCACCTGACGCCTAAATGAGCATTAATTTGACCACACAACTCATTCCTATGAAGATACATTCAAAGTCAGAAAGCGCGCTCAGCTCGGGCTGAAAATGCATTTAAAGCAATAAAAACTCAAATTGAGTGTCACGCCTAAACCAAAGGACTTATGCACACACTTCAACATGTATTTTGTTCAGGATGACCTCCTGAAGCCTAAATCAGCAATAACTTGACCACACAACTCATTCCTATGAAGATACATTCAAAGTCAGAAAGTGCGCTCAGCTCGGGCTGAAAATGCATTTAATTTAAAGCAATAAAAACTCCAATTGAGTGTCACGCCTAAACCAAAGGACTTATGCACACACTTCAACATGTATTTAGTTCAGGATGACCACCTGAAGCCTAAATGAGCATTAATTTGACCACACAACTCATTCCTATGAAGATACATTCAAACTCACAAAACGTGCTCAGCTCGGGCTGAAAATGCATTTAAAGCAATAAAAACTCAAATTGAGTGTCACACCTAAACCAAAGGACTTATGCACACATTTCAACATGTATTTTGTTCAGGATGACCTTCTGAACCCCATATGAGCATTAATTTGACTACACAACTCATTCCTATGAAGATACATTCAAACTCACAAAACGTGCTCAGCTCGGGCTGAAAATGCATTTAAAGCAATAAAAACTCAAATTGAGTGTCACGCCTAAACCAAAGGACTTATGCACACACTTCAACATGTATTTTATTCAGGATGACCTCCTGAAGCCTAAATAAGCATTAATTTGACCACACAACTCATTCCTATGAAGATACATTCAAACTCACAAAACACGCTCAGCTCGGGCTGAAAATGCATTTAAAGCAATAAAAACTCAAATTGAGTGTCACGCCTAAACCAAAGGACTTATGCACACACTTCAACATGGATTTTGTTCAAGATGACCTCCTGAAGCCTAAATGAGCAATAATTTGATTACACAACTCATTCCTATGAAGATACATTCAAACTCAAAAAACGTGCTCAGCTCGGGCTGAAAATGCATTTAAAGCAATAAAAACTCAAATTGAGTGTCACACCTAAACCAAAGGACTTATGCACACACTTCAACATGTATTTTGTTCAGGATGACCTCCTGAAGCCCATATGAGCATTAATTTGACCACACAACTCATTCCTATGAAGATACATTCAAACTCACAAAACGTGCTCAGCTCGGGCTGAAAATGCATTTAAAGCAATAAAAACTCAAATTGAGTGTCACGCCTAAACCAAAGGACTTATGCACACACTTCAACATGTATTTTGTTCAGGATGACCTCCTGAAGCCCATATGAGCATTAATTTGACCACACAACTCATTCCTATGAAGATACATTCAAACTCACAAAACGTGCTCAGCTCGGGCTGAAAATGCATTTAAAGCAATAAAAGCTCAAATTGAGTGTCACGCCTAAACCAAAGGACTTATGCACACACTTCAACATGTGTTTTGTTCAGGATGACCTCCTGAAGCCTAAATGAGCAATAATTTGACCACACAACTCATTCCTATGAAGATACATTCAAACTCAAAAAAAGTGCTCAGCTCGGGCTGAAAATGCATTTAAAGCAATAAAAACTCAAATTGAGTGTCACGCCTAAACCAAAGGACTTATGCACACACTTCAACATGTATTTTGTTCAGGATGACCTCCTGAAGCCCATATGAGCATTAATTTGACCACACAACTCATTCCTATGAAGATACATTCAAACACACAAAACGTGCTCAGCTCGGCCTGAAAATGCATTTAAAGCAATAAAAACTCAAATTGAGTGTCACGCCTAAACCAAAGGACTTATGCATACACTTCAACATGTATTTTGTTCAGGATGACCACCTGACGCCTAATTGAGCATTAATTTGACCACACAACTCATTCCTATGAAGATACATTCAAACTCACAAAACGTGCTCAGCTCGGGCTGAAAATGCATTTAAAGCAATAAAAACTCAAATTGAGTGTCACGCCTAAACCAAAGGACTTATGGACACACTTCAACATGTATTTTGTTCAGGATGACCTCCTGAAGCCCATATGATCATTAATTTGACCACACAACTCATTCTTATGAAGATACATTCAAACACACAAAACGTGCTCAGCTCGGCCTGAAAATGCATTTAAAGCAATAAAAACTCAAATTGAGTGTCACGCCTAAACCAAAGGACTTATGCACACACTTCAACATGTATTTTGTTCAGGATGACCACCTGACGCCTAAATGAGCATTAATTTGACCACACAACTCATTCCTATGAAGATACATTCAAACTCACAAAACGCGCTCAGCTCGGGCTGAAAATGCATTTAAAGCAATAAAAACTCAAATTGAGTGTCACGCCTAAACCAAAGGACTTTTGCACACACTTCAACATGTATTTTGTTCAGGGTGACCTCCTGAAGCCTAAATAAGCATTAATTTGACCACACAACTCATTCCTATGAAGATACATTCAAACTCACAAAACGCGCTCAGCTCGGGCTGAAAATGCATTTAAAGCAATAAAAACTCAAATTTAGTGTCACACCTAAACCAAAGGACTTATGCACACACTTCAACATGTATTTAGTTCAGGATGACATCCTGAAGCCCATATGAGCATTAATTTGTCTACAAAACTCATTCCTATGAAGATACATTCAAACTCACAAAACGTGCTCAACTCGGGCTGAAAATGCATTTAAAGCAATAAAAACTCAAATTGAGTGTCACGCCTAAACCAAAGGACTTATGCACACACTTCAACATGTATTTTGTTCAGGATGACCTCCTGAAGCCCATATGATCATTAATTTGACCACACAACTCATTCTTATGAAGATACATTCAAACACACAAAACGTGCTCAGCTCGGCCTGAAAATGCATTTAAAGCAATAAAAACTCAAATTGAGTGTCACGCCTAAACCAAAGGACTTATGCACACACTTCAACATGTATTTTGTTCAGGATGACCACCTGACGCCTAAATGAGCATTAATTTGACCACACAACTCATTCCTATGAAGATACATTCAAACTCACAAAACGCGCTCAGCTCGGGCTGAAAATGCATTTAAAGCAATAAAAACTCAAATTGAGTGTCACGCCTAAACCAAAGGACTTTTGCACACACTTCAACATGTATTTTGTTCAGGGTGACCTCCTGAAGCCTAAATAAGCATTAATTTGACCACACAACTCATTCCTATGAAGATACATTCAAACTCACAAAACGCGCTCAGCTCGGGCTGAAAATGCATTTAAAGCAATAAAAACTCAAATTTAGTGTCACACCTAAACCAAAGGACTTATGCACACACTTCAACATGTATTTAGTTCAGGATGACATCCTGAAGCCCATATGAGCATTAATTTGTCTACAAAACTCATTCCTATGAAGATACATTCAAACTCACAAAACGTGCTCAACTCGGGCTGAAAATGCATTTAAAGCAATAAAAACTCAAATTGAGTGTCACGCCTAAACCAAAGGACTTATGCACACACTTCAACATGTATTTTGTTCAGGATGACCTCCTGAAGCCCATATGATCATTAATTTGACCACACAACTCATTCTTATGAAGATACATTCAAACACACAAAACGTGCTCAGCTCGGCCTGAAAATGCATTTAAAGCAATAAAAACTCAAATTGAGTGTCACGCCTAAACCAAAGGACTTATGCACACACTTCAACATGTATTTTGTTCAGGATGACCACCTGACGCCTAAATGAGCATTAATTTGACCACACAACTCATTCCTATGAAGATACATTCAAACTCACAAAACGCGCTCAGCTCGGGCTGAAAATGCATTTAAAGCAATAAAAACTCAAATTGAGTGTCACGCCTAAACCAAAGGACTTATGCACACACTTCAACATGTATTTTGTTCAGGGTGACCTCCTGAAGCCTAAATAAGCATTAATTTGACCACACAACTCATTCCTATGAAGATACATTCAAACTCACAAAACACGCTCAGCTCGGGCTGAAAATGCATTTAAAGCAATAAAAACTCAAATTTAGTGTCACACCTAAACCAAAGGACTTATGCACACACTTCAACATGTATTTAGTTCAGGATGACATCCTGAAGCCCATATGAGCATTAATTTGTCTACACAACTCATTCCTATGAAGATACATTCAAACTCACAAAACGTGCTCAACTCGGGCTGAAAATGCATTTAAAGCAATAAAAACTCAAATTCAGTGTCACACCTAAACCAAAGGACTTATGCACACACTTCAACATGTATTTAGTTCAGGATGACATCCTGAAGCCCATATGAGCATTAATTTGTCTACACAACTCATTCCTATGAAGATACATTCAAACTCACAAAACGTGCTCAACTCGGGCTGAAAATGCATTTAAAGCAATAAAAACTCAAATTGAGTGCCACGCCTAAACCAAAGGACTTATGCACACACTTCAACATGTATTTTGTTCAGGATGGCCTCCTGAAGCCCATATGAGCATTAATTTGACTACACAACTCATTCCTATGAAGATACATTCAAACTCACAAAATGTGCTCAGCTCGGGCTGAAAATGCATTTAAAGCAATAAAAACTCAAATTGAGTGTCACGCCTAAACCAAAGGACTTATGCACACACTTCAACATGTATTTTGTTCAGGATGACCACCTGACGCCTAAATGAGCATTAATTTGACCACACAACTCATTCCTATGAAGATACATTCAAAGTCAGAAAGTGCGCTCAGCTCGGGCTGAAAATGCATTTAATTTAAAGCAATAAAAACTCAAATTGAGTGTCACGCCGAAACCAAAGGACTGATGCACACACTTCAACATGTATTTTATTCAGGATGACCTCCTGAAGCCTAAATAAGCATTAATTTGACCACACAACTCATTCCTATGAAGATACATTCAAACTCACAAAACACGCTCAGCTCGGGCTGAAAATGCATTTAAAGCAATAAAAACTCAAATTGAGTGTCACGCCTAAACCAAAGGACTTATGCACACACTTCAACATGGATTTTGTTCAAGATGACCTCCTGAAGCCTAAATGAGCAATAATTTGATTACACAACTCATTCCTATGAAGATACATTCAAACTCAAAAAACGTGCTCAGCTCGGGCTGAAAATGCATTTAAAGCAATAAAAACTCAAATTGAGTGTCACACCTAAACCAAAGGACTTATGCACACACTTCAACATGTATTTTGTTCAGGATGACCTCCTGAAGCCCATATGAGCATTAATTTGACCACACAACTCATTCCTATGAAGATACATTCAAACTCACAAAACGTGCTCAGCTCGGGCTGAAAATGCATTTAAAGCAATAAAAACTCAAATTGAGTGTCACGCCTAAACCAAAGGACTTATGCACACACTTCAACATGTATTTTGTTCACGATGACCACCTGAAGCCTAAATGAGCATTAATTTGACCACACAACTCATTCCTATGAAGATACATTCAAACTCACAAAACGTGCTCAACTCGGGCTGAAAATGCATTTAAAGCAATAAAAGCTCAAATTGAGTGTCACGCCTAAACCAAAGGACTTATGCACACACTTCAACATGTATTTTGTTCAGGATGACCTCCTGAAGCCCATATGAGCATTAATTTGACCACACAACTCATTCCTATGAAGATACATTCAAACACACAAAACGTGCTCAGCTCGGCCTGAAAATGCATTTAAAGCAATAAAAACTCAAATTGAGTGTCACGCCTAAACCAAAGGACTTATGCACACACTTCAACATGTATTTTGTTCAGGATGACCACCTGACGCCTAAATGAGCATTCATTTGACCACACAACTCATTCCTATGAAGATACATTCAAACACACAAAACGTGCTCAGCTCGGCCTGAAAATGCATTTAAAGCAATAAAAACTCAAATTGAGTGTCACGCCTAAACCAAAGGACTTATGCACACACTTCAACATGTGTTTTGTTCAGGATGACCTCCTGAAGCCTAAATGAGCAATAATTTGACCACACAACTCATTCCTATGAAGATACATTCAAACTCAAAAAAAGTGCTCAGCTCGGGCTGAAAATGCATTTAAAGCAATAAAAACTCAAATTGAGTGTCACACCTAAACCAAAGGACTTATGCACACACTTCAACATGTATTTTGTTCAGGATGACCTCCTGAAGCCCATATGAGCATTAATTTGACCACACAACTCATTCCTATGAAGATACATTCAAACTCACAAAACGTGCTCAGCTCGGGCTGAAAATGCATTTAAAGCAATAAAAACTCAAATTGAGTGTCACGCCTAAACCAAAGGACTTATGCACACACTTCAACATGTATTTTGTTCACGATGACCACCTGAAGCCTAAATGAGCATTAATTTGACCACACAACTCATTCCTATGAAGATACATTCAAACTCACAAAACGCGCTCAACTCGGGCTGAAAATGCATTTAAAGCAATAAAAGCTCAAATTGAGTGTCACGCCTAAACCAAAGGACTTATGCACACACTTCAACATGTATTTTGTTCAGGATGACCTCCTGAAGCCCATATGAGCATTAATTTGACCACACAACTCATTCCTATGAGAATACATTCAAACTCACAAAACGCGCTCAACTCGGGCTGAAAATGCATTTAAAGCAATAAAAACTCAAATTGAGTGTCACGCCTAAACCAAAGGACTTATGCACACACTTCAACATGTATTTTGTTCAGGATGACCTCCTGAAGCCCATATGAGCATTAATTTGACTACACAACTCATTCCTATGAAGATACATTCAAACTCACAAAACGTGCTCAGCTCGGGCTGAAAATGCATTTAAAGCAATAAAAACTCAAATTGAGTGTCACGCCTAAACCAAAGGACTTATGCACACACTTCAACATGTATTTTATTCAGGATGACCTCCTGAAGCCTAAATAAGCATTAATTTGACCACACAACTCATTCCTATGAAGATACATTCAAACTCACAAAACACGCTCAGCTCGGGCTGAAAATGCATTTAAAGCAATAAAAACTCAAATTGAGTGTCACGCCTAAACCAAAGGACTTATGCACACACTTCAACATGGATTTTGTTCAAGATGACCTCCTGAAGCCTAAATGAGCAATAATTTGATTACACAACTCATTCCTATGAAGATACATTCAAACTCAAAAAACGTGCTCAGCTCGGGCTGAAAATGCATTTAAAGCAATAAAAACTCAAATTGAGTGTCACACCTAAACCAAAGGACTTATGCACACACTTCAACATGTATTTTGTTCAGGATGACCTCCTGAAGCCCATATGAGCATTAATTTGACCACACAACTCATTCCTATGAAGATACATTCAAACTCACAAAACGTGCTCAGCTCGGGCTGAAAATGCATTTAAAGCAATAAAAACTCAAATTGAGTGTCACGCCTAAACCAAAGGACTTATGCACACACTTCAACATGTATTTTGTTCACGATGACCACCTGAAGCCTAAATGAGCATTAATTTGACCACACAACTCATTGCTATGAAGATACATTCAAACTCACAAAACGTGCTCAACTCGGGCTGAAAATGCATTTAAAGCAATAAAAGCTCAAATTGAGTGTCACGCCTAAACCAAAGGACTTATGCACACACTTCAACATGTATTTTGTTCAGGATGACCTCCTGAAGCCCATATGAGCATTAATTTGACCACACAACTCATTCCTATGAAGATACATTCAAACACACAAAACGTGCTCAGCTCGGCCTGAAAATGCATTTAAAGCAATAAAAACTCAAATTGAGTGTCACGCCTAAACCAAAGGACTTATGCACACACTTCAACATGTATTTTGTTCAGGATGACCACCTGACGCCTAAATGAGCATTCATTTGACCACACAACTCATTCCTATGAAGATACATTCAAACACACAAAACGTGCTCAGCTCGGCCTGAAAATGCATTTAAAGCAATAAAAACTCAAATTGAGTGTCACGCCTAAACCAAAGGACTTATGCACACACTTCAACATGTGTTTTGTTCAGGATGACCTCCTGAAGCCTAAATGAGCAATAATTTGACCACACAACTCATTCCTATGAAGATACATTCAAACTCAAAAAAAGTGCTCAGCTCGGGCTGAAAATGCATTTAAAGCAATAAAAAGTCAAATTGAGTGTCACACCTAAACCAAAGGACTTATGCACACACTTCAACATGTATTTTGTTCAGGATGACCTCCTGAAGCCCATATGAGCATTAATTTGACCACACAACTCATTCCTATGAAGATACATTCAAACTCACAAAACGTGCTCAGCTCGGGCTGAAAATGCATTTAAAGCAATAAAAACTCAAATTGAGTGTCACGCCTAAACCAAAGGACTTATGCACACACTTCAACATGTATTTTGTTCACGATGACCACCTGAAGCCTAAATGAGCATTAATTTGACCACACAACTCATTCCTATGAAGATACATTCAAACTCACAAAACGCGCTCAACTCGGGCTGAAAATGCATTTAAAGCAATAAAAGCTCAAATTGAGTGTCACGCCTAAACCAAAGGACTTATGCACACACTTCAACATGTATTTTGTTCAGGATGACCTCCTGAAGCCCATATGAGCATTAATTTGACCACACAACTCATTCCTATGAGAATACATTCAAACTCACAAAACGCGCTAAACTCGGGCTGAAAATGCATTTAAAGCAATAAAAACTCAAATTGAGTGTCACGCCTAAACCAAAGGACTTATGCACACACTTCAACATGTATTTTGTTCAGGATGACCACCTGACGCCTAAATGAGCATTAATTTGACCACACAACTCATTCCTATGAAGATACATTCAAAGTCAGAAAGCGCGCTCAGCTCGGGCTGAAAATGCATTTAATTTAAAGCAATAAAAACTCAAATTGAGTGTCACGCCTAAACCAAAGGACTTATGCACACACTTCAACATGTATTTAGTTCAGGATGACCACCTGAAGCCTAAATGAGCATTAATTTGACTACACAACTCATTCCTATGAAGATACATTCAAACTCACAAAACGTGCTCAGCTCGGGCTGAAAATGCATTTAAAGCAATTAAAACTCAAATTGAGTGTCACACCTAAACCAAAGGACTTATGCACACACTTCAACATGTATTTTGTTCAGGATGACCACCTGAAGCCTAAATGAGCATTAATTTGACCACACAACTCATTCCTATGAAGATACATTCAAACTCACAAAACTTGCTCAGCTCGGGCTGAAAATGCATTTAAAGCAATAAAAACTCAAATTGAGTGTCACGCCTAAACCAAAGGACTTATGCACACACTTCAACATGTATTTTGTTCAGGATGACCTCCTTAAGCCTAAATGAGCAATAATTTGACCACACAACTCATTCCTATGAAGATACATTCAAACTCAAAAAACGTGCTCAGCTCGGTCTGAAAATGCATTTAAAGCAATAAAAACTCAAATTGAGTGTCACACCTAAACCAAAGGACTTATGCACACACTTCAACATGTATTTTGTTCAGGATGACCTCCTGAAGCCCATATGAGCATTAATTTGACCACACAACTCATTCCTATGAAGATACATTCAAACTCACAAAACGTGCTCAGCTCGGGATGAAAATGCATTTAAAGCAATAAAAACTCAAATTGAGTGTCACGCCTAAACCAAAGGACTTATGCACACACTTCAACATGTATTTAGTTCAGGATGACCACCTGAAGCCTAAATGAGCATTAATTTGACCACACAACTCATTCCTATGAAGATACATTCAAACTCACAAAACGTGCTCAACTCAGGCTGAAAATGCATTTAAAGCAATAAAAACTCAAATTGAGTGTCACGCCTAAACCAAAGGACTTATGCACACACTTCAACATGTATTTTGTTCAGGATGACCTCCTGAAGCCCATATGAGCATTAATTTGACCACACAACTCATTCCTATGAAGATACATTCAAACACACAAAACGTGCTCAGCTCGGCCTGAAAATGCATTTAAAGCAATAAAAACTCAAATTGAGTGTCACGCCTAAACCAAAGGACTTATGCACACACTTCAACATGTATTTTGTTCAGGATGACAACCTGACGCCTAATTGAGCATTAATTTTACCACACAACTCATTCCTATGAAGATACATTCAAACTCACAAAATGCGCTCAGCTCGGGCTGAAAATGCATTTAAAGCAATAAAAACTCAAATTGAGTGTCACACCTAAACCAAAGGACTTATGCACACACTTCAACATGTATTTTGTTCAGGATGACGTCCTGAAGCCCATATGAGCATTAATTTGACCACACAACTCATTCCTATGAAGATACATTCAAACTCACAAAACGTGCTCAGCTCGGGCTGAAAATGCATTTAAAGCAATAAAACTCAAATTGAGTGTCACACCTAAACCAAAGGACTTATTCACACACTTCAAAATGTATTTTGTTCAGGATGACCTCCTGAAGCCCATATGAGCATTAATTTGACCACACAACTCATTCCTATGAAGATACATTCAAACTCACAAAACGTGCTCAGCTCGGGCTGAAAGTGCATTTAAAGCAATAAAAACTCAAATTGAGTGTCACGCCTAAACCAAAGGACTTATGCACACACTTCAACATGTATTTTGTTCAGGATGACCACCTGAAGCCTAAATGAGCATTAATTTGACCACACAACTCATTCCTATGAAGATACATTCAAACTCACAAACCTTGCTCAGCTCGGGCTGAAAATGCATTTAAAGCAATAAAAACTCAAATTGAGTGTCACGCCTAAACCAAAGGACTTATGCACACACTTCAACATGTATTTTGTTCAGGATGACCTCCTGAAGCCTAAATGAGCAATAATTTGACCACACAACTCATTCCTATGAAGATACATTCAAACTCAAAAAACGTGCTCAGCTCGCTCTGAAAATGCATTTAAAGCAATAAAAACTCAAATTGAGTGTCACACCTAAACCAAAGGACTTATGCACACACTTCAACATGTATTTTGTTCAGGATGACCTCCTGAAGCCCATATGAGCATTAATTTGACCACACAACTCATTCCTATGAAGATACATTCAAACTCACAAAACGTGCTCAGCTCGGGATGAAAATGCATTTAAAGCAATAAAAACTCAAATTGAGTGTCACGCCTAAACCAAAGGACTTATGCACACACTTCAACATGTATTTAGTTCAGGATGACCACCTGAAGCCTAAATGAGCATTAATTTGACCACCCAACTCATTCCTATGAAGATACATTCAAACTCACAAAACGTGCTCAACTCAGGCTGAAAATGCATTTAAAGCAATAAAAACTCAAATTGAGTGTCACGCCTAAACCAAAGGACTTATGCACACACTTCAACATGTATTTTGTTCAGGATGACCTCCTGAAGCCCATATGAGCATTAATTTGACCACACAACTCATTCCTATGAAGATACATTCAAACACACAAAACGTGCTCAGCTCGGCCTGAAAATGCATTTAAAGCAATAAAAACTCAAATTGAGTGTCACGCCTAAACCAAAGGACTTATGCACACACTTCAACATGTATTTTGTTCAGGATGACCACCTGACGCCTAATTGAGCATTAATTTGACCACACAACTCATTCCTATGAAGATACATTCAAACTCACAAAACGCGCTCAGCTCGGGCTGAAAATGCATTTAAAGCAATAAAAACTCAAATTGAGTGTCACGCCTAAACCAAAGGACTTATGGACACACTTCAACATGTATTTTGTTCAGGATGACCTCCTGAAGCCCATATGATCATTAATTTGACCACACAACTCATTCTTATGAAGATACATTCAAACACACAAAACGTGCTCAGCTCGGCCTGAAAATGCATTTAAAGCAATAAAAACTCAAATTGAGTGTCACGCCTAAACCAAAGGACTTATGCACACACTTCAACATGTATTTTGTTCAGGATGACCACCTGACGCCTAAATGAGCATTAATTTGACCACACAACTCATTCCTATGAAGATACATTCAAACTCACAAAACGCGCTCAGCTCGGGCTGAAAATGCATTTAAAGCAATAAAAACTCAAATTGAGTGTCACGCCTAAACCAAAGGACTTATGCACACACTTCAACATGTATTTTGTTCAGGGTGACCTCCTGAAGCCTAAATAAGCATTAATTTGACCACACAACTCATTCCTATGAAGATACATTCAAAGTCAGAAAGCGCGCTCAGCTCGGGCTGAAAATGCATTTAATTTAAAGCAATAAAAACTCAAATTGAGTGTCACGCCTAAACCAAAGGACTTATGCACACACTTCAACATGTATTTAGTTCAGGATGACCACCTGAAGCCTAAATGAGCATTAATTTGACTACACAACTCATTCCTATGAAGATACATTCAAACTCACAAAACGTGCTCAGCTCGGGCTGAAAATGCATTTAAAGCAATTAAAACTCAAATTGAGTGTCACACCTAAACCAAAGGACTTATGCACACACTTCAACATGTATTTTGTTCAGGATGACCACCTGAAGCCTAAATGAGCATTAATTTGACCACACAACTCATTCCTATGAAGATACATTCAAACTCACAAAACTTGCTCAGCTCGGGCTGAAAATGCATTTAAAGCAATAAAAACTCAAATTGAGTGTCACGCCTAAACCAAAGGACTTATGCACACACTTCAACATGTATTTTGTTCAGGATGACCTCCTGAAGCCTAAATGAGCAATAATTTGACCACACAACTCATTCCTATGAAGATACATTCAAACTCAAAAAACGTGCTCAGCTCGGTCTGAAAATGCATTTAAAGCAATAAAAGCTCAAATTGAGTGTCACGCCTAAACCAAAGGACTTATGCACACACTTCAACATGTATTTTGTTCAGGATGACCTCCTGAAGCCCATATGAGCATTAATTTGACCACACAACTCATTCCTATGAGAATACATTCAAACTCACAAAACGCGCTCAACTCGGGCTGAAAATGCATTTAAAGCAATAAAAACTCAAATTGAGTGTCACGCCTAAACCAAAGGACTTATGCACACACTTCAACATGTATTTTGTTCAGGATGACCACCTGACGCCTAAATGAGCATTAATTTGACCACACAACTCATTCCTATGAAGATACATTCAAAGTCAGAAAGCGCGCTCAGCTCGGGCTGAAAATGCATTTAATTTAAAGCAATAAAAACTCAAATTGAGTGTCACGCCTAAACCAAAGGACTTATGCACACACTTCAACATGTATTTAGTTCAGGATGACCACCTGAAGCCTAAATGAGCATTAATTTGACTACACAACTCATTCCTATGAAGATACATTCAAACTCACAAAACGTGCTCAGCTCGGGCTGAAAATGCATTTAAAGCAATTAAAACTCAAATTGAGTGTCACACCTAAACCAAAGGACTTATGCACACACTTCAACATGTATTTTGTTCAGGATGACCACCTGAAGCCTAAATGAGCATTAATTTGACCACACAACTCATTCCTATGAAGATACATTCAAACTCACAAAACGTGCTCAACTCAGGCTGAAAATGCATTTAAAGCAATAAAAACTCAAATTGAGTGTCACGCCTAAACCAAAGGACTTATGCACACACTTCAACATGTATTTTGTTCAGGATGACCTCCTGAAGCCCATATGAGCATTAATTTGACCACACAACTCATTCCTATGAAGATACATTCAAACACACAAAACGTGCTCAGCTCGGCCTGAAAATGCATTTAAAGCAATAAAAACTCAAATTGAGTGTCACGCCTAAACCAAAGGACTTATGCACACACTTCAACATGTATTTTGTTCAGGATGACCACCTGACGCCTAATTGAGCATTAATTTGACCACACAACTCATTCCTATGAAGATACATTCAAACTCACAAAATGCGCTCAGCTCGGGCTTAAAATGCATTTAAAGCAATAAAAACTCAAATTGAGTGTCACGCCTAAACCAAAGGACTTATGGACACACTTCAACATGTATTTTGTTCAGGATGACCTCCTGAAGCCCATATGATCATTAATTTGACCACACAACTCATTCTTATGAAGATACATTCAAACACACAAAACGTGCTCAGCTCGGCCTGAAAATGCATTTAAAGCAATAAAAACTCAAATTGAGTGTCACGCCTAAACCAAAGGACTTATGCACACACTTCAACATGTATTTTGTTCAGGATGACCTCCTGAAGCCCATATGAGCATTAATTTGACCACACAACTCATTCCTATGAAGATACATTCAAACACACAAAACGTGCTCAGCTCGGCCTGAAAATGCATTTAAAGCAATAAAAACTCAAATTGAGTGTCACGCCTAAACCAAAGGACTTATGCACACACTTCAACATGTATTTTGTTCAGGATGACCACCTGACGCCTAATTGAGCATTAATTTGACCACACAACTCATTCCTATGAAGATACATTCAAACTCACAAAACGCGCTCAGCTCGGGCTGAAAATGCATTTAAAGCAATAAAAACTCAAATTGAGTGTCACGCCTAAACCAAAGGACTTATGGACACACTTCAACATGTATTTTGTTCAGGATGACCTCCTGAAGCCCATATGATCATTAATTTGACCACACAACTCATTCTTATGAAGATACATTCAAACACACAAAACGTGCTCAGCTCGCCCTGAAAATGCATTTAAAGCAATAAAAACTCAAATTGAGTGTCACGCCTAAACCAAAGGACTTATGCACACACTTCAACATGTATTTTGTTCAGGATGACCATCTGACGCCTAAATGAGCATTAATTTGACCACACAACTCATTCCTATGAAGATACATTCAAACTCACAAAACGCGCTCAGCTCGGGCTGAAAATGCATTTAAAGCAATAAAAACTCAAATTGAGTGTCACGCCTAAACCAAAGGACTTATGCACACACTTCAACATGTATTTTGTTCAGGGTGACCTCCTGAAGCCTAAATAAGCATTAATTTGACCACACAACTCATTCCTATGAAGATACATTCAAACTCACAAAACGCGCTCAGCTCGGGCTGAAAATGCATTTAAAGCAATAAAAACTCAAATTTAGTGTCACACCTAAACCAAAGGACTTATGCACACACTTCAACATGTATTTAGTTCAGGATGACATCCTGAAGCCCATATGAGCATTAATTTGTCTACACAACTCATTCCTATGAAGATACATTCAAACTCACAAAACGTGCTCAGCTCGGGATGAAAATGCATTTAAAGCAATAAAAACTCAAATTGAGTGTCACGCCTAAACCAAAGGACTTATGCACACACTTCAACATGTATTTAGTTCAGGATGACCACCTGAAGCCTAAATGAGCATTAATTTGACCACACAACTCATTCCTATGAAGATACATTCAAACTCACAAAACGCGCTCAACTCGGGCTGAAAATGCATTTAAAGCAATAAAAGCTCAAATTGAGTGTCACGCCTAAACCAAAGGACTTATGCACACACTTCAACATGTATTTTGTTCAGGATGACCTCCTGAAGCCCATATGAGCATTAATTTGACCACACAACTCATTCCTATGAGAATACATTCAAACTCACAAAACGCGCTAAACTCGGGCTGAAAATGCATTTAAAGCAATAAAAACTCAAATTGAGTGTCACGCCTAAACCAAAGGACTTATGCACACACTTCAACATGTATTTTGTTCAGGATGACCACCTGACGCCTAAATGAGCATTAATTTGACCACACAACTCATTCCTATGAAGATACATTCAAAGTCAGAAAGCGCGCTCAGCTCGGGCTGAAAATACATTTAATTTAAAGCAATAAAAACTCAAATTGAGTGTCACGCCTAAACCAAAGGACTTATGC
Organism: Hippocampus guttulatus; assembly: GCF_054856545.1. NCBI lineage: Eukaryota > Metazoa > Chordata > Actinopteri > Syngnathiformes > Syngnathidae > Hippocampus > Hippocampus guttulatus. The sequence goes on along the minus strand of NW_028233886.1, from coordinate 572,364 downwards.
ACACACTTCAACATGTATTTAGTTCAGGATGACCACCTGAAGCCTAAATGAGCATTAATTTGACTACACAACTCATTCCTATGAAGATACATTCAAACTCACAAAACGTGCTCAGCTCGGGCTGAAAATGCATTTAAAGCAATTAAAACTCAAATTGAGTGTCACACCTAAACCAAAGGACTTATGCACACACTTCAACATGTATTTTGTTCAGGATGACCACCTGAAGCCTAAATGAGCATTAATTTGACCACACAACTCATTCCTATGAAGATACATTCAAACTCACAAAACTTGCTCAGCTCGGGCTGAAAATGCATTTAAAGCAATAAAAACTCAAATTGAGTGTCACGCCTAAACCAAAGGACTTATGCACACACTTCAACATGTATTTTGTTCAGGATGACCTCCTTAAGCCTAAATGAGCAATAATTTGACCACACAACTCATTCCTATGAAGATACATTCAAACTCAAAAAACGTGCTCAGCTCGGTCTGAAAATGCATTTAAAGCAATAAAAACTCAAATTGAGTGTCACACCTAAACCAAAGGACTTATGCACACACTTCAACATGTATTTTGTTCAGGATGACCTCCTGAAGCCCATATGAGCATTAATTTGACCACACAACTCATTCCTATGAAGATACATTCAAACTCACAAAACGTGCTCAGCTCGGGATGAAAATGCATTTAAAGCAATAAAAACTCAAATTGAGTGTCACGCCTAAACCAAAGGACTTATGCACACACTTCAACATGTATTTAGTTCAGGATGACCACCTGAAGCCTAAATGAGCATTAATTTGACCACACAACTCATTCCTATGAAGATACATTCAAACTCACAAAACGTGCTCAACTCAGGCTGAAAATGCATTTAAAGCAATAAAAACTCAAATTGAGTGTCACGCCTAAACCAAAGGACTTATGCACACACTTCAACATGTATTTTGTTCAGGATGACCTCCTGAAGCCCATATGAGCATTAATTTGACCACACAACTCATTCCTATGAAGATACATTCAAACACACAAAACGTGCTCAGCTCGGCCTGAAAATGCATTTAAAGCAATAAAAACTCAAATTGAGTGTCACGCCTAAACCAAAGGACTTATGCACACACTTCAACATGTATTTTGTTCAGGATGACAACCTGACGCCTAATTGAGCATTAATTTTACCACACAACTCATTCCTATGAAGATACATTCAAACTCACAAAACGCGCTCAGCTCGGGCTGAAAATGCATTTAAAGCAATAAAAACTCAAATTGAGTGTCACACCTAAACCAAAGGACTTATGCACACACTTCAACATGTATTTTGTTCAGGATGACCTCCTGAAGCCCATATGAGCATTAATTTGACCACACAACTCATTCCTATGAAGATACATTCAAACTCACAAAACGTGCTCAGCTCGGGCTGAAAATGCATTTAAAGCAATAAAACTCAAATTGAGTGTCACACCTAAACCAAAGGACTTATTCACACACTTCAAAATGTATTTTGTTCAGGATGACCTCCTGAAGCCCATATGAGCATTAATTTGACCACACAACTCATTCCTATGAAGATACATTCAAACTCACAAAACGTGCTCAGCTCGGGCTGAAAGTGCATTTAAAGCAATAAAAACTCAAATTGAGTGTCACGCCTAAACCAAAGGACTTATGCACACACTTCAACATGTATTTTGTTCAGGATGACCACCTGAAGCCTAAATGAGCATTAATTTGACCACACAACTCATTCCTATGAAGATACATTCAAACTCACAAACCTTGCTCAGCTCGGGCTGAAAATGCATTTAAAGCAATAAAAACTCAAATTGAGTGTCACGCCTAAACCAAAGGACTTATGCACACACTTCAACATGTATTTTGTTCAGGATGACCTCCTGAAGCCTAAATGAGCAATAATTTGACCACACAACTCATTCCTATGAAGATACATTCAAACTCAAAAAACGTGCTCAGCTCGCTCTGAAAATGCATTTAAAGCAATAAAAACTCAAATTGAGTGTCACACCTAAACCAAAGGACTTATGCACACACTTCAACATGTATTTTGTTCAGGATGACCTCCTGAAGCCCATATGAGCATTAATTTGACCACACAACTCATTCCTATGAAGATACATTCAAACTCACAAAACGTGCTCAGCTCGGGATGAAAATGCATTTAAAGCAATAAAAACTCAAATTGAGTGTCACGCCTAAACCAAAGGACTTATGCACACACTTCAACATGTATTTAGTTCAGGATGACCACCTGAAGCCTAAATGAGCATTAATTTGACCACCCAACTCATTCCTATGAAGATACATTCAAACTCACAAAACGTGCTCAACTCAGGCTGAAAATGCATTTAAAGCAATAAAAACTCAAATTGAGTGTCACGCCTAAACCAAAGGACTTATGCACACACTTCAACATGTATTTTGTTCAGGATGACCTCCTGAAGCCCATATGAGCATTAATTTGACCACACAACTCATTCCTATGAAGATACATTCAAACACACAAAACGTGCTCAGCTCGGCCTGAAAATGCATTTAAAGCAATAAAAACTCAAATTGAGTGTCACGCCTAAACCAAAGGACTTATGCACACACTTCAACATGTATTTTGTTCAGGATGACCACCTGACGCCTAAATGAGCATTAATTTGACCACACAACTCATTCCTATGAAGATACATTCAAAGTCAGAAAGCGCGCTCAGCTCGGGCTGAAAATGCATTTAAAGCAATAAAAACTCAAATTGAGTGTCACGCCTAAACCAAAGGACTTATGCACACACTTCAACATGTATTTTGTTCAGGATGACCTCCTGAAGCCTAAATCAGCAATAATTTGACCACACAACTCATTCCTATGAAGATACATTCAAAGTCAGAAAGTGCGATCAGCTCGGGCTGAAAATGCATTTAATTTAAAGCAATAAAAACTCCAATTGAGTGTCACGCCTAAACCAAAGGACTTATGCACACACTTCAACATGTATTTAGTTCAGGATGACCACCTGAAGCCTAAATGAGCATTAATTTGACCACACAACTCATTCCTATGAAGATACATTCAAACTCACAAAACGTGCTCAGCTCGGGCTGAAAATGCATTTAAAGCAATAAAAACTCAAATTGAGTGTCACACCTAAACCAAAGGACTTATGCACACATTTCAACATGTATTTTGTTCAGGATGACCTTCTGAACCCCATATGAGCATTAATTTGACTACACAACTCATTCCTATGAAGATACATTCAAACTCACAAAACGTGCTCAGCTCGGGCTGAAAATGCATTTAAAGCAATAAAAACTCAAATTGAGTGTCACGCCTAAACCAAAGGACTTATGCACACACTTCAACATGTATTTTATTCAGGATGACCTCCTGAAGCCTAAATAAGCATTAATTTGACCACACAACTCATTCCTATGAAGATACATTCAAACTCACAAAACACGCTCAGCTCGGGCTGAAAATGCATTTAAAACAATAAAAACTCAAATTGAGTGTCACGCCTAAACCAAAGGACTTATGCACACACTTCAACATGGATTTTGTTCAAGATGACCTCCTGAAGCCTAAATGAGCAATAATTTGATTACACAACTCATTCCTATGAAGATACATTCAAACTCAAAAAACGTGCTCAGCTCGGGCTGAAAATGCATTTAAAGCAATAAAAACTCAAATTGAGTGTCACACCTAAACCAAAGGACTTATGCACACACTTCAACATGTATTTTGTTCAGGATGACCTCCTGAAGCCCATATGAGCATTAATTTGACCACACAACTCATTCCTATGAAGATACATTCAAACTCACAAAACGTGCTCAGCTCGGGCTGAAAATGCATTTAAAGCAATAAAAACTCAAATTGAGTGTCACGCCTAAACCAAAGGACTTATGCACACACTTCAACATGTATTTTGTTCACGATGACCACCTGAAGCCTAAATGAGCATTAATTTGACCACACAACTCATTCCTATGAAGATACATTCAAACTCACAAAACGTGCTCAACTCGGGCTGAAAATGCATTTAAAGCAATAAAAGCTCAAATTGAGTGTCACGCCTAAACCAAAGGACTTATGCACACACTTCAACATGTATTTAGTTCAGGATGACCACCTGAAGCCTAAATGAGCATTAATTTGACCACACAACTCATTCCTATGAAGATACATTCAAACTCACAAAACGTGCTCAACTCAGGCTGAAAATGCATTTAAAGCAATAAAAACTCAAATTGAGTGTCACGCCTAAACCAAAGGACTTATGCACACACTTCAACATGTATTTTGTTCAGGATGACCTCCTGAAGCCCATATGAGCATTAATTTGACCACACAACTCATTCCTATGAAGATACATTCAAACACACAAAACGTGCTCAGCTCGGCCTGAAAATGCATTTAAAGCAATAAAAACTCAAATTGAGTGTCACGCCTAAACCAAAGGACTTATGCACACACTTCAACATGTATTTTGTTCAGGATGACCACCTGACGCCTAATTGAGCATTAATTTGACCACACAACTCATTCCTATGAAGATACATTCAAACTCACAAAACGCGCTCAGCTCGGGCTGAAAATGCATTTAAAGCAATAAAAACTCAAATTGAGTGTCACGCCTAAACCAAAGGACTTATGGACACACTTCAACATGTATTTTATTCAGGATGACCTCCTGAAGCCTAAATAAGCATTAATTTGACCACACAACTCATTCCTATGAAGATACATTCAAACTCACAAAACACGCTCAGCTCGGGCTGAAAATGCATTTAAAGCAATAAAAACTCAAATTGAGTGTCACGCCTAAACCAAAGGACTTATGCACACACTTCAACATGGATTTTGTTCAAGATGACCTCCTGAAGCCTAAATGAGCAATAATTTGATTACACAACTCATTCCTATGAAGATACATTCAAACTCAAAAAACGTGCTCAGCTCGGGCTGAAAATGCATTTAAAGCAATAAAAACTCAAATTGAGTGTCACACCTAAACCAAAGGACTTATGCACACACTTCAACATGTATTTTGTTCAGGATGACCTCCTGAAGCCCATATGAGCATTAATTTGACCACACAACTCATTCCTATGAAGATACATTCAAACTCACAAAACGTGCTCAGCTCGGGCTGAAAATGCATTTAAAGCAATAAAAACTCAAATTGAGTGTCACGCCTAAACCAAAGGACTTATGCACACACTTCAACATGTATTTTGTTCACGATGACCACCTGAAGCCTAAATGAGCTTTAATTTGACCACACAACTCATTCCTATGAAGATACATTCAAACTCACAAAACGTGCTCAACTCGGGCTGAAAATGCATTTAAAGCAATAAAAGCTCAAATTGAGTGTCACGCCTAAACCAAAGGACTTATGCACACACTTCAACATGTATTTAGTTCAGGATGACCACCTGAAGCCTAAATGAGCATTAATTTGACCACACAACTCATTCCTATGAAGATACATTCAAACTCACAAAACGTGCTCAACTCAGGCTGAAAATGCATTTAAAGCAATAAAAACTCAAATTGAGTGTCACGCCTAAACCAAAGGACTTATGCACACACTTCAACATGTATTTTGTTCAGGATGACCTCCTGAAGCCCATATGAGCATTAATTTGACCACACAACTCATTCCTATGAAGATACATTCAAACACACAAAACGTGCTCAGCTCGGCCTGAAAATGCATTTAAAGCAATAAAAACTCAAATTGAGTGTCACGCCTAAACCAAAGGACTTATGCACACACTTCAACATGTATTTTGTTCAGGATGACCACCTGACGCCTAATTGAGCATTAATTTGACCACACAACTCATTCCTATGAAGATACATTCAAACTCACAAAACGCGCTCAGCTCGGGCTGAAAATGCATTTAAAGCAATAAAAACTCAAATTGAGTGTCACGCCTAAACCAAAGGACTTATGGACACACTTCAACATGTATTTTGTTCAGGATGACCTCCTGAAGCCCATATGATCATTAATTTGACCACACAACTCATTCTTATGAAGATACATTCAAACACACAAAACGTGCTCAGCTCGGCCTGAAAATGCATTTAAAGCAATAAAAACTCAAATTGAGTGTCACGCCTAAACCAAAGGACTTATGCACACACTTCAACATGTATTTTGTTCAGGATGACCACCTGACGCCTAAATGAGCATTAATTTGACCACACAACTCATTCCTATGAAGATACATTCAAACTCACAAAACGCGCTCAGCTCGGGCTGAAAATGCATTTAAAGCAATAAAAACTCAAATTGAGTGTCACGCCTAAACCAAAGGACTTATGCACACACTTCAACATGTATTTTGTTCAGGGTGACCTCCTGAAGCCTAAATAAGCATTAATTTGACCACACAACTCATTCCTATGAAGATACATTCAAACTCACAAAACGCGCTCAGCTCGGGCTGAAAATGCATTTAAAGCAATAAAAACTCAAATTTAGTGTCACACCTAAACCAAAGGACTTATGCACACACTTCAACATGTATTTAGTTCAGGATGACATCCTGAAGCCCATATGAGCATTAATTTGTCTACACAACTCATTCCTATGAAGATACATTCAAACTCACAAAACGGGCTCAACTCGGGCTGAAAATGCATTTAAAGCATTAAAAACTCAAATTGAGTGTCACGCCTAAACCAAAGGACTTATGCACACACTTCAACATGTATTTTGTTCAGGATGACCTCCTGAAGCCCATATGAGCATTAATTTGACTACACAACTCATTCCTATGAAGATACATTCAAACTCACAAAACGTGCTCAGCTCGGGCTGAAAATGCATTTAAAGCAATAAAAACTCAAATTGAGTGTCACGCCTAAACCAAAGGACTTATGCACACACTTCAACATGTATTTTGTTCAGGATGACCACCTGACGCCTAAATGAGCATTAATTTGACCACACAACTCATTCCTATGAAGATACATTCAAAGTCAGAAAGCGCGCTCAGCTCGGGCTGAAAATGCATTTAAAGCAATAAAAACTCAAATTGAGTGTCACGCCTAAACCAAAGGACTTATGCACACACTTCAACATGTATTTTGTTCAGGATGACCTCCTGAAGCCTAAATCAGCAATAATTTGACCACACAACTCATTCCTATGAAGATACATTCAAAGTCAGAAAGTGCGCTCAGCTCGGGCTGAAAATGCATTTAATTTAAAGCAATAAAAACTCCAATTGAGTGTCACGCCTAAACCAAAGGACTTATGCACACACTTCAACATGTATTTAGTTCAGGATGACCACCTGAAGCCTAAATGAGCATTAATTTGACCACACAACTCATTCCTATGAAGATACATTCAAACTCACAAAACGTGCTCAGCTCGGGCTGAAAATGCATTTAAAGCAATAAAAACTCAAATTGAGTGTCACACCTAAACCAAAGGACTTATGCACACATTTCAACATGTATTTTGTTCAGGATGACCTTCTGAACCCCATATGAGCATTAATTTGACTACACAACTCATTCCTATGAAGATACATTCAAACTCACAAAACGTGCTCAGCTCGGGCTGAAAAGGCATTTAAAGCAATAAAAACTCAAATTGAGTGTCACGCCTAAACCAAAGGACTTATGCACACACTTCAACATGTATTTTATTCAGGATGACCTCCTGAAGCCTAAATAAGCATTAATTTGACCACACAACTCATTCCTATGAAGATACATTCAAACTCACAAAACACGCTCAGCTCGGGCTGAAAATGCATTTAAAGCAATAAAAACTCAAATTGAGTGTCACGCCTAAACCAAAGGACTTATGCACACACTTCAACATGGATTTTGTTCAAGATGACCTCCTGAAGCCTAAATGAGCAATAATTTGATTACACAACTCATTCCTATGAAGATACATTCAAACTCAAAAAACGTGCTCAGCTCGGGCTGAAAATGCATTTAAAGCAATAAAAACTCAAATTGAGTGTCACACCTAAACCAAAGGACTTATGCACACACTTCAACATGTATTTTGTTCAGGATGACCTCCTGAAGCCCATATGAGCATTAATTTGACCACACAACTCATTCCTATGAAGATACATTCAAACTCACAAAACGTGCTCAGCTCGGGCTGAAAATGCATTTAAAGCAATAAAAACTCAAATTGAGTGTCACGCCTAAACCAAAGGACTTATGCACACACTTCAACATGTATTTTGTTCACGATGACCACCTGAAGCCTAAATGAGCATTAATTTGACCACACAACTCATTCCTATGAAGATACATTCAAACTCACAAAACGTGCTCAACTCGGGCTGAAAATGCATTTAAAGCAATAAAAGCTCAAATTGAGTGTCACGCCTAAACCAAAGGACTTATGCACACACTTCAACATGTATTTTGTTCAGGATGACCTCCTGAAGCCCATATGAGCATTAATTTGACCACACAACTCATTCCTATGAAGATACATTCAAACACACAAAACGTGCTCAGCTCGGCCTGAAAATGCATTTAAAGCAATAAAAACTCAAATTGAGTGTCACGCCTAAACCAAAGGACTTATGCACACACTTCAACATGTATTTTGTTCAGGATGACCACCTGACGCCTAAATGAGCATTCATTTGACCACACAACTCATTCCTATGAAGATACATTCAAACACACAAAACGTGCTCAGCTCGGCCTGAAAATGCATTTAAAGCAATAAAAACTCAAATTGAGTGTCACGCCTAAACCAAAGGACTTATGCACACACTTCAACATGTGTTTTGTTCAGGATGACCTCCTGAAGCCTAAATGAGCAATAATTTGACCACACAACTCATTCCTATGAAGATACATTCAAACTCAAAAAAAGTGCTCAGCTCGGGCTGAAAATGCATTTAAAGCAATAAAAACTCAAATTGAGTGTCACGCCTAAACCAAAGGACTTATGCACACACTTCAACATGTATTTTGTTCAGGATGACCTCCTGAAGCCCATATGAGCATTAATTTGACCACACAACTCATTCCTATGAAGATACATTCAAACACACAAAACGTGCTCAGCTCGGCCTGAAAATGCATTTAAAGCAATAAAAACTCAAATTGAGTGTCACGCCTAAACCAAAGGACTTATGCATACACTTCAACATGTATTTTGTTCAGGATGACCACCTGACGCCTAATTGAGCATTAATTTGACCACACAACTCATTCCTATGAAGATACATTCAAACTCACAAAACGCGCTCAGCTCGGGCTGAAAATGCATTTAAAGCAATAAAAACTCAAATTGAGTGTCACGCCTAAACCAAAGGACTTATGGACACACTTCAACATGTATTTTGTTCAGGATGACCTCCTGAAGCCCATATGATCATTAATTTGACCACACAACTCATTCTTATGAAGATACATTCAAACACACAAAACGTGCTCAGCTCGGCCTGAAAATGCATTTAAAGCAATAAAAACTCAAATTGAGTGTCACGCCTAAACCAAAGGACTTATGCACACACTTCAACATGTATTTTGTTCAGGATGACCACCTGACGCCTAAATGAGCATTAATTTGACCACACAACTCATTCCTATGAAGATACATTCAAACTCACAAAACGCGCTCAGCTCGGGCTGAAAATGCATTTAAAGCAATAAAAACTCAAATTGAGTGTCACGCCTAAACCAAAGGACTTTTGCACACACTTCAACATGTATTTTGTTCAGGGTGACCTCCTGAAGCCTAAATAAGCATTAATTTGACCACACAACTCATTCCTATGAAGATACATTCAAACTCACAAAACGCGCTCAGCTCGGGCTGAAAATGCATTTAAAGCAATAAAAACTCAAATTTAGTGTCACACCTAAACCAAAGGACTTATGCACACACTTCAACATGTATTTAGTTCAGGATGACATCCTGAAGCCCATATGAGCATTAATTTGTCTACAAAACTCATTCCTATGAAGATACATTCAAACTCACAAAACGTGCTCAACTCGGGCTGAAAATGCATTTAAAGCAATAAAAACTCAAATTGAGTGTCACGCCTAAACCAAAGGACTTATGCACACACTTCAACATGTATTTTGTTCAGGATGACCTCCTGAAGCCCATATGAGCATTAATTTGACTACACAACTCATTCCTATGAAGATACATTCAAACTCACAAAACGTGCTCAGCTCGGGCTGAAAATGCATTTAAAGCAATAAAAACTCAAATTGAGTGTCACGCCTAAACCAAAGGACTTATGCACACACTTCAACATGTATTTTGTTCAGGATGACCACCTAACGCCTAAATGAGCATTAATTTGACCACACAACTCATTCCTATGAAGATACATTCAAAGTCAGAAAGCGCGCTCAGCTCGGGCTGAAAATGCATTTAAAGCAATAAAAACTCAAATTGAGTGTCACGCCTAAACCAAAGGACTTATGCACACACTTCAACATGTATTTTGTTCAGGATGACCTCCTGAAGCCTAAATCAGCAATAATTTGACCACACAACTCATTCCTATGAAGATACATTCAAAGTCAGAAAGTGCGCTCAGCTCGGGCTGAAAATGCATTTAATTTAAAGCAATAAAAACTCCAATTGAGTGTCACGCCTAAACCAAAGGACTTATGCACACACTTCAACATGTATTTAGTTCAGGATGACCACCTGAAGCCTAAATGAGCATTAATTTGACCACACAACTCATTCCTATGAAGATACATTCAAACTCACAAAACGTGCTCAGCTCGGGCTGAAAATGCATTTAAAGCAATAAAAACTCAAATTGAGTGTCACACCTAAACCAAAGGACTTATGCACACATTTCAACATGTATTTTGTTCAGGATGACCTTCTGAACCCCATATGAGCATTAATTTGACTACACAACTCATTCCTATGAAGATACATTCAAACTCACAAAACGTGCTCAGCTCGGGCTGAAAATGCATTTAAAGCAATAAAAACTCAAATTGAGTGTCACGCCTAAACCAAAGGACTTATGCACACACTTCAACATGTATTTTATTCAGGATGACCTCCTGAAGCCTAAATAAGCATTAATTTGACCACACAACTCATTCCTATGAAGATACATTCAAACTCACAAAACACGCTCAGCTCGGGCTGAAAATGCATTTAAAGCAATAAAAACTCAAATTGAGTGTCACGCCTAAACCAAAGGACTTATGCACACACTTCAACATGGATTTTGTTCAAGATGACCTCCTGAAGCCTAAATGAGCAATAATTTGATTACACAACTCATTCCTATGAAGATACATTCAAACTCAAAAAACGTGCTCAGCTCGGGCTGAAAATGCATTTAAAGCAATAGAAACTCAAATTGAGTGTCACACCTAAACCAAAGGACTTATGCACACACTTCAACATGTATTTTGTTCAGGATGACCTCCTGAAGCCCATATGAGCATTAATTTGACCACACAACTCATTCCTATGAAGATACATTCAAACTCACAAAACGTGCTCAGCTCGGGCTGAAAATGCATTTAAAGCAATAAAAACTCAAATTGAGTGTCACGCCTAAACCAAAGGACTTATGCACACACTTCAACATGTATTTTGTTCACGATGACCACCTGAAGCCTAAATGAGCATTAATTTGACCACACAACTCATTCCTATGAAGATACATTCAAACTCACAAAACGTGCTCAACTCGGGCTGAAAATGCATTTAAAGCAATAAAAGCTCAAATTGAGTGTCACGCCTAAACCAAAGGACTTATGCACACACTTCAACATGTATTTTGTTCAGGATGACCTCCTGAAGCCCATATGAGCATTAATTTGACCACACAACTCATTCCTATGAAGATACATTCAAACACACAAAACGTGCTCAGCTCGGCCTGAAAATGCATTTAAAGCAATAAAAACACAAATTGAGTGTCACGCTTAAACCAAAGGACTTATGCACACACTTCAACATGTATTTTGTTCAGGATGACCACCTGACGCCTAAATGAGCATTCATTTGACCACACAACTCATTCCTATGAAGATACATTCAAACACACAAAACGTGCTCAGCTCGGCCTGAAAATGCATTTAAAGCAATAAAAACTCAAATTGAGTGTCACGCCTAAACCAAAGGACTTATGCACACACTTCAACATGTGTTTTGTTCAGGATGACCTCCTGAAGCCTAAATGAGCAATAATTTGACCACACAACTCATTCCTATGAAGATACATTCAAACTCAAAAAAAGTGCTCAGCTCGGGCTGAAAATGCATTTAAAGCAATAAAAACTCAAATTGAGTGTCACGCCTAAACCAAAGGACTTATGCACACACTTCAACATGTATTTTGTTCAGGATGACCTCCTGAAGCCCATATGAGCATTAATTTGACCACACAACTCATTCCTATGAAGATACATTCAAACCCACAAAACGTGCTCAGCTCGGCCTGAAAATGCATTTAAAGCAATAAAAACTCAAATTGAGTGTCACGCCTAAACCAAAGGACTTATGCACACACTTCAACATGTATTTTGTTCAGGATGACCACCTGACGCCTAATTGAGCATTAATTTGACCACACAACTCATTCCTATGAAGATACATTCAAACTCACAAAACGCGCTCAGCTCGGGCTGAAAATGCATTTAAAGCAATAAAAACTCAAATTGAGTGTCACGCCTAAACCAAAGGACTTATGGACACACTTCAACATGTATTTTGTTCAGGATGACCTCCTGAAGCCCATATGATCATTAATTTGACCACACAACTCATTCTTATGAAGATACATTCAAACACACAAAACGTGCTCAGCTCGGCCTGAAAATGCATTTAAAGCAATAAAAACTCAAATTGAGTGTCACGCCTAAACCAAAGGACTTATGCACACACTTCAACATGTATTTTGTTCAGGATGACCACCTGACGCCTAAATGAGCATTAATTTGACCACACAACTCATTCCTATGAAGATACATTCAAACTCACAAAACACGCTCAGCTCGGGCTGAAAATGCATTTAAAGCAATAAAAACTCAAATTGAGTGTCACGCCTAAACCAAAGGACTTATGCACACACTTCAACATGTATTTTGTTCAGGGTGACCTCCTGAAGCCTAAATAAGCATTAATTTGACCACACAACTCATTCCTATGAAGATACATTCAAACTCACAAAACGAGCTCAGCTCGGGCTGAAAATGCATTTAAAGCAATAAAAACTCAAATTTAGTGTCACACCTAAACCAAAGGACTTATGCACACACTTCAACATGTATTTAGTTCAGGATGACATCCTGAAGCCCATATGAGCATTAATTTGTCTACACAACTCATTCCTATGAAGATACATTCAAACTCACAAAACGTGCTCAACTCGGGCTGAAAATGCATTTTAAGCAATAAAAACTCAAATTCAGTGTCACACCTAAACCAAAGGACTTATGCACACACTTCAACATGTATTTAGTTCAGGATGACATCCTGAAGCCCATATGAGCATTAATTTGTCTACACAACTCATTCCTATGAAGATACATTCAAACTCACAAAACGTGCTCAACTCGGGCTGAAAATGCATTTAAAGCAATAAAAACTCAAATTGAGTGCCACGCCTAAACCAAAGGACTTATGCACACACTTCAACATGTATTTTGTTCAGGATGACCTCCTGAAGCCCATATGAGCATTAATTTGACTACGCAACTCATTCCTATGAAGATACATTCAAACTCACAAAATGTGCTCAGCTCGGGCTGAAAATGCATTTAAAGCAATAAAAACTCAAATTGAGTGTCACGCCTAAACCAAAGGACTTATGCACACACTTCAACATGTATTTTGTTCAGGATGACCACCTGACGCCTAAATGAGCATTAATTTGACCACACAACTCATTCCTATGAAGATACATTCAAAGTCAGAAAGCGCGCTCAGCTCGGGCTGAAAATGCATTTAAAGCAATAAAAACTCAAATTGAGTGTCACGCCTAAACCAAAGGACTTATGCACACACTTCAACATGTATTTTGTTCAGGATGACCTCCTGAAGCCTAAATCAGCAATAATTTGACCACACAACTCATTCCTATGAAGATACATTCAAAGTCAGAAAGCGCGCTCAGCTCGGGCTGAAAATGATTTTAATTTAAAGCAATAAAAACTCCAATTGAGTGTCACGCCTAAACCAAAGGACTTATGCACACACTTCAACATGTATTTAGTTCAGGATGACCACCTGAAGCCTAAATAAGCATTAATTTGACCACACAACTCATTCCTATGAAGATACATTCAAACTCACAAAACGTGCTCAGCTCGGGCTGAAAATGCATTTAAAGCAATAAAAACTCAAATTGAGTGTCACACCTAAACCAAAGGACTTATGCACACATTTCAACATGTATTTTGTTCAGGATGACCTTCTGAACCCCATATGAGCATTAATTTGACTACACAACTCATTCCTATGAAGATACATTCAAACTCACAAAACGTGCTCAGCTCGGGCTGAAAATGCATTTAAAGCAATAAAAACTCAAATTGAGTGTCACGCCTAAACCAAAGGACTTATGCACACACTTCAACATGTATTTTATTCAGGATGACCTCCTGAAGCCTAAATAAGCATTAATTTGACCACACAACTCATTCCTATGAAGATACATTCAAACTCACAAAACACGCTCAGCTCGGGCTGAAAATGCATTTAAAGCAATAAAAACTCAAATTGAGTGTCACGCCTAAACCAAAGGACTTATGCACACACTTCAACATGGATTTTGTTCAAGATGACCTCCTGAAGCCTAAATGAGCAATAATTTGATTACACAACTCATTCCTATGAAGATACATTCAAACTCACAAAACGTGCTCAGCTCGGGCTGAAAATGCATTTAAAGCAATAAAAACTCAAATTGAGTGTCACGCCTAAACCAAAGGACTTATGCACACACTTCAACATGTATTTTGTTCACGATGACCACCTGAAGCCTAAATGAGCATTAATTTGACCACACAACTCATTCCTATGAAGATACATTCAAACTCACAAAACGTGCTCAACTCGGGCTGAAAATGCATTTAAAGCAATAAAAGCTCAAATTGAGTGTCACGCCTAAACCAAAGGACTTATGCACACACTTCAACATGTATTTTGTTCAGGATGACCTCCTGAAGCCCATATGAGCATTAATTTGACCACACAACTCATTCCTATGAAGATACATTCAAACACACAAAACGTGCTCAGCTCGGCCTGAAAATGCATTTAAAGCAATAAAAACTCAAATTGAGTGTCACGCCTAAACCAAAGGACTTATGCACACACTTCAACATGTGTTTTGTTCAGGATGACCTCCTGAAGCTTAAATGAGCAATAATTTGACCACACAACTCATTCCTATGAAGATACATTCAAACTCAAAAAAAGTGCTCAGCTCGGGCTGAAAATGCATTTAAAGCAATAAAAACTCAAATTGAGTGTCACACCTAAACCAAAGGACTTATGCACACACTTCAACATGTATTTTGTTCAGGATGACCTCCTGAAGCCCATATGAGCATTAATTTGACCACACAACTCATTCCTATGAAGATACATTCAAACTCACAAAACGTGCTCAGCTCGGGCTGAAAATGCATTTAAAGCAATAAAAACTCAAATTGAGTGTCACGCCTAAACCAAAGGACTTATGCACACACTACAACATGTATTTTGTTCACGATGACCACCTGAAGCCTAAATGAGCATTAATTTGACCACACAACTCATTCCTATGAAGATACATTCAAACTCACAAAACGCGCTCAACTCGGGCTGAAAATGCATTTAAAGCAATAAAAGCTCAAATTGAGTGTCACGCCTAAACCAAAGGACTTATGCACACACTTCAACATGTATTTTGTTCAGGATGACCTCCTGAAGCCCATATGATCATTAATTTGACCACACAACTCATTCTTATGAAGATACATTCAAACACACAAAACGTGCTCAGCTCGGCCTGAAAATGCATTTAAAGCAATAAAAACTCAAATTGAGTGTCACGCCTAAACCAAAGGACTTATGCACACACTTCAACATGTATTTTGTTCAGGATGACCACCTGACGCCTAAATGAGCATTAATTTGACCACACAACTCATTCCTATGAAGATACATTCAAACTCACAAAACGCGCTCAGCTCGGGCTGAAAATGCATTTAAAGCAATAAAAACTCAAATTGAGTGTCACGCCTAAACCAAAGGACTTATGCACACACTTCAACATGTATTTTGTTCAGGGTGACCTCCTGAAGCCTAAATAAGCATTAATTTGACCACACAACTCATTCCTATGAAGATACATTCAAACTCACAAAACGCGCTCAGCTCGGGCTGAAAATGCATTTAAAGCAATAAAAACTCAAATTTAGTGTCACACCTAAACCAAAGGACTTATGCACACACTTCAACATGTATTTAGTTCAGGATGACATCCTGAAGCCCATATGAGCATTAATTTGTCTACACAACTCATTCCTATGAAGATACATTCAAACTCACAAAACGTGCTCAACTCGGGCTGAAAATGCATTTAAAGCAATAAAAACTCAAATTCAGTGTCACACCTAAACCAAAGGACTTATGCACACACTTCAACATGTATTTAGTTCAGGATGACATCCTGAAGCCCATATGAGCATTAATTTGTCTACACAACTCATTCCTATGAAGATACATTCAAACTCACAAAACGTGCTCAACTCGGGCTGAAAATGCATTTAAAGCAATAAAAACTCAAATTGAGTGCCACGCCTAAACCAAAGGACTTATGCACACACTTCAACATGTATTTTGTTCAGGATGACCTCCTGAAGCCCATATGAGCATTAATTTGACTACACAACTCATTCCTATGAAGATACATTCAAACTCACAAAATGTGCTCAGCTCGGGCTGAAAATGCATTTAAAGCAATAAAAACTCAAATTGAGTGTCACGCCTAAACCAAAGGACTTATGCACACACTTCAACATGTATTTTGTTCAGGATGACCACCTGACGCCTAAATGAGCATTAATTTGACCACACAACTCATTCCTATGAAGATACATTCAAAGTCAGAAAGTGCGCTCAGCTCGGGCTGAAAATGCATTTAATTTAAAGCAATAAAAACTCCAATTGAGTGTCACGCCTAAACCAAAGGACTTATGCACACACTTCAACATGTATTTAGTTCAGGATGACCACCTGAAGCCTAAATGAGCATTTATTTGACCACACAACTCATTCCTATGAAGATACATTCAAACTCACAAAACGTGCTCAGCTCGGGCTGAAAATGCATTTAAAGCAATAAAAACTCAAATTGAGTGTCACACCTAAACCAAAGGACTTATGCACACATTTCAACATGTATTTTGTTCAGGATGACCTTCTGAACCCCATATGAGCATTAATTTGACTACACAACTCATTCCTATGAAGATACATTCAAACTCACAAAACGTGCTCAGCTCGGGCTGAAAATGCATTTAAAGCAATAAAAACTCAAATTGAGTGTCACGCCTAAACCAAAGGACTTATGCACACACTTCAACATGTATTTTATTCAGGATGACCTCCTGAAGCCTAAATAAGCATTAATTTGACCACACAACTCATTCCTATGAAGATACATTCAAACTCACAAAACACGCTCAGCTCGGGCTGAAAATGCATTTAAAGCAATAAAAACTCAAATTGAGTGTCACGCCTAAACCAAAGGACTTATGCACACACTTCAACATGGATTTTGTTCAAGATGACCTCCTGAAGCCTAAATGAGCAATAATTTGATTACACAACTCATTCCTATGAAGATACATTCAAACTCAAAAAACGTGCTCAGCTCGGGCTGAAAATGCATTTAAAGCAATAAAAACTCAAATTGAGTGTCACACCTAAACCAAAGGACTTATGCACACACTTCAACATGTATTTTGTTCAGGATGACCTCCTGAAGCCCATATGAGCATTAATTTGACCACACAACTCATTCCTATGAAGATACATTCAAACTCACAAAACGTGCTCAGCTCGGGCTGAAAATGCATTTAAAGCAATAAAAACTCAAATTGAGTGTCACGCCTAAACCAAAGGACTTATGCACACACTTCAACATGTATTTTGTTCACGATGACCACCTGAAGCCTAAATGAGCATTAATTTGACCACACAACTCATTCCTATGAAGATACATTCAAACTCACAAAACGTGCTCAACTCGGGCTGAAAATGCATTTAAAGCAATAAAAGCTCAAATTGAGTGTCACGCCTAAACCAAAGGACTTATGCACACACTTCAACATGTATTTTGTTCAGGATGACCTCCTGAAGCCCATATGAGCATTAATTTGACCACACAACTCATTCCTATGAAGATACATTCAAACACACAAAACGTGCTCAGCTCGGCCTGAAAATGCATTTAAAGCAATAAAAACTCAAATTGAGTGTCACGCCTAAACCAAAGGACTTATGCACACACTTCAACATGTATTTTGTTCAGGATGACCACCTGACGCCTAAATGAGCATTCATTTGACCACACAACTCATTCCTATGAAGATACATTCAAACACACAAAACGTGCTCAGCTCGGCCTGAAAATGCATTTAAAGCAATAAAAACTCAAATTGAGTGTCACGCCTAAACCAAAGGACTTATGCACACACTTCAACATGTGTTTTGTTCAGGATGACCTCCTGAAGCCTAAATGAGCAATAATTTGACCACACAACTCATTCCTATGAAGATACATTCAAACTCAAAAAAAGTGCTCAGCTCGGGCTGAAAATGCATTTAAAGCAATAAAAAGTCAAATTGAGTGTCACACCTAAACCAAAGGACTTATGCACACACTTCAACATGTATTTTGTTCAGGATGACCTCCTGAAGCCCATATGAGCATTAATTTGACCACACAACTCATTCCTATGAAGATACATTCAAACTCACAAAACGTGCTCAGCTCGGGCTGAAAATGCATTTAAAGCAATAAAAACTCAAATTGAGTGTCACGCCTAAACCAAAGGACTTATGCACACACTTCAACATGTATTTTGTTCACGATGACCACCTGAAGCCTAAATGAGCATTAATTTGACCACACAACTCATTCCTATGAAGATACATTCAAACTCACAAAACGCGCTCAACTCGGGCTGAAAATGCATTTAAAGCAATAAAAGCTCAAATTGAGTGTCACACCTAAACCAAAGGACTTATGCACACACTTCAACATGTATTTTGTTCAGGATGACCTCCTGAAGCCCATATGAGCATTAATTTGACCACACAACTCATTCCTATGAAGATACATTCAAACTCACAAAACGTGCTCAGCTCGGGCTGAAAATGCATTTAAAGCAATAAAAACTCAAATTGAGTGTCACGCCTAAACCAAAGGACTTATGCACACACTTCAACATGTATTTTGTTCACGATGACCACCTGAAGCCTAAATGAGCATTAATTTGACTACACAACTCATTCCTATGAAGATACATTCAAACTCACAAAACGTGCTCAGCTCGGGCTTAAAATGCATTTAAAGCAATAAAAACTCAAATTGAGTGTCACGCCTAAACCAAAGGACTTATGCACACACTTCAACATGTGTTTTGTTCAGGATGACCTCCTGAAGACTAAATGAGCAATAATTTGACCACACAACTCATTCCTATGAAGATACATTCAAACTCAAAAAAAGTGCTCAGCTCGGGCTGAAAATGCATTTAAAGCAATAAAAAGTCAAATTGAGTGTCACACCTAAACCAAAGGACTTATGCACACACTTCAACATGTATTTTGTTCAGGATGACCTCCTGAAGCCCATATGAGCATTAATTTGACCACACAACTCATTCCTATGAAGATACATTCAAACTCACAAAACGTGCTCAGCTCGGGCTGAAAATGCATTTAAAGCAATAAAAACTCAAATTGAGTGTCACGCCTAAACCAAAGGACTTATGCACACACTTCAACATGTATTTTGTTCACGATGACCACCTGAAGCCTAAATGAGCATTAATTTGACCACACAACTCATTCCTATGAAGATACATTCAAACTCACAAAACGCGCTCAACTCGGGCTGAAAATGCATTTAAAGCAATAAAAGCTCAAATTGAGTGTCACGCCTAAACCAAAGGACTTATGCACACACTTCAACATGTATTTTGTTCAGGATGACCTCCTGAAGCCCATATGAGCATTAATTTGACCACACAACTCATTCCTATGAGAATACATTCAAACTCACAAAACGCGCTCAACTCGGGCTGAAAATGCATTTAAAGCAATAAAAACTCAAATTGAGTGTCACGCCTAAACCAAAGGACTTATGCACACACTTCAACATGTATTTTGTTCAGGATGACCACCTGACGCCTAAATGAGCATTAATTTGACCACACAACTCATTCCTATGAAGATACATTCAAAGTCAGAAAGCGCGCTCAGCTCGGGCTGAAAATGCATTTAATTTAAAGCAATAAAAACTCAAATTGAGTGTCACGCCTAAACCAAAGGACTTATGCACACACTTCAACATGTATTTAGTTCAGGATGACCACCTGAAGCCTAAATGAGCATTAATTTGACTACACAACTCATTCCTATGAAGATACATTCAAACTCACAAAACGTGCTCAGCTCGGGCTGAAAATGCATTTAAAGCAATTAAAACTCAAATTGAGTGTCACGCCTAAACCAAAGGACTTATGGACACACTTCAACATGTATTTTGTTCAGGATGACCTCCTGAAGCCCATATGATCATTAATTTGACCACACAACTCATTCTTATGAAGATACATTCAAACACACAAAACGTGCTCAGCTCGGCCTGAAAATGCATTTAAAGCAATAAAAACTCAAATTGAGTGTCACGCCTAAACCAAAGGACTTATGCACACACTTCAACATGTATTTTGTTCAGGATGACCACCTGAAGCCTAAATGAGCATTAATTTGACCACACAACTCATTCCTATGAAGATACATTCAAACTCACAAAACTTGCTCAGCTCGGGCTGAAAATGCATTTAAAGCAATAAAAACTCAAATTGAGTGTCACGCCTAAACCAAAGGACTTATGCACACACTTCAACATGTATTTTGTTCAGGATGACCTCCTTAAGCCTAAATGAGCAATAATTTGACCACACAACTCATTCCTATGAAGATACATTCAAACTCAAAAAACGTGCTCAGCTCGGTCTGAAAATGCATTTAAAGCAATAAAAACTCAAATTGAGTGTCACACCTAAACCAAAGGACTTATGCACACACTTCAACATGTATTTTGTTCAGGATGACCTCCTGAAGCCCATATGAGCATTAATTTGACCACACAACTCATTCCTATGAAGATACATTCAAACTCACAAAACGTGCTCAGCTCGGGATGAAAATGCATTTAAAGCAATAAAAACTCAAATTGAGTGTCACGCCTAAACCAAAGGACTTATGCACACACTTCAACATGTATTTAGTTCAGGATGACCACCTGAAGCCTAAATGAGCATTAATTTGACCACACAACTCATTCCTATGAAGATACATTCAAACTCACAAAACGTGCTCAACTCAGGCTGAAAATGCATTTAAAGCAATAAAAACTCAAATTGAGTGTCACGCCTAAACCAAAGGACTTATGCACACACTTCAACATGTATTTTGTTCAGGATGACCTCCTGAAGCCCATATGAGCATTAATTTGACCACACAACTCATTCCTATGAAGATACATTCAAACACACAAAACGTGCTCAGCTCGGCCTGAAAATGCATTTAAAGCAATAAAAACTCAAATTGAGTGTCACGCCTAAACCAAAGGACTTATGCACACACTTCAACATGTATTTTGTTCAGGATGACCACCTGACGCCTAATTGAGCATTAATTTGACCACACAACTCATTCCTATGAAGATACATTCAAACTCACAAAACGCGCTCAGCTCGGGCTGAAAATGCATTTAAAGCAATAAAAACTCAAATTGAGTGTCACGCCTAAACCAAAGGACTTATGGACACACTTCAACATGTATTTTGTTCAGGATGACCTCCTGAAGCCCATATGATCATTAATTTGACCACACAACTCATTCTTATGAAGATACATTCAAACACACAAAACGTGCTCAGCTCGGCCTGAAAATGCATTTAAAGCAATAAAAACTCAAATTGAGTGTCACGCCTAAACCAAAGGACTTATGCACACACTTCAACATGTATTTTGTTCAGGATGACCTCCTGAAGCCCATATGAGCATTAATTTGACCACACAACTCATTCCTATGAAGATACATTCAAACTCACAAAACGTGCTCAGCTCGGGCTGAAAATGCATTTAAAGCAATAAAACTCAAATTGAGTGTCACACCTAAACCAAAGGACTTATTCACACACTTCAAAATGTATTTTGTTCAGGATGACCTCCTGAAGCCCATATGAGCATTAATTTGACCACACAACTCATTCCTATGAAGATACATTCAAACTCACAAAACGTGCTCAGCTCGGGCTGAAAATGCATTTAAAGCAATAAAAACTCAAATTTAGTGTCACACCTAAACCAAAGGACTTATGCACACACTTCAACATGTATTTAGTTCAGGATGACATCCTGAAGCCCATATGAGCATTAATTTGTCTACACAACTCATTCCTATGAAGATACATTCAAACTCACAAAACGTGCTCAGCTCGGGATGAAAATGCATTTAAAGCAATAAAAACTCAAATTGAGTGTCACGCCTAAACCAAAGGACTTATGCACACACTTCAACATGTATTTAGTTCAGGATGACCACCTGAAGCCTAAATGAGCATTAATTTGACCACGCAACTCATTCCTATGAAGATACATTCAAACTCACAAAACGTGCTCAACTCAGGCTGAAAATGCATTTAAAGCAATAAAAACTCAAATTGAGTGTCACGCCTAAACCAAAGGACTTATGCACACACTTCAACATGTATTTTGTTCAGGATGACCTCCTGAAGCCCATATGAGCATTAATTTGACCACACAACTCATTCCTATGAAGATACATTCAAACACACAAAACGTGCTCAGCTCGGCCTGAAAATGCATTTAAAGCAATAAAAACTCAAATTGAGTGTCACGCCTAAACCAAAGGACTTATGAACACACTTCAACATGTATTTTGTTCAGGATGACCACCTGACGCCTAATTGAGCATTAATTTGACCACACAACTCATTCCTATGAAGATACATTCAAACTCACAAAACGCGCTCAGCTCGGGCTTAAAATGCATTTAAAGCAATAAAAACTCAAATTGAGTGTCACGCCTAAACCAAAGGACTTATGGACACACTTCAACATGTATTTTGTTCAGGATGACCTCCTGAAGCCCATATGATCATTAATTTGACCACACAACTCATTCTTATGAAGATACATTCAAACACACAAAACGTGCTCAGCTCGGCCTGAAAATGCATTTAAAGCAATAAAAACTCAAATTGAGTGTCACGCCTAAACCAAAGGACTTATGCACACACTTCAACATGTATTTTGTTCAGGATGACCTCCTGAAGCCCATATGAGCATTAATTTGACCACACAACTCATTCCTATGAAGATACATTCAAACACACAAAACGTGCTCAGCTCGGCCTGAAAATGCATTTAAAGCAATAAAAACTCAAATTGAGTGTCACGCCTAAACCAAAGGACTTATGCACACACTTCAACATGTATTTTGTTCAGGATGACCACCTGACGCCAAATTGAGCATTAATTTGACCACACAACTCATTCCTATGAAGATACATTCAAACTCACAAAACGCGCTAAGCTCGGGCTGAAAATGCATTTAAAGCAATAAAAACTCAAATTGAGTGTCACGCCTAAACCAAAGGACTTATGGACACACTTCAACATGTATTTTGTTCAGGATGACCTTCCGAAGCCCATATGATCATTAATTTGACCACACAACTCATTCTTATGAAGATACATTCAAACACACAAAACGTGCTCAGCTCGGCCTGAAAATGCATTTAAAGCAATAAAAACTCAAATTGAGTGTCACGCCTAAACCAAAGGACTTATGCACACACTTCAACATGTATTTTGTTCAGGATTACCATCTGACGCCTAAATGAGCATTAATTTGACCACACAACTCATTCCTATGAAGATACATTCAAACTCACAAAACGCGCTCAGCTCGGGCTGAAAATGCATTTAAAGCAATAAAAACTCAAATTGAGTGTCACGCCTAAACCAAAGGACTTATGCACACACTTCAACATGTATTTTGTTCAGGGTGACCTCCTGAAGCCTAAATAAGCATTAATTTGACCACACAACTCATTCCTATGAAGATACATTCAAACTCACAAAACGCGCTCAGCTCGGGCTGAAAATGCATTTAAAGCAATAAAAACTCAAATTTAGTGTCACACCTAAACCAAAGGACTTATGCACACACTTCAACATGTATTTAGTTCAGGATGACATCCTGAAGCCCATATGAGCATTAATTTGTCTACACAACTCATTCCTATGAAGATACATTCAAACTCACAAAACGTGCTCAGCTCGGGATGAAAATGCATTTAAAGCAATAAAAACTCAAATTGAGTGTCACGCCTAAACCAAAGGACTTATGCACACACTTCAACATGTATTTAGTTCAGGATGACCACCTGAAGCCTAAATGAGCATTAATTTGACCACACAACTCATTCCTATGAAGATACATTCAAACTCACAAAACGTGCTCAACTCAGGCTGAAAATGCATTTAAAGCAATAAAAACTCAAATTGAGTGTCACGCCTAAACCAAAGGACTTATGGACACACTTCAACATGTATTTTGTTCAGGATGACCTCCTGAAGCCCATATGAGCATTAATTTGACCACACAACTCATTCCTATGAAGATACATTCAAACTCACAAAACGTGCTCAGCTCGGGCTGAAAATGCATTTAAAGCAATAAAAACTCAAATTGAGTGTCACGCCTAAACCAAAGGACTTATGGACACACTTCAACATGTATTTTGTTCAGGATGACCTCCTGAAGCCCATATGATCATTAATTTGACCACACAACTCATTCTTATGAAGATACATTCAAACACACAAAACGTGCTCAGCTCGGCCTGAAAATGCATTTAAAGCAATAAAAACTCAAATTGAGTGTCACGCCTAAACCAAAGGACTTATGCACACACTTCAACATGTATTTTGTTCAGGATGACCTCCTGAAGCCCATATGAGCATTAATTTGACCACACAACTCATTCCTATGAAGATACATTCAAACTCACAAAACGTGCTCAGCTCGGGCTGAAAATGCATTTAAAGCAATAAAACTCAAATTGAGTGTCACACCTAAACCAAAGGACTTATTCACACACTTCAAAATGTATTTTGTTCAGGATGACCTCCTGAAGCCCATATGAGCATTAATTTGACCACACAACTCATTCCTATGAAGATACATTCAAACTCACAAAACGTGCTCAGCTCGGGCTGAAAATGCATTTAAAGCAATAAAAACTCAAATTTAGTGTCACACCTAAACCAAAGGACTTATGCACACACTTCAACATGTATTTAGTTCAGGATGACATCCTGAAGCCCATATGAGCATTAATTTGTCTACACAACTCATTCCTATGAAGATACATTCAAACTCACAAAACGTGCTCAGCTCGGGATGAAAATGCATTTAAAGCAATAAAAACTCAAATTGAGTGTCACGCCTAAACCAAAGGACTTATGCACACACTTCAACATGTATTTAGTTCAGGATGACCACCTGAAGCCTAAATGAGCATTAATTTGACCACACAACTCATTCCTATGAAGATACATTCAAACTCACAAAACGTGCTCAACTCAGGCTGAAAATGCATTTAAAGCAATAAAAACTCAAATTGAGTGTCACGCCTAAACCAAAGGACTTATGCACACACTTCAACATGTATTTTGTTCAGGATGACCTCCTGAAGCCCATATGAGCATTAATTTGACCACACAACTCATTCCTATGAAGATACATTCAAACACACAAAACGTGCTCAGCTCGGCCTGAAAATGCATTTAAAGCAATAAAAACTCAAATTGAGTGTCACGCCTAAACCAAAGGACTTATGAACACACTTCAACATGTATTTTGTTCAGGATGACCACCTGACGCCTAATTGAGCATTAATTTGACCACACAACTCATTCCTATGAAGATACATTCAAACTCACAAAACGCGCTCAGCTCGGGCTTAAAATGCATTTAAAGCAATAAAAACTCAAATTGAGTGTCACGCCTAAACCAAAGGACTTATGGACACACTTCAACATGTATTTTGTTCAGGATGACCTCCTGAAGCCCATATGATCATTAATTTGACCACACAACTCATTCTTATGAAGATACATTCAAACACACAAAACGTGCTCAGCTCGGCCTGAAAATGCATTTAAAGCAATAAAAACTCAAATTGAGTGTCACGCCTAAACCAAAGGACTTATGCACACACTTCAACATGTATTTTGTTCAGGATGACCTCCTGAAGCCCATATGAGCATTAATTTGACCACACAACTCATTCCTATGAAGATACATTCAAACACACAAAACGTGCTCAGCTCGGCCTGAAAATGCATTTAAAGCAATAAAAACTCAAATTGAGTGTCACGCCTAAACCAAAGGACTTATGCACACACTTCAACATGTATTTTGTTCAGGATGACCACCTGACGCCAAATTGAGCATTAATTTGACCACACAACTCATTCCTATGAAGATACATTCAAACTCACAAAACGCGCTCAGCTCGGGCTGAAAATGCATTTAAAGCAATAAAAACTCAAATTGAGTGTCACGCCTAAACCAAAGGACTTATGGACACACTTCAACATGTATTTTGTTCAGGATGACCTTCCGAAGCCCATATGATCATTAATTTGACCACACAACTCATTCTTATGAAGATACATTCAAACACACAAAACGTGCTCAGCTCGGCCTGAAAATGCATTTAAAGCAATAAAAACTCAAATTGAGTGTCACGCCTAAACCAAAGGACTTATGCACACACTTCAACATGTATTTTGTTCAGGATTACCATCTGACGCCTAAATGAGCATTAATTTGACCACACAACTCATTCCTATGAAGATACATTCAAACTCACAAAACGCGCTCAGCTCGGGCTGAAAATGCATTTAAAGCAATAAAAACTCAAATTGAGTGTCACGCCTAAACCAAAGGACTTATGCACACACTTCAACATGTATTTTGTTCAGGGTGACCTCCTGAAGCCTAAATAAGCATTAATTTGACCACACAACTCATTCCTATGAAGATACATTCAAACTCACAAAACGCGCTCAGCTCGGGCTGAAAATGCATTTAAAGCAATAAAAACTCAAATTTAGTGTCACACCTAAACCAAAGGACTTATGCACACACTTCAACATGTATTTAGTTCAGGATGACATCCTGAAGCCCATATGAGCATTAATTTGTCTACACAACTCATTCCTATGAAGATACATTCAAACTCACAAAACGTGCTCAGCTCGGGATGAAAATGCATTTAAAGCAATAAAAACTCAAATTGAGTGTCACGCCTAAACCAAAGGACTTATGCACACACTTCAACATGTATTTAGTTCAGGATGACCACCTGAAGCCTAAATGAGCATTAATTTGACCACACAACTCATTCCTATGAAGATACATTCAAACTCACAAAACGTGCTCAACTCAGGCTGAAAATGCATTTAAAGCAATAAAAACTCAAATTGAGTGTCACGCCTAAACCAAAGGACTTATGGACACACTTCAACATGTATTTTGTTCAGGATGACCTCCTGAAGCCCATATGAGCATTAATTTGACCACACAACTCATTCCTATGAAGATACATTCAAACTCACAAAACGTGCTCAGCTCGGGCTGAAAATGCATTTAAAGCAATAAAAACTCAAATTGAGTGTCACGCCTAAACCAAAGGACTTATGCACACACTTCAACATGTATTTTGTTCACGATGACCACCTGAAGCCTAAATGAGCATTAATTTGACCACACAACTCATTCCTATGAAGATACATTCAAACTCACAAAACGCGCTCAACTCGGGCTGAAAATGCATTTAAAGCAATAAAAGCTCAAATTGAGTGTCACGCCTAAACCAAAGGACTTATGCACACACTTCAACATGTATTTTGTTCAGGATGACCTCCTGAAGCCCATATGAGCATTAATTTGACCACACAACTCATTCCTATGAGAATACATTCAAACTCACAAAACGCGCTAAACTCGGGCTGAAAATGCATTTAAAGCAATAAAAACTCAAATTGAGTGTCACGCCTAAACCAAAGGACTTATGCACACACTTCAACATGTATTTTGTTCAGGATGACCACCTGACGCCTAAATGAGCATTAATTTGACCACACAACTCATTCCTATGAAGATACATTCAAAGTCAGAAAGCGCGCTCAGCTCGGGCTGAAAATGCATTTAATTTAAAGCAATAAAAACTCAAATTGAGTGTCACGCCTAAACCAAAGGACTTATGCACACACTTCAACATGTATTTAGTTCAGGATGACCACCTGAAGCCTAAATGAGCATTAATTTGACTACACAACTCATTCCTATGAAGATACATTCAAACTCACAAAACGTGCTCAGCTCGGGCTGAAAATGCATTTAAAGCAATTAAAACTCAAATTGAGTGTCACACCTAAACCAAAGGACTTATGCACACACTTCAACATGTATTTTGTTCAGGATGACCACCTGAAGCCTAAATGAGCATTAATTTGACCACACAACTCATTCCTATGAAGATACATTCAAACTCACAAAACTTGCTCAGCTCGGGCTGAAAATGCATTTAAAGCAATAAAAACTCAAATTGAGTGTCACGCCTAAACCAAAGGACTTATGCACACACTTCAACATGTATTTTGTTCAGGATGACCTCCTTAAGCCTAAATGAGCAATAATTTGACCACACAACTCATTCCTATGAAGATACATTCAAACTCAAAAAACGTGCTCAGCTCGGTCTGAAAATGCATTTAAAGCAATAAAAACTCAAATTGAGTGTCACACCTAAACCAAAGGACTTATGCACACACTTCAACATGTATTTTGTTCAGGATGACCTCCTGAAGCCCATATGAGCATTAATTTGACCACACAACTCATTCCTATGAAGATACATTCAAACTCACAAAACGTGCTCAGCTCGGGATGAAAATGCATTTAAAGCAATAAAAACTCAAATTGAGTGTCACGCCTAAACCAAAGGACTTATGCACACACTTCAACATGTATTTAGTTCAGGATGACCACCTGAAGCCTAAATGAGCATTAATTTGACCACACAACTCATTCCTATGAAGATACATTCAAACTCACAAAACGTGCTCAACTCAGGCTGAAAATGCATTTAAAGCAATAAAAACTCAAATTGAGTGTCACGCCTAAACCAAAGGACTTATGCACACACTTCAACATGTATTTTGTTCAGGATGACCTCCTGAAGCCCATATGAGCATTAATTTGACCACACAACTCATTCCTATGAAGATACATTCAAACACACAAAACGTGCTCAGCTCGGCCTGAAAATGCATTTAAAGCAATAAAAACTCAAATTGAGTGTCACGCCTAAACCAAAGGACTTATGCACACACTTCAACATGTATTTTGTTCAGGATGACAACCTGACGCCTAATTGAGCATTAATTTTACCACACAACTCATTCCTATGAAGATACATTCAAACTCACAAAACGCGCTCAGCTCGGGCTGAAAATGCATTTAAAGCAATAAAAACTCAAATTGAGTGTCACACCTAAACCAAAGGACTTATGCACACACTTCAACATGTATTTTGTTCAGGATGACCTCCTGAAGCCCATATGAGCATTAATTTGACCACACAACTCATTCCTATGAAGATACATTCAATCTCACAAAACGTGCTCAGCTCGGGCTGAAAATGCATTTAAAGCAATAAAACTCAAATTGAGTGTCACACCTAAACCAAAGGACTTATTCACACACTTCAAAATGTATTTTGTTCAGGATGACCTCCTGAAGCCCATATGAGCATTAATTTGACCACACAACTCATTCCTATGAAGATACATTCAAACTCACAAAACGTGCTCAGCTCGGGCTGAAAGTGCATTTAAAGCAATAAAAACTCAAATTGAGTGTCACGCCTAAACCAAAGGACTTATGCACACACTTCAACATGTATTTTGTTCAGGATGACCACCTGAAGCCTAAATGAGCATTAATTTGACCACACAACTCATTCCTATGAAGATACATTCAAACTCACAAACCTTGCTCAGCTCGGGCTGAAAATGCATTTAAAGCAATAAAAACTCAAATTGAGTGTCACGCCTAAACCAAAGGACTTATGCACACACTTCAACATGTATTTTGTTCAGGATGACCTCCTGAAGCCTAAATGAGCAATAATTTGACCAGACAACTCATTCCTATGAAGATACATTCAAACTCAAAAAACGTGCTCAGCTCGCTCTGAAAATGCATTTAAAGCAATAAAAACTCAAATTGAGTGTCACACCTAAACCAAAGGACTTATGCACACACTTCAACATGTATTTTGTTCAGGATGACCTCCTGAAGCCCATATGAGCATTAATTTGACCACACAACTCATTCCTATGAAGATACATTCAAACTCACAAAACGTGCTCAGCTCGGGATGAAAATGCATTTAAAGCAATAAAAACTCAAATTGAGTGTCACGCCTAAACCAAAGGACTTATGCACACACTTCAACATGTATTTAGTTCAGGATGACCACCTGAAGCCTAAATGAGCATTAATTTGACCACCCAACTCATTCCTATGAAGATACATTCAAACTCACAAAACGTGCTCAACTCAGGCTGAAAATGCATTTAAAGCAATAAAAACTCAAATTGAGTGTCACGCCTAAACCAAAGGACTTATGCACACACTTCAACATGTATTTTGTTCAGGATGACCTCCTGAAGCCCATATGAGCATTAATTTGACCACACAACTCATTCCTATGAAGATACATTCAAACACACAAAACGTGCTCAGCTCGGCCTGAAAATGCATTTAAAGCAATAAAAACTCAAATTGAGTGTCACGCCTAAACCAAAGGACTTATGCACACACTTCAACATGTATTTTGTTCAGGATGACCACCTGACGCCTAATTGAGCATTAATTTGACCACACAACTCATTCCTATGAAGATACATTCAAACTCACAAAACGCGCTCAGCTCGGGCTGAAAATGCATTTAAAGCAATAAAAACTCAAATTGAGTGTCACGCCTAAACCAAAGGACTTATGGACACACTTCAACATGTATTTTGTTCAGGATGACCTCCTGAAGCCCATATGATCATTAATTTGACCACACAACTCATTCTTATGAAGATACATTCAAACACACAAAACGTGCTCAGCTCGGCCTGAAAATGCATTTAAAGCAATAAAAACTCAAATTGAGTGTCACGCCTAAACCAAAGGACTTATGCACACACTTCAACATGTATTTTGTTCAGGATGACCACCTGACGCCTAAATGAGCATTAATTTGACCACACAACTCATTCCTATGAAGATACATTCAAACTCACAAAACGCGCTCAGCTCGGGCTGAAAATGCATTTAAAGCAATAAAAACTCAAATTGAGTGTCACGCCTAAACCAAAGGACTTATGCACACACTTCAACATGTATTTTGTTCAGGGTGACCTCCTGAAGCCTAAATAAGCATTAATTTGACCACACAACTCATTCCTATGAAGATACATTCAAACTCACAAAACGCGCTCAGCTCGGGCTGAAAATGCATTTAAAGCAATAAAAACTCAAATTTAGTGTCACACCTAAACCAAAGGACTTATGCACACATTTCAACATGTATTTAGTTCAGGATGACATCCTGAAGCCCATATGAGCATTAATTTGTCTACACAACTCATTCCTATGAAGATACATTCAAACTCACAAAACGTGCTCAGCTCGGGATGAAAATGCATTTAAAGCAATAAAAACTCAAATTGAGTGTCACGCCTAAACCAAAGGACTTATGCACACACTTCAACATGTATTTAGTTCCTGATGACCACCTGAAGCCTAAATGAGCATTAATTTGACCACACAACTCATTCCTATGAAGATACATTCAAACTCACAAAACGTGCTCAACTCAGGCTGAAAATGCATTTAAAGCAATAAAAACTCAAATTGAGTGTCACGCCTAAACCAAAGGACTTATGCACACACCTCAACATGTATTTTGTTCAGGATGACCTCCTGAAGCCCATATGAGCATTAATTTGACCACACAACTCATTCCTATGAAGATACATTCAAACACACAAAACGTGCTCAGCTCGGCCTGAAAATGCATTTAAAGCAATAAAAACTCAAATTGAGTGTCACGCCTAAACCAAAGGACTTATGCACACACTTCAACATGTATTTTGTTCAGGATGACCACCTGACGCCTAATTGAGCATTAATTTGACCACACAACTCATTCCTATGAAGATACATTCAAACTCACAAAACGCGCTCAGCTCGGGCTGAAAATGCATTTAAAGCAATAAAAACTCAAATTGAGTGTCACGCCTAAACCAAAGGACTTATGGACACACTTCAACATGTATTTTGTTCAGGATGACCTCCTGAAGCCCATATGATCATTAATTTGACCACACAACTCATTCTTATGAAGATACATTCAAACACACAAAACGTGCTCAGCTCGGCCTGAAAATGCATTTAAAGCAATAAAAACTCAAATTGAGTGTCACGCCTAAACCAAAGGACTTATGCACACACTTCAACATGTATTTTGTTCAGGATGACCACCTGACGCCTAAATGAGCATTAATTTGACCACACAACTCATTCCTATGAAGATACATTCAAACTCACAAAACGCGCTCAGCTCGGGCTGAAAATGCATTTAAAGCAATAAAAACTCAAATTGAGTGTCACGCCTAAACCAAAGGACTTATGCACACACTTCAACATGTATTTTGTTCAGGGTGACCTCCTGAAGCCTAAATAAGCATTATTTTGACCACACAACTCATTCCTATGAAGATACATTCAAACTCACAAAACGCGCTCAGCTCGGGCTGAAAATGCCTTTAAAGCAATAAAAACTCAAATTTAGTGATACACCTAAACCAAAGGACTTATGCACACACTTCAACATGTATTTAGTTCAGGATGACATCCTGAAGCCCATATGAGCATTAATTTGTCTACACAACTCATTCCTATGAAGATACATTCAAACTCACAAAATGTGCTCAACTCGGGCTGAAAATGCATTTAAAGCAATAAAAACTCAAATTGAGTGTCACGCCTAAACCAAAGGTTTTATGCACACACTTCAACATGTATTTTGTTCAGGATGACCTCCTGAAGCCCATATGAGCATTAATTTGACTACACAACTCATTCCTATGAAGATACATTCAAACTCACAAAACGTGCTCAGCTCGGGCTGAAAATGCATTTAAAGCAATAAAAACTCAAATTGAGTGTCACGCCTAAACCAAAGGACTTATGCACACACTTCAACATGTATTTTGTTCAGGATGACCACCTGACGCCTAAATGAGCATTAATTTGACCACACAACTCATTCCTATGAAGATACATTCAAAGTCAGAAAGCGCGCTCAGCTCGGGCTGAAAATGCATTTAATTTAAAGCAATAAAAACTCAAATTGAGTGTCACGCCTAAACCAAAGGACCTTTGCACACACTTCAACATGTATTTAGTTCAGGATGACCACCTGAAGCCTAAATGAGCATTAATTTGACTACACAACTCATTCCTATGAAGATACATTCAAAATCACAAAACGTGCTCAGCTCGGGCTGAAAATGCATTTAAAGCAATAAAAACTCAAATTGAGTGTCACACCTAAACCAAAGGACTTATGCACACACTTCAACATGTATTTTGTTCAGGATGACCTCCTGAAGCCCATATGAGCATTAATTTGACTACACAACTCATTCCTATAAAGATACATTCAAACTCACAAAACGTGCTCAGCTCGGGCTGAAAATGCATTTAAAGCAATAAAAACTCAAATTGAGTGTCACACCTAAACCAAAGGACTTATGCACACACTTCAACATGTATTTTGTTCAGGATGACCTCCTGAAGCCCATATGAGCATTAATTTGACTACACAACTCATTCCTATAAAGATACATTCAAACTCACAAAACGTGCTCAGCTCGGGCTGAAAATGCATTTAAAGCAATAAAAACTCAAATTGAGTGTCACACCTAAACCAAAGGACTTATGCACACACTTCAACATGTATTTTGTTCAGGATGACCTCCTGAAGCCCATATGATCATTAATTTGACCACACAACTCATTCTTATGAAGATACATTCAAACACACAAAACGTGCTCAGCTCGGCCTGAAAATGCATTTAAAGCAATAAAAACTCAAATTGAGTGTCACGCCTAAACCAAAGGACTTATGCACACACTTCAACATGTATTTTGTTCAGGATGACCTCCTGAAGCCCATATGAGCATTAATTTGACCACACAACTCATTCCTATGAAGATACATTCAAACTCACAAAACGTGCTCAGCTCGGGCTGAAAATGCATTTAAAGCAATAAAACTCAAATTGAGTGTCACACCTAAACCAAAGGACTTATTCACACACTTCAAAATGTATTTTGTTCAGGATGACCTCCTGAAGCCCATATGAGCATTAATTTGACCACACAACTCATTCCTATGAAGATACATTCAAACTCACAAAACGTGCTCAGCTCGGGCTGAAAATGCATTTAAAGCAATAAAAACTCAAATTTAGTGTCACACCTAAACCAAAGGACTTATGCACACACTTCAACATGTATTTAGTTCAGGATGACATCCTGAAGCCCATATGAGCATTAATTTGTCTACACAACTCATTCCTATGAAGATACATTCAAACTCACAAAACGTGCTCAGCTCGGGATGAAAATGCATTTAAAGCAATAAAAACTCAAATTGAGTGTCACGCCTAAACCAAAGGACTTATGCACACACTTCAACATGTATTTAGTTCAGGATGACCACCTGAAGCCTAAATGAGCATTAATTTGACCACACAACTCATTCCTATGAAGATACATTCAAACTCACAAAACGTGCTCAACTCAGGCTGAAAATGCATTTAAAGCAATAAAAACTCAAATTGAGTGTCACGCCTAAACCAAAGGACTTATGCACACACTTCAACATGTATTTTGTTCAGGATGACCTCCTGAAGCCCATATGAGCATTAATTTGACCACACAACTCATTCCTATGAAGATACATTCAAACACACAAAACGTGCTCAGCTCGGCCTGAAAATGCATTTAAAGCAATAAAAACTCAAATTGAGTGTCACGCCTAAACCAAAGGACTTATGAACACACTTCAACATGTATTTTGTTCAGGATGACCACCTGACGCCTAATTGAGCATTAATTTGACCACACAACTCATTCCTATGAAGATACATTCAAACTCACAAAACGCGCTCAGCTCGGGCTTAAAATGCATTTAAAGCAATAAAAACTCAAATTGAGTGTCACGCCTAAACCAAAGGACTTATGGACACACTTCAACATGTATTTTGTTCAGGATGACCTCCTGAAGCCCATATGATCATTAATTTGACCACACAACTCATTCTTATGAAGATACATTCAAACACACAAAACGTGCTCAGCTCGGCCTGAAAATGCATTTAAAGCAATAAAAACTCAAATTGAGTGTCACGCCTAAACCAAAGGACTTATGCACACACTTCAACATGTATTTTGTTCAGGATGACCTCCTGAAGCCCATATGAGCATTAATTTGACCACACAACTCATTCCTATGAAGATACATTCAAACACACAAAACGTGCTCAGCTCGGCCTGAAAATGCATTTAAAGCAATAAAAACTCAAATTGAGTGTCACGCCTAAACCAAAGGACTTATGCACACACTTCAACATGTATTTTGTTCAGGATGACCACCTGACGCCAAATTGAGCATTAATTTGACCACACAACTCATTCCTATGAAGATACATTCAAACTCACAAAACGCGCTCAGCTCGGGCTGAAAATGCATTTAAAGCAATAAAAACTCAAATTGAGTGTCACGCCTAAACCAAAGGACTTATGGACACACTTCAACATGTATTTTGTTCAGGATGACCTTCCGAAGCCCATATGATCATTAATTTGACCACACAACTCATTCTTATGAAGATACATTCAAACACACAAAACGTGCTCAGCTCGGCCTGAAAATGCATTTAAAGCAATAAAAACTCAAATTGAGTGTCACGCCTAAACCAAAGGACTTATGCACACACTTCAACATGTATTTTGTTCAGGATTACCATCTGACGCCTAAATGAGCATTAATTTGACCACACAACTCATTCCTATGAAGATACATTCAAACTCACAAAACGCGCTCAGCTCGGGCTGAAAATGCATTTAAAGCAATAAAAACTCAAATTGAGTGTCACGCCTAAACCAAAGGACTTATGCACACACTTCAACATGTATTTTGTTCAGGGTGACCTCCTGAAGCCTAAATAAGCATTAATTTGACCACACAACTCATTCCTATGAAGATACATTCAAACTCACAAAACGCGCTCAGCTCGGGCTGAAAATGCATTTAAAGCAATAAAAACTCAAATTTAGTGTCACACCTAAACCAAAGGACTTATGCACACACTTCAACATGTATTTAGTTCAGGATGACATCCTGAAGCCCATATGAGCATTAATTTGTCTACACAACTCATTCCTATGAAGATACATTCAAACTCACAAAACGTGCTCAGCTCGGGCTGAAAATGCATTTAAAGCAATAAAAACTCAAATTGAGTGTCACGCCTAAACCAAAGGACTTATGGACACACTTCAACATGTATTTTGTTCAGGATGACCTCCTGAAGCCCATATGAGCATTAATTTGACCACACAACTCATTCCTATGAAGATACATTCAAACTCACAAAACGTGCTCAGCTCGGGCTGAAAATGCATTTAAAGCAATAAAAACTCAAATTGAGTGTCACGCCTAAACCAAAGGACTTATGCACACACTTCAACATGTATTTTGTTCACGATGACCACCTGAAGCCTAAATGAGCATTAATTTGACCACACAACTCATTCCTATGAAGATACATTCAAACTCACAAAACGCGCTCAACTCGGGCTGAAAATGCATTTAAAGCAATAAAAGCTCAAATTGAGTGTCACGCCTAAACCAAAGGACTTATGCACACACTTCAACATGTATTTTGTTCAGGATGACCTCCTGAAGCCCATATGAGCATTAATTTGACCACACAACTCATTCCTATGAGAATACATTCAAACTCACAAAACGCGCTAAACTCGGGCTGAAAATGCATTTAAAGCAATAAAAACTCAAATTGAGTGTCACGCCTAAACCAAAGGACTTATGCACACACTTCAACATGTATTTTGTTCAGGATGACCACCTGACGCCTAAATGAGCATTAATTTGACCACACAACTCATTCCTATGAAGATACATTCAAAGTCAGAAAGCGCGCTCAGCTCGGGCTGAAAATGCATTTAATTTAAAGCAATAAAAACTCAAATTGAGTGTCACGCCTAAACCAAAGGACTTATGCACACACTTCAACATGTATTTAGTTCAGGATGACCACCTGAAGCCTAAATGAGCATTAATTTGACTACACAACTCATTCCTATGAAGATACATTCAAACTCACAAAACGTGCTCAGCTCGGGCTGAAAATGCATTTAAAGCAATTAAAACTCAAATTGAGTGTCACACCTAAACCAAAGGACTTATGCACACACTTCAACATGTATTTTGTTCAGGATGACCACCTGAAGCCTAAATGAGCATTAATTTGACCACACAACTCATTCCTATGAAGATACATTCAAACTCACAAAACTTGCTCAGCTCGGGCTGAAAATGCATTTAAAGCAATAAAAACTCAAATTGAGTGTCACGCCTAAACCAAAGGACTTATGCACACACTTCAACATGTATTTTGTTCAGGATGACCTCCTTAAGCCTAAATGAGCAATAATTTGACCACACAACTCATTCCTATGAAGATACATTCAAACTCAAAAAACGTGCTCAGCTCGGTCTGAAAATGCATTTAAAGCAATAAAAACTCAAATTGAGTGTCACACCTAAACCAAAGGACTTATGCACACACTTCAACATGTATTTTGTTCAGGATGACCTCCTGAAGCCCATATGAGCATTAATTTGACCACTCAACTCATTCCTATGAAGATACATTCAAACTCACAAAACGTGCTCAGCTCGGGATGAAAATGCATTTAAAGCAATAAAAACTCAAATTGAGTGTCACGCCTAAACCAAAGGACTTATGCACACACTTCAACATGTATTTAGTTCAGGATGACCACCTGAAGCCTAAATGAGCATTAATTTGACCACACAACTCATTCCTATGAAGATACATTCAAACTCACAAAACGTGCTCAACTCAGGCTGAAAATGCATTTAAAGCAATAAAAACTCAAATTGAGTGTCACGCCTAAACCAAAGGACTTATGCACACACTTCAACATGTATTTTGTTCAGGATGACCTCCTGAAGCCCATATGAGCATTAATTTGACCACACAACTCATTCCTATGAAGATACATTCAAACACACAAAACGTGCTCAGCTCGGCCTGAAAATGCATTTAAAGCAATAAAAACTCAAATTGAGTGTCACGCCTAAACCAAAGGACTTATGCACACACTTCAACATGTATTTTGTTCAGGATGACAACCTGACGCCTAATTGAGCATTAATTTTACCACACAACTCATTCCTATGAAGATACATTCAAACTCACAAAACGCGCTCAGCTCGGGCTGAAAATGCATTTAAAGCAATAAAAACTCAAATTGAGTGTCACACCTAAACCAAAGGACTTATGCACACACTTCAACATGTATTTTGTTCAGGATGACCTCCTGAAGCCCATATGAGCATTAATTTGACCACACAA
Source organism: Hippocampus guttulatus (assembly GCF_054856545.1). Lineage (NCBI taxonomy): Eukaryota > Metazoa > Chordata > Actinopteri > Syngnathiformes > Syngnathidae > Hippocampus > Hippocampus guttulatus. The sequence continues at coordinate 533,170 of NW_028233886.1, read as the reverse complement.
CTCATTCCTATGAAGATACATTCAATCTCACAAAACGTGCTCAGCTCGGGCTGAAAATGCATTTAAAGCAATAAAACTCAAATTGAGTGTCACACCTAAACCAAAGGACTTATTCACACACTTCAAAATGTATTTTGTTCAGGATGACCTCCTGAAGCCCATATGAGCATTAATTTGACCACACAACTCATTCCTATGAAGATACATTCAAACTCACAAAACGTGCTCAGCTCGGGCTGAAAGTGCATTTAAAGCAATAAAAACTCAAATTGAGTGTCACGCCTAAACCAAAGGACTTATGCACACACTTCAACATGTATTTTGTTCAGGATGACCACCTGAAGCCTAAATGAGCATTAATTTGACCACACAACTCATTCCTATGAAGATACATTCAAACTCACAAACCTTGCTCAGCTCGGGCTGAAAATGCATTTAAAGCAATAAAAACTCAAATTGAGTGTCACGCCTAAACCAAAGGACTTATGCACACACTTCAACATGTATTTTGTTCAGGATGACCTCCTGAAGCCTAAATGAGCAATAATTTGACCAGACAACTCATTCCTATGAAGATACATTCAAACTCAAAAAACGTGCTCAGCTCGCTCTGAAAATGCATTTAAAGCAATAAAAACTCAAATTGAGTGTCACACCTAAACCAAAGGACTTATGCACACACTTCAACATGTATTTTGTTCAGGATGACCTCCTGAAGCCCATATGAGCATTAATTTGACCACACAACTCATTCCTATGAAGATACATTCAAACTCACAAAACGTGCTCAGCTCGGGATGAAAATGCATTTAAAGCAATAAAAACTCAAATTGAGTGTCACGCCTAAACCAAAGGACTTATGCACACACTTCAACATGTATTTAGTTCAGGATGACCACCTGAAGCCTAAATGAGCATTAATTTGACCACCCAACTCATTCCTATGAAGATACATTCAAACTCACAAAACGTGCTCAACTCAGGCTGAAAATGCATTTAAAGCAATAAAAACTCAAATTGAGTGTCACGCCTAAACCAAAGGACTTATGCACACACTTCAACATGTATTTTGTTCAGGATGACCTCCTGAAGCCCATATGAGCATTAATTTGACCACACAACTCATTCCTATGAAGATACATTCAAACACACAAAACGTGCTCAGCTCGGCCTGAAAATGCATTTAAAGCAATAAAAACTCAAATTGAGTGTCACGCCTAAACCAAAGGACTTATGCACACACTTCAACATGTATTTTGTTCAGGATGACCACCTGACGCCTAATTGAGCATTAATTTGACCACACAACTCATTCCTATGAAGATACATTCAAACTCACAAAACGCGCTCAGCTCGGGCTGAAAATGCATTTAAAGCAATAAAAACTCAAATTGAGTGTCACGCCTAAACCAAAGGACTTATGGACACACTTCAACATGTATTTTGTTCAGGATGACCTCCTGAAGCCCATATGATCATTAATTTGACCACACAACTCATTCTTATGAAGATACATTCAAACACACAAAACGTGCTCAGCTCGGCCTGAAAATGCATTTAAAGCAATAAAAACTCAAATTGAGTGTCACGCCTAAACCAAAGGACTTATGCACACACTTCAACATGTATTTTGTTCAGGATGACCACCTGACGCCTAAATGAGCATTAATTTGACCACACAACTCATTCCTATGAAGATACATTCAAACTCACAAAACGCGCTCAGCTCGGGCTGAAAATGCATTTAAAGCAATAAAAACTCAAATTGAGTGTCACGCCTAAACCAAAGGACTTATGCACACACTTCAACATGTATTTTGTTCAGGGTGACCTCCTGAAGCCTAAATAAGCATTAATTTGACCACACAACTCATTCCTATGAAGATACATTCAAACTCACAAAACGCGCTCAGCTCGGGCTGAAAATGCATTTAAAGCAATAAAAACTCAAATTTAGTGTCACACCTAAACCAAAGGACTTATGCACACATTTCAACATGTATTTAGTTCAGGATGACATCCTGAAGCCCATATGAGCATTAATTTGTCTACACAACTCATTCCTATGAAGATACATTCAAACTCACAAAACGTGCTCAGCTCGGGATGAAAATGCATTTAAAGCAATAAAAACTCAAATTGAGTGTCACGCCTAAACCAAAGGACTTATGCACACACTTCAACATGTATTTAGTTCCTGATGACCACCTGAAGCCTAAATGAGCATTAATTTGACCACACAACTCATTCCTATGAAGATACATTCAAACTCACAAAACGTGCTCAACTCAGGCTGAAAATGCATTTAAAGCAATAAAAACTCAAATTGAGTGTCACGCCTAAACCAAAGGACTTATGCACACACCTCAACATGTATTTTGTTCAGGATGACCTCCTGAAGCCCATATGAGCATTAATTTGACCACACAACTCATTCCTATGAAGATACATTCAAACACACAAAACGTGCTCAGCTCGGCCTGAAAATGCATTTAAAGCAATAAAAACTCAAATTGAGTGTCACGCCTAAACCAAAGGACTTATGCACACACTTCAACATGTATTTTGTTCAGGATGACCACCTGACGCCTAATTGAGCATTAATTTGACCACACAACTCATTCCTATGAAGATACATTCAAACTCACAAAACGCGCTCAGCTCGGGCTGAAAATGCATTTAAAGCAATAAAAACTCAAATTGAGTGTCACGCCTAAACCAAAGGACTTATGGACACACTTCAACATGTATTTTGTTCAGGATGACCTCCTGAAGCCCATATGATCATTAATTTGACCACACAACTCATTCTTATGAAGATACATTCAAACACACAAAACGTGCTCAGCTCGGCCTGAAAATGCATTTAAAGCAATAAAAACTCAAATTGAGTGTCACGCCTAAACCAAAGGACTTATGCACACACTTCAACATGTATTTTGTTCAGGATGACCACCTGACGCCTAAATGAGCATTAATTTGACCACACAACTCATTCCTATGAAGATACATTCAAACTCACAAAACGCGCTCAGCTCGGGCTGAAAATGCATTTAAAGCAATAAAAACTCAAATTGAGTGTCACGCCTAAACCAAAGGACTTATGCACACACTTCAACATGTATTTTGTTCAGGGTGACCTCCTGAAGCCTAAATAAGCATTATTTTGACCACACAACTCATTCCTATGAAGATACATTCAAACTCACAAAACGCGCTCAGCTCGGGCTGAAAATGCCTTTAAAGCAATAAAAACTCAAATTTAGTGTCACACCTAAACCAAAGGACTTATGCACACACTTCAACATGTATTTAGTTCAGGATGACATCCTGAAGCCCATATGAGCATTAATTTGTCTACACAACTCATTCCTATGAAGATACATTCAAACTCACAAAATGTGCTCAACTCGGGCTGAAAATGCATTTAAAGCAATAAAAACTCAAATTGAGTGTCACGCCTAAACCAAAGGTTTTATGCACACACTTCAACATGTATTTTGTTCAGGATGACCTCCTGAAGCCCATATGAGCATTAATTTGACTACACAACTCATTCCTATGAAGATACATTCAAACTCACAAAACGTGCTCAGCTCGGGCTGAAAATGCATTTAAAGCAATAAAAACTCAAATTGAGTGTCACGCCTAAACCAAAGGACTTATGCACACACTTCAACATGTATTTTGTTCAGGATGACCACCTGACGCCTAAATGAGCATTAATTTGACCACACAACTCATTCCTATGAAGATACATTCAAAGTCAGAAAGCGCGCTCAGCTCGGGCTGAAAATGCATTTAATTTAAAGCAATAAAAACTCAAATTGAGTGTCACGCCTAAACCAAAGGACCTTTGCACACACTTCAACATGTATTTAGTTCAGGATGACCACCTGAAGCCTAAATGAGCATTAATTTGACTACACAACTCATTCCTATGAAGATACATTCAAAATCACAAAACGTGCTCAGCTCGGGCTGAAAATGCATTTAAAGCAATAAAAACTCAAATTGAGTGTCACACCTAAACCAAAGGACTTATGCACACACTTCAACATGTATTTTGTTCAGGATGACCTCCTGAAGCCCATATGAGCATTAATTTGACTACACAACTCATTCCTATAAAGATACATTCAAACTCACAAAACGTGCTCAGCTCGGGCTGAAAATGCATTTAAAGCAATAAAAACTCAAATTGAGTGTCACACCTAAACCAAAGGACTTATGCACACACTTCAACATGTATTTTGTTCAGGATGACCTCCTGAAGCCCATATGAGCATTAATTTGACTACACAACTCATTCCTATAAAGATACATTCAAACTCACAAAACGTGCTCAGCTCGGGCTGAAAATGCATTTAAAGCAATAAAAACTCAAATTGAATGTCACGTCTAAACCAAAGGACTTATGCACACACTTCAACATGTATTTTGTTCAGGATGACCACCTGAAGCCTAAATGAGCATTAATTTGACCACACAACTCATTCCTATGAAGATACATTCAAACACACAAAACGTGCTCAGCTCGGCCTGAAAATGCATTTAAAGCAATAAAAACTCAAATTGAGTGTCACGCCTAAACCAAAGGACTTATGCACACACTTCAACATGTATTTTGTTCAGGATGACCTCCTGAAGCCTAAATAAGCATTAATTTGACCACACAACTCATTCCTATGAAGATACATTCAAACTCACAAAACGCGCTCAGCTCGGGCTGAAAATGCATTTAAAGCAATAAAAACTCAAATTGAGTGTCACACCTAAACCAAAGGACTTATGCACACACGTCAACATGTATTTTGTTCAGGATGACCTCCTGAAGCCTAAATCAGCAATAATTTCACCACACAACTCATTCCTATGAAGATACATTCAAAGTCAGAAAGCGCGCTCAGCTCGGGCTGAAAATGCATTTAATTTAGTTAGTTAGTTAGTTAGTTAGTTCCGCCCGCTCCTATTTGGAACATTGGGCGACGAGCCTCCTCCATTTGTTCCGGTCACTGGCGACCTTTCTTGCTCCATGCCAGCTGACACCCATCTCACTGAGGTCTTCTTTGGCAGTCTGTCTCCACGTCTTCTTTGGCCTACCTCTCTTCCTCTTTCCACCCTCTGGCATCCAGTCCATGGCCACACTTGCTGGTCTCTCTCTTGGCAGCCGGAGTACGTGGCTGATCATTTTCCTTCTCCTTTCAGAGACAATGTCTGACAGTTCAGCCACTCCTGCCCTCTTCATCACCTCCTCGTTGGTGATGTGGTCTCTCCATGAGATCCTCAGGATGGATCTCAGGCAACGCCGATGAAAGACATCTAACTTGTTGGTTATGTTGGCTGTCTTCATCCATGTCTCACAGGCGTAAATCGCTGTTGGGATAACCACTGACATATAGAGGCGTAGCTTGGTGGTCGTAGTGATGGCTTTCGATGACCAGATGTTGCGGAGGCGTTGGAACACTCCCGCAGCTTTACCAAGTCTACTGTTGACGTCTTTCTCCACACCACCTGTATTTGAGATGTTACTCCCAAGATATGTGAAGCTGTCAATGTACTCTATGTCATGTTGGTGTAGAGTGAGTGGTTGAAGGTGTTGGTGCTGTCCGACGGCCATGGCCTTGGTCTTTTCCTGGCTAATTCGTAAACCGACCTTAACTCCGTGCTCATGCAGATTGTTGGTCAACTCCTGGAGTGCGGGCTGGGTGTGACTTAACAGAGCCAAATCATCTGCAAATTCCAGGTCAGCTAGTCTGCTCCCTCCCCACTTGATACCAACTTCTTCCCCTGTGATGGACTTCCTCATCACAAAGTCAATTATGATGATGAAGAGTAGGGGTGACAGAATGCAACCCTGTCTTACACCAGTGACAATGTCAAAATCATCAGTTGTGCCACTGTTGGTTTTGACACAACAGGTTGAGTTGTGGTACAATGACCTGAAGATGTTGATGTACTTGAGGGGTACACCATACAGCTGGACGATCTGCCACAGTGACTCCCGGTGGATGCTGTCTAAGGCTTTCTTGAAATCGATATAGTTGATCATGAGTGGTGTCTGAAGTTCTTGGCACTGCTCTATGATGTTTCGAAGGGTAAAGATCTGTTCGGCGCAAGACCTTCCTTTCCTGAAACCGGCTTGCTCTTCCCTCAAGATGTTATCCACTTCATCTTTAAGGCAATGTAGCAGGACACTGCAGAATACCTTGCTGGGGATTGACAGCAGTGTAATGCCCCGCCAGTTATTGCAGTCTGCGAGGTTTCCCTTCTTAGGAAGCGTGACAATGACCCCACGTCTCCAGTCGGCAGGAACCTCTTCAGCATGCCAAATCAGGTTGAACAGGTGGGTAAGGCTCTCCACAACAGCGTCTTGGCCGTGTTTCAACATCTCGGCAGCTACCTCATCGAGTCCCGGTGCCTTGTTGTTCTTAAGGCCCTTGATTGCTCTGGCAACCTCAGTCTCGGATATCTCTTTCGATGTAATATTTAGAGCTGGAGCTGGTGTCTCTTGATCGAAATTGAAGAGCACGGGAGGCATTGGTTGGTTGAGAACCTCCCTGAAGTGTTCCAGCCATCTTGCTTCTTGCTCCTCGTCGCTTAGAAGTGTCCTGCCATCCTTGCTCCTGATTGGCACGCTAGAGCTGCTCCTGGAGTTGGTTAGCTCCCGCACGATCTTGTATAGGGTCGTCGTGTTGTTGTTCTCGGCTGCTTCCTGTGCCTCTCTTGCTTTCTCTTCTAGCCACTGTCTTTTATCCTTCCTGCAACTCTTCTTCACTACCCTGTCCAAGCGCCTGTACTCCTCGTCTTCCATCCTCCAGCTCCGGAGCCTCCTCTTTTGTTCTCTTTTTATCTTGGCCACTTTCCTTTCATCAATCAACTTCCAGGTGTTGTCTGTTATCCATCTCTCTTTGTTGGTACCCCTCTTTCTGCCGATAACTGCTTCTGCAGTTTCAGCAATGGCACAAGAGAACATACTCCACTGCTCCTCAATGTTTGCAAGGTGTTGTGATACCTTGAGCTTCCTACTCAACTCCTCACAGAAGCCTTCTGAGATGTTGTTATCCTTTAGCTTGTCCACTGCGTAAGGTCTCTTGGGCTGCACCCTTTTCACCTTCTTCAGCTTCAGCCTGATTTTACTCACCACAAGGAAGTGGTCTGAACCCACATCTGCACCTCTGTGGGAGCGAACGTCGAGCAATGACGAGCGCCACCTTGTGTTGATGCAGATGTAGTCCAGTTCGTTCTGGGTCCCGCCACCAGGTGAAACCCAGGTTACTTTGTGGATCCGCTTGTGCTCAAAAAAGGTGTTGCCAATGCTGAGGCCGTTGGTACTGGTTAGCATCAACAGTCTCTCCCCGTTGTCGTTCGTGGAGCCTGCAGACCCATGTGGTCCAACTGTGGCATTCAGGCCCCTTCTGTCATTATCCAGTTTTGCGTTGAAGTCTCCAATCAGCATTTTGATGTCAGCATTTAATTTAAAGCAATAAAAACTCAAATTGAGTGTCACGCCTAAACCAAAGGACTTATGCACACACTTCAACATGTATTTAGTTCAGGATGACCACCTGAAGCCTAAATGAGCATTAATTTGACCACACAACTCATTCCTATGAAGATACATTCAAACTCACAAAACGTGCTCAGCTCGGGCTGAAAATGCATTTAAAGCAATAAAAACTCAAATTGAGTGTCACACCTAAACCAAAGGACTTATGCACACACTTCAACATGTATTTTGTTCAGGGTGACCACCTGAAGCCTAAATGAGCATTAATTTGACCACACAACTCATTCCTATGAAGATACATTCAAACTCACAAAACATGCTCAGCTCGGGCTGAAAATGCATTTAAAGCAATAAAAACTCAAATTGAATGTCACGCCTAAACCAAAGGACTTATGCACACACTTCAACATGTATTTTGTTCAGGATGACCTCCTGAAGCCCATATGAGCATTAATTTGACTACACAACTCATTCCTATGAAGATACATTCAAACTCACAAAACGTGCTCAGCTCGGGCTGAAAATGCATTTAAAGCAATAAAAACTCAAATTGAGTGTCACGCCTAAACCAAAGGACTTATGCACACACTTCAACATGTATTTTGTTCAGGATGACCACCTGACGCCTAAATGAGCATTAATTTGACCACACAACTCATTCCTATGAAGATACATTCAAATTCAGAAAGCGCGCTCAGCTCGGGCTGAAAATGCATTTAATTTAAAGCAATAAAAACTCAAATTGAGTGTCACGCCTAAACCAAAGGACTTATGCACACACTTCAACATGTATTTTGTTCAGGATGACCACCTGAAGCCTAAATGAGCATTAATTTGACTACACAACTCATTCCTATGAAGATACATTCAAACTCACAAAACGTGCTCAGCTCGGTCTGAAAATGCATTTAAAGCAATAAAAACTCAAATTGAGTGTCACGCCTAAACCAAAGGACTTATGCACACACTTCAACATGTATTTTGTTCAGGATGACCACCTGACGCCTAAATGAGCATTAATTTGACCACACAACTCATTCCTATGAAGATACATTCAAAGTCAGAAAGCGCGCTCAGCTTGGGCTGAAAATGCATTTAATTTAAAGCAATAAAAACTCAAATTGAGTGTCACGCCTAAACCAAAGGACTTATGCACACACTTCAACATGTATTTTGTTCAGGATGACCACCTGAAGCCTAAATGAGCATTAATTTGACTACACAACTCATTCCTATGAAGATACATTCAAACTCACAAAACGTGCTCAACTCGGGCTGAAAATGCATTTAAAGCAATAAAAACTCAAATTGAGTGTCACACCTAAACCAAAGGACTTATGCACACACTTCAACATGTATTTTGTTCAGGATGACCTCCTGAAGCCCATATGAGCATTAATTTGACTACACAACTCATTCCTATAAAGATACATTCAAACTCACAAAACGTGCTCAGCTCGGGCTGAAAATGCATTTAAAGCAATAAAAACTCAAATTGAGTGTCACGCCTAAACCAAAGGACTTATGCACACACTTCAACATGTATTTTGTTCAGGATGACCTCCTGAATCCTAAATCAGCAATAATTTCACCACACAACTCATTCCTATGAAGATACATTCAAATTCAGAAAGCGCGCTCAGCTCGGGCTGAAAATGCATTTAATTTAAAGCAATAAAAACTCAAATTGAGTGTCACACCTAAACCAAAGGACTTATGCACACACTTCAACATGTATTTAGTTCAGGATGACCACCTGAAGCCTAAATGAGCATTAATTTGAAAACACAACTCATTCCTATGAAGATATTTTCAAACTCACAAAACGTGCTCAACTCGGGCTGAAAATGCATTTAAAGCAATAAAAACTCAAATTGAGTGTCACGCCTAAACCAAAGGACTTATGCACACACGTCAACATGTATTTTGTTCAGGATGACCACCTGAAGCCTAAATGAGCATTAATTTGACCACACAACTCATTCCTATGAAGATACATTCAAACTCACAAAACATGCTCAGCTCGGGCTGAAAATGCATTTAAAGCAATAAAAACTCAAATTGAATGTCACGCCTAAACCAAAGGACTTATGCACACACTTCAACATGTATTTTGTTCAGGATGACCACCTGAAGCCTAAATGAGCATTAATTTGACCACACAACTCATTCTATGAAGATACATTCAAACTCACAAAACGTGCTCAGCTCGGGCTGAAAATGCATTTAAAGCAATAAAAACTCAAATTGAGTGTCACGCCTAAACCAAAGGACTTATGCCCACACTTCAACATGTATTTAGTTCAGGATGACCACCTGAAGCCTAAATGAGCATTAATTTGACCACACAACTCATTGCTATGAAGATACATTCAAACTCACAAAACGTGCTCAGCTCGGGCTGAAAATGCATTTAAAGCAATAAAAACTCAAATTGAGTGTCACGCCTAAACCAAAGGACTTATGCACACCCTTCAACATGTATTTTGTTCAGGATGACCTCCTGAAGCCTAAATCAGCAAAAATTTCACCACACAGCTCATTCCTATGAAGATACATTCAAAGTCAGAAAGCGCGCTCAGCTCGGGCTGAAAATGCATTTAATTTAAAGCAATAAAAACTCAAATTGAGTGTCACGCCTAAACCAAAGGACTTATGCACACACTTCAACATGTATTTAGTTCAGGATGACCACCTGAAGCCTAAATGAGCATTAATTTGACCACACAACTCATTCCTATGAAGATACATTCAAACTCACAAAACGTGCTCAGCTCGGGCTGAAAATGCATTTAAAGCAATAAAAACTCAAATTGAGTGTCACACCTAAACCAAAGGACTTATGCACACACTTCAACATGTATTTTGTTCAGGATGACCTCCTGAAGCCCATATGAGCAGTAATTTGACTACACAACTCATTCCTATGAAGATACATTCAAACTCACAAAACGTGCTCAGCTCGGGCTGAAAATGCATTTAAAGCAATAAAAACTCAAATTGAGTGTCACGCCTAAACCAAAGGACTTATGCACACACTTCAACATGTATTTAGTTCAGGATGACCACCTGAAGCCTAAATGAGCATTAATTTGACCACACAACTCATTCCTATGAAGATACATTCAAACTCACAAAACGTGCTCAACTCGGGCTGAAAATGCATTTAAAGCAATAAAAACTCAAATTGAGTGTCACGCCTAAACCAAAGGACTTATGCACACACTTACACATGTATTTAGTTCAGGATGACCACCTGAAGCCTAAATGAGCATTAATTTGACTACACAACTCATTCCTATGAAGATACATTCAAACTCACAAAACGTGCTCAGCTCGGGCTGCAAATGCATTTAAAGCAATAAAAACTCAAATTGAGTGTCACACCTAAACCAAAGGACTTATGCACACACGTCAACATGTATTTTGTTCAGGATGACCACCTGAAGCCTAAATGAGCATTAATTTGACCACACAACTCATTCCTATAAAGATACATTCAAACTCACAAAACATGCTCAGCTCGGGCTGAAAATGCATTTAAAGCAATAAAAACTCAAATTGAATGTCACGCCTAAACCAAAGGACTCATGCACACACTTCAACATGTATTTTGTTCAGGATGACCACCTGAAGCCTAAATGAGCATTAATTTGACCACACAACTCATTCCTATGAAGATACATTCAAACTCACAAAACTTGCTCAGCTCGGGCTGAAAATGCATTTAAAGCAATAAAAACTCAAATTGAGTGTCACGCCTAAACCAAAGGACTTATGCACACACTTCAACATGTATTTTGTTCAGGATGACCTCCTGAAGCCTAAATGAGCAATAATTTGACCACACAACTCATTCCTATGAAGATACATTCAAAGTCAGAAAGCGCACTCAGCTCGGGCTGAAAATGCATTTAAAGCAATAAAAACTCAAATTGAGTGTCACGCCTAAACCAAAGGACTTATGCACACACTTCAACATGTATTTTGTTCAGGATGACCTCCTGAAGCCTAAATCAGCAATAATTTGACCACACAACTCATTCCTATGAAGATACATTCAAAGTCAGAAAGTGCGCTCAGCTCGGGCTGAAAATGCATTTCATTTAAAGCAATAAAAACTCCAATTGAGTGTCACGCCTAAACCAAAGGACTTATGCACACACTTCAACATGTATTTAGTTCAGGATGACCACCTGAAGCCTAAATGAGCATTAATTTGACCACACAACTCATTCCTATGAAGATACATTCAAACTCACAAAACGTGCTCAGCTCGGGCTGAAAATGCATTTAAAGCAATAAAAACTCAAATTGAGTGTCACACCTAAACCAAAGGACTTATGCACACATTTCAACATGTATTTTGTCCAGGATGGCCTTCTGAACCCCATATGAGCATTAATTTGACTACACAACTCATTCCTATGAAGATACATTCAAACTCACAAAACGTGCTCAGCTCGGGCTGAAAATGCATTTAAAGCAATAAAAACTCAAATTGAGTGTCACGCCTAAACCAAAGGACTTATGCACACACTTCAACGTGTATTTTATTCAGGATGACCTCCTGAAGCCTAAATAAGCATTAATTTGACCACACAACTCATTCCTATGAAGATACATTCAAACTCATAAAACGCGCTCAGCTCGGGCTGCAAATGCATTTAAAGCAATAAAAACTCAAATTGAGTGTCACACCTAAACCAAAGGACTTATGCACACACGTCAACATGTATTTTGTTCAGGATGACCACCTGAAGCCTAAATGAGCATTAATTTGACCACACAACTCATTCCTATAAAGATACATTCAAACTCACAAAACATGCTCAGCTCGGGCTGAAAATGCATTTAAAGCAATAAAAACTCAAATTGAATGTCACGCCTAAACCAAAGGACTCATGCACACACTTCAACATGTATTTTGTTCAGGATGACCACCTGAAGCCTAAATGAGCATTAATTTGACCACACAACTCATTCCTATGAAGATACATTCAAACTCACAAAACTTGCTCAGCTCGGGCTGAAAATGCATTTAAAGCAATAAAAACTCAAATTGAGTGTCACGCCTAAACCAAAGGACTTATGCACACACTTCAACATGTATTTTGTTCAGGATGACCTCCTGAAGCCTAAATGAGCAATAATTTGACCACACAACTCATTCCTATGAAGATACATTCAAAGTCAGAAAGCGCACTCAGCTCGGGCTGAAAATGCATTTAAAGCAATAAAAACTCAAATTGAGTGTCACGCCTAAACCAAAGGACTTATGCACACACTTCAACATGTATTTTGTTCAGGATGACCTCCTGAAGCCTAAATCAGCAATAATTTGACCACACAACTCATTCCCATGAAGATACATTCAAAGTCAGAAAGTGCGCTCAGCTCGGGCTGAAAATGCATTTAATTTAAAGCAATAAAAACTCCAATTGAGTGTCACGCCTAAACCAAAGGACTTATGCACACACTTCAACATGTATTTAGTTCAGGATGACCACCTGAAGCCTAAATGAGCATTAATTTGACCACACAACTCATTCCTATGAAGATACATTCAAACTCACAAAACGTGCTCAGCTCGGGCTGAAAATGCATTTAAAGCAATAAAAACTCAAATTGAGTGTCACACCTAAACCAAAGGACTTATGCACACATTTCAACATGTATTTTGTTCAGGATGACCTTCTGAACCCCATATGAGCATTAATTTGACTACACAACTCATTCCTATGAAGATACATTCAAACTCACAAAACGTGCTCAGCTCGGGCTGAAAATGCATTTAAAGCAATAAAAACTCAAATTGAGTGTCACGCCTAAACCAAAGGACTTATGCACACACTTCAACATGTATTTTATTCAGGATGACCTCCTGAAGCCTAAATAAGCATAATTTGACCACACAACTCATTCCTATGAAGATACATTCAAACTCACAAAACACGCTCAGCTCGGGCTGAAAATGCATTTAAAGCAATAAAAACTCAAATTGAGTGTCACACCTAAACCAAAGGACTTATGCACACACTTCAACATGTATTTAGTTCAGGATGACCACCTGAAGCCTAAATGAGCATTAATTTGACCACACAACTCATTCCTATGAAGATACATTCAAACTCACAAAACATGCTCAGCTCGGGCTAAAAATGCATTTAAAGCAATAAAAACTCAAATTGAATGTCACGCCTAAACCAAAGGACTTATGCACACACTTCAACATGTATTTTGTTCAGGATGACCACCTGAAGCCTAAATGAGCATTAATTTGACCACACAACTCATTCTATGAAGATACATTCAAACTCACAAAACGTGCTCAGCTCGGGCTGAAAATGCATTTAAAGCAATAAAAACTCAAATTGAGTGTCACGCCTAAACCAAAGGACTTATGCACACACGTCAACATGTATTTTGTTCAGGATGACCACCTGAAGCCTAAATGAGCATTAATTTGACCACACAACTCATTCCTATAAAGATACATTCAAACTCACAAAACATGCTCAGCTCGGGCTGAAAATGCATTTAAAGCAATAAAAACTCAAATTGAGTGTCACACCTAAACCAAAGGACTTATGCACACACTTCAACATGTATTTAGTTCAGGATGACCACCTGAAGCCTAAATGAGCATTAATTTGACCACACAACTCATTCCTATGAAGATACATTCAAACTCACAAAACTTGCTCAGCTCGGGCTGAAAATGCATTTAAAGCAATAAAAACTCAAATTGAGTGTCACGCCTAAACCAAAGGACTTATGCACACACTTCAACATGTATTTTGTTCAGGATGACCTCCTGAAGCCTAAATGAGCAATAATTTGACCACACAACTCATTCCTATGAAGATACATTCAAAGTCAGAAAGCGCACTCAGCTCGGGCTGAAAATGCATTTAAAGCAATAAAAACTCAAATTGAGTGTCACGCCTAAACCAAAGGACTTATGCACACACTTCAACATGTATTTTGTTCAGGATGACCTCCTGAAGCCTAAATCAGCAATAATTTGACCACACAACTCATTCCTAAGAAGATACATTCAAAGTCAGAAAGTGCGCTCAGCTCGGGCTGAAAATGCATTTAATTTAAAGCAATGAAAACTCCAATTGAGTGTCACGCCTAAACCAAAGGACTTATGCACACACTTTAACATGTATTTAGTTCAGGATGACCACCTGAAGCCTAAATAATCATTAATTTGACCACACAACTCATTCCTATGAAGATACATTCAAACTCACAAAACGTGCTCAGCTCGGGCTGAAAATGCATTTAAAGCAATAAAAACTCAAATTGAGTGTCACGCCTAAACCAAAGGACTTATGCACACACTTCAACATGTATTTTATTCAGGATGACCTCCTGAAGCCTAAATAAGCATTAATTTGACCACACAACTCATTCCTATGAAGATACATTCAAACTCACAAAACGCGCTCAGCTCGGGCTGAAAATGCATTTAAAGCAATAGAAACTCAAATTGAGTGTCACGCCTAAACCAAAGGACTTATGCACACACTTCAACATGGATTTTGTTCAAGATGACCTCCTGAAGCCTAAATGAGCAATAATTTGATTACACAACTCATTCCTATGAAGATACATTCAAACTCAAAAAACGTGCTCAGCTCGGGCTGAAAATGCATTTAAAGCAATAAAAACTCAAATTGAGTGTCACGCCTAAACCAAAGGACTTATGCACACACTTCAACATGTATTTTGTCAGGATGACCACCTGAAGCCTAAATGAGCATTAATTTGACCACACAACTCATTCCTATGAAGATACATTCAAACTCACAAAACGTGCTCAACTCGGGCTGAAAATGCATTTAAAGCAATAAAAGCTCAAATTGAGTGTCACGCCTAAACCAAAGGACTTATGCACACACTTCAACATGTATTTTGTTCAGGATGACCTCCTGAAGCCCATATGAGCATTAATTTGACCACACAACTCATTCCTATGAAGATACATTCAAACTCACAAAACGTGCTCAGCTCGGGCTGAAAATGCATTTAAAGCAATAAAAACTCAAATTGAGTGTCACGCCTAAACCAAAGGACTTATGCACACACTTCAACATGTATTTTGTTCAGGATGACCTCCTGAAGCCCATATGAGCATTAATTTGACCACACAACTCATTCCTATGAAGATACATTCAAACACACAAAACGTGCTCAGCTCGGCCTGAAAATGCATTTAAAGCAATAAAAACTCAAATTGAGTGTCACGCCTAAACCAAAGGACTTATGCACACACTTCAACATGTATTTTGTTCAGGATGACCACCTGACGCCTAAATGAGCATTCATTTGACCACACAACTCATTCCTATGGAGATACATTAAAACTCACAAAACGTGCTCAACTCGGGCTGAAAATGCATTTAAAGCAATAAAAACTCAAATTGAGTGTCACGCCTAAACCAAAGGACTTATGCACACACTTCAACATGTATTTTGTTCAGGATGACCTCCTGAAGCCTAAATAAGCATTAATTTGACCACACAACTCATTCCTATGAAGATACATTCAAACTCACAAAACGCGCTCAGCTCGGGCTGAAAATGCATTTAAAGCAATAAAAACTCAAATTGAGTGTCACACCTAAACCAAAGGACTTATGCACACACTTCAACATGTATTTTGTTCAGGATGACCACCTGAAGCCTAAATGAGCATTAATTTGACCACACAACTCATTCCTATGAAGATACATTCAAACTCACAAAACATGCTCAGCTCGGGCTGAAAATGCATTTAAAGCAATAAAAACTCAAATTGAATGTCACGCCTAAACCAAAGGACTTATGCACACACTTCAACATGTATTTTGTTCAGGATGACCTCCTGAAGCCCATATGAGCATTAATTTGACTACACAACTCATTCCTATGAAGATACATTCAAACTCACAAAACGTGCTCAGCTCGGGCTGAAAATGCATTTAAAGCAATAAAAACTCAAATTGAGTGTCACGCCTAAACCAAAGGACTTATGCACACACTTCAACATGTATTTTGTTCAGGATGACCACCTGACGCCTAAATGAGCATTAATTTGACCACACAACTCATTCCTATGAAGATACATTCAAAGTCAGAAAGCGCGCTCAGCTCGGGCTGAAAATGCATTTAATTTAAAGCAATAAAAACTCAAAATGAGTGTCACGCCTAAACCAAAGGACTTATGCACACACTTCAACATGTATTTGGTTCAGGATGACCACCTGAAGCCTAAATGAGCATTAATTTGACCACACAACTCATTCCTATGAAGATACATTCAAACTCACAAAACGTGCTCAGCTCGGGCTGAAAATGCATTTAAAGCAATAAAAACTCAAATTGAGTGTCACGCCTAAATCAAAGGACTTATGCACACACTTCAACATGTATTTTGTTCACGATGACCACCTGAAGCCTAAATGAGCATTAATTTGACCACACAACTCATTCCTATGAAGATACATTCAAACTCACAAAACGTGCTCAACTCGGGCTGAAAATGCATTTAAAGCAATAAAAGCTCAAATTGAGCGTCACGCCTAAACCAAAGGACTTATGCACACACTTCAACATGTATTTTGTTCAGGATGACCTCCTGAAGCCCATATGAGCATTAATTTGACCACACAACTCATTCCTATGAAGATACATTCAAACACACAAAACGTGCTCAGCTCGGCCTGAAAATGCATTTAAAGCAATAAAAACTCAAATTGAGTGTCACGCCTAAACCAAAGGACTTATGCACACACTTCAACATGTATTTTGTTCAGGATGACCACCTGAAGCCTAAATGAGCATTAATTTGACCACACAACTCATTCCTATGAAGATACATTCAAACTCACAAAACGTGCTCAACTCGGGCTGAAAATGCATTTAAAGCAATAAAAACTCAAATTGAGTGTCACACCTAAACCAAAGGACTTATGCACACACTTCAACATGTATTTTGTTCAGGATGACCACCTGAAGCCTAAATGAGCATTAATTTGACCACACAACTCATTCCTATGAAGATACATTCAAACTCACAAAACATGCTCAGCTCGGGCTGAAAATGCATTTAAAGCAATAAAAACTCAAATTGAATGTCACGCCTAAACCAAAGGACTTATGCACACACTTTAACATGTATTTTGTTCAGGATGACCTCCTGAAGCCCATATGAGCATTGATTTGACTACACAACTCATTCCTATGAAGATACATTCAAAGTCAGAAAGCGCGCTCAGCTCGGGCTGAAAATGCATTTAATTTAAAGCAATAAAAACTCAAATTGAATGTCACGCCTAAACCAAAGGACTTATGCACACACTTCAACATGTATTTTGTTCACGATGACCACCTGAAGCCTAAATGAGCATTAATTTGACCACACAACTCATTCCTATGAAGATACATTCAAACTCACAAAACGTGCTCAGCTCGGGCTGAAAATGCATTTAAAGCAATAAAAACTCAAATTGAGTGTCACGCCTAAACCAAAGGACTTATGCACACACTTCAACATGTATTTAGTTCAGGATGACCACCTGAAGCCTAAATGAGCATTAATTTGACCACACAACTCATTTCTATGAAGATACATTCAAACTCACAAAACGTGCTCAGCTCGGGCTGAAAATGCATTTAAAGCAATAAAAACTCAAATTGAGTGTCACGCCTAAACCAAAGGACTTATGCACACACTTCAACATGTATTTTGTTCAGGATGACCTCCTGAAGCCTAAATCAGCAATAATTTCACCACACAACTCATTCCTATGAAGATACATCCAAAGTCAGAAAGCGCGCTCAGCTCGGGCTGAAAATGCATTTAATTTAAAGCAATAAAAACTCAAATTGAGTGTCACGCCTAAACCAAAGGACTTATGCACACACTTCAACATGTATTTAGTTCTGGATGACCACCTGAAGCCTAAATGAGCATTAATTTGACCACACAACTCATTCCTATGAAGATACATTCAAACTCACAAAACGTGCTCAGCTCGGGCTGAAAATGCATTTAAAGCAATAAAAACTCAAATTGAGTGTCACACCTAAACCAAAGGACTTATGCACACACTTCAACATACATTTTGTTCAGGATGACCTCCTGAAGCCCATATGAGCATTAATTTGACTACACAACTCATTCCTATGAAGAAACATTCAAACTCACAAAACGTGCTCAGCTCGGGCTGAAAATGCATTTAAAGCAATAAAAGCTCAAATTGAGTGTCACGCCTAAACCAAAGGACTTATGCACACACTTCAACATGTATTTTGTTCAGGATGACCTCCTGAAGCCCATATGAGCATTAATTTGACCACACAACTCATTCCTATGAAGATACATTCAAACACACAAAACGTGCTCAGCTCGGCCTGAAAATGCATTTAAAGCAATAAAAACTCAAATTGAGTGTCACGCCTAAACCAAAGGACTTATGCACACACTTCAACATGTATTTTGTTCAGGATGACCACCTGACGCCTAAATGAGCATTCATTTGACCACACAACTCATTCCTATGGAGATACATTAAAACTCACAAAACGTGCTCAACTCGGGCTGAAAATGCATTTAAAGCAATAAAAACTCAAATTGAGTGTCACGCCTAAACCAAAGGACTTATGCACACACTTCAACATGTATTTTGTTCAGGATGACCTCCTGAAGCCTAAATAAGCATTAATTTGACCACACAACTCATTCCTATGAAGATACATTCAAACTCACAAAACGCGCTCAGCTCGGGCTGAAAATGCATTTAAAGCAATAAAAACTCAAATTGAGTGTCACACCTAAACCAAAGGACTTATGCACACACTTCAACATGTATTTTGTTCAGGATGACCACCTGAAGCCTAAATGAGCATTAATTTGACCACACAACTCATTCCTATGAAGATACATTCAAACTCACAAAACATGCTCAGCTCGGGCTGAAAATGCATTTAAAGCAATAAAAACTCAAATTGAATGTCACGCCTAAACCAAAGGACTTATGCACAAACTTCAACATGTATTTTGTTCAGGATGACCTCCTGAAGCCCATATGAGCATTAATTTGACTACACAACTCATTCCTATGAAGATACATTCAAACTCACAAAACGTGCTCAGCTCGGCCTGAAAATGCATTTAAAGCAATAAAAACTCAAATTGAGTGTCACGCCTAAACCAAAGGACTTATGCACACACTTCAACATGTATTTTGTTCAGGATGACCACCTGAAGCCTAAATGAGCATTAATTTGACCACACAACTCATTCCTATGAAGATACATTCAAACTCACAAAACGTGCTCAACTCGGGCTGAAAATGCATTTAAAGCAATAAAAACTCAAATTGAGTGTCACGCCTAAACCAAAGGACTTATGCACACACTTCAACATGTATTTTGTTCAGGATGACCACCTGAAGCCTAAATAAGCATTAATTTGACCACACAACTCATTCCTATGAAGATACATTCAAACTCACAAAACGCGCTCAGCTCGGGCTGAAAATGCATTTAAAGCAATAAAAACTCAAATTGAGTGTCACACCTAAACCAAAGGACTTATGCACACACTTCAACATGTATTTTGTTCAGGATGACCACCTGAAGCCTAAATGAGCATTAATTTGACCACACAACTCATTCCTATGAAGATACATTCAAACTCACAAAACATGCTCAGCTCGGGCTGAAAATGCATTTAAAGCAATAAAAACTCAAATTGAATGTCACGCCTAAACCAAAGGACTTATGCACACACTTTAACATGTATTTTGTTCAGGATGACCTCCTGAAGCCCATATGAGCATTGATTTGACTACACAACTCATTCCTATGAAGATACATTCAAAGTCAGAAAGCGCGCTCAGCTCGGGCTGAAAATGCATTTAATTTAAAGCAATAAAAACTCAAATTGAATGTCACGCCTAAACCAAAGGACTTATGCACACACTTCAACATGTATTTTGTTCACGATGACCACCTGAAGCCTAAATGAGCATTAATTTGACCACACAACTCATTCCTATGAAGATACATTCAAACTCACAAAACGTGCTCAGCTCGGGCTGAAAATGCATTTAAAGCAATAAAAACTCAAATTGAGTGTCACGCCTAAACCAAAGGACTTATGCACACACTTCAACATGTATTTAGTTCAGGATGACCACCTGAAGCCTAAATGAGCATTAATTTGACCACACAACTCATTTCTATGAAGATACATTCAAACTCACAAAACGTGCTCAGCTCGGGCTGAAAATGCATTTAAAGCAATAAAAACTCAAATTGAGTGTCACGCCTAAACCAAAGGACTTATGCACACACTTCAACATGTATTTTGTTCAGGATGACCTCCTGAAGCCTAAATCAGCAATAATTTCACCACACAACTCATTCCTATGAAGATACATCCAAAGTCAGAAAGCGCGCTCAGCTCGGGCTGAAAATGCATTTAATTTAAAGCAATAAAAACTCAAATTGAGTGTCACGCCTAAACCAAAGGACTTATGCACACACTTCAACATGTATTTAGTTCTGGATGACCACCTGAAGCCTAAATGAGCATTAATTTGACCACACAACTCATTCCTATGAAGATACATTCAAACTCACAAAACGTGCTCAGCTCGGGCTGAAAATGCATTTAAAGCAATAAAAACTCAAATTGAGTGTCACACCTAAACCAAAGGACTTATGCACACACTTCAACATACATTTTGTTCAGGATGACCTCCTGAAGCCCATATGAGCATTAATTTGACTACACAACTCATTCCTATGAAGAAACATTCAAACTCACAAAACGTGCTCAGCTCGGGCTGAAAATGCATTTAAAGCAATAAAAACTCAAATTGAGTGTCACGCCTAAATCAAAGGACTTATGCACACACTTCAACATGTATTTTGTTCACGATGACCACCTGAAGCCTAAATGAGCATTAATTTGACCACACAACTCATTCCTATGAAGATACATTCAAACTCACAAAACGTGCTCAACTCGGGCTGAAAATGCATTTAAAGCAATAAAAGCTCAAATTGAGCGTCACGCCTAAACCAAAGGACTTATGCACACACTTCAACATGTATTTTGTTCAGGATGACCTCCTGAAGCCCATATGAGCATTAATTTGACCACACAACTCATTCCTATGAAGATACATTCAAACACACAAAACGTGCTCAGCTCGGCCTGAAAATGCATTTAAAGCAATAAAAACTCAAATTGAGTGTCACGCCTAAACCAAAGGACTTATGCACACACTTCAACATGTATTTTGTTCAGGATGACCACCTGAAGCCTAAATGAGCATTAATTTGACCACACAACTCATTCCTATGAAGATACATTCAAACTCACAAAACGTGCTCAACTCGGGCTGAAAATGCATTTAAAGCAATAAAAACTCAAATTGAGTGTCACACCTAAACCAAAGGACTTATGCACACACTTCAACATGTATTTTGTTCAGGATGACCACCTGAAGCCTAAATGAGCATTAATTTGACCACACAACTCATTCCTATGAAGATACATTCAAACTCACAAAACATGCTCAGCTCGGGCTGAAAATGCATTTAAAGCAATAAAAACTCAAATTGAATGTCACGCCTAAACCAAAGGACTTATGCACACACTTTAACATGTATTTTGTTCAGGATGACCTCCTGAAGCCCATATGAGCATTGATTTGACTACACAACTCATTCCTATGAAGATACATTCAAAGTCAGAAAGCGCGCTCAGCTCGGGCTGAAAATGCATTTAATTTAAAGCAATAAAAACTCAAATTGAATGTCACGCCTAAACCAAAGGACTTATGCACACACTTCAACATGTATTTTGTTCACGATGACCACCTGAAGCCTAAATGAGCATTAATTTGACCACACAACTCATTCCTATGAAGATACATTCAAACTCACAAAACGTGCTCAGCTCGGGCTGAAAATGCATTTAAAGCAATAAAAACTCAAATTGAGTGTCACGCCTAAACCAAAGGACTTATGCACACACTTCAACATGTATTTAGTTCAGGATGACCACCTGAAGCCTAAATGAGCATTAATTTGACCACACAACTCATTTCTATGAAGATACATTCAAACTCACAAAACGTGCTCAGCTCGGGCTGAAAATGCATTTAAAGCAATAAAAACTCAAATTGAGTGTCACGCCTAAACCAAAGGACTTATGCACACACTTCAACATGTATTTTGTTCAGGATGACCTCCTGAAGCCTAAATCAGCAATAATTTCACCACACAACTCATTCCTATGAAGATACATCCAAAGTCAGAAAGCGCGCTCAGCTCGGGCTGAAAATGCATTTAATTTAAAGCAATAAAAACTCAAATTGAGTGTCACGCCTAAACCAAAGGACTTATGCACACACTTCAACATGTATTTAGTTCTGGATGACCACCTGAAGCCTAAATGAGCATTAATTTGACCACACAACTCATTCCTATGAAGATACATTCAAACTCACAAAACGTGCTCAGCTCGGGCTGAAAATGCATTTAAAGCAATAAAAACTCAAATTGAGTGTCACACCTAAACCAAAGGACTTATGCACACACTTCAACATACATTTTGTTCAGGATGACCTCCTGAAGCCCATATGAGCATTAATTTGACTACACAACTCATTCCTATGAAGAAACATTCAAACTCACAAAACGTGCTCAGCTCGGGCTGAAAATGCATTTAAAGCAATAAAAGCTCAAATTGAGTGTCACGCCTAAACCAAAGGACTTATGCACACACTTCAACATGTATTTTGTTCAGGATGACCTCCTGAAGCCCATATGAGCATTAATTTGACCACACAACTCATTCCTATGAAGATACATTCAAACACACAAAACGTGCTCAGCTCGGCCTGAAAATGCATTTAAAGCAATAAAAACTCAAATTGAGTGTCACGCCTAAACCAAAGGACTTATGCACACACTTCAACATGTATTTTGTTCAGGATGACCACCTGACGCCTAAATGAGCATTCATTTGACCACACAACTCATTCCTATGGAGATACATTAAAACTCACAAAACGTGCTCAACTCGGGCTGAAAATGCATTTAAAGCAATAAAAACTCAAATTGAGTGTCACGCCTAAACCAAAGGACTTATGCACACACTTCAACATGTATTTTGTTCAGGATGACCTCCTGAAGCCTAAATAAGCATTAATTTGACCACACAACTCATTCCTATGAAGATACATTCAAACTCACAAAACGCGCTCAGCTCGGGCTGAAAATGCATTTAAAGCAATAAAAACTCAAATTGAGTGTCACACCTAAACCAAAGGACTTATGCACACACTTCAACATGTATTTTGTTCAGGATGACCACCTGAAGCCTAAATGAGCATTAATTTGACCACACAACTCATTCCTATGAAGATACATTCAAACTCACAAAACATGCTCAGCTCGGGCTGAAAATGCATTTAAAGCAATAAAAACTCAAATTGAATGTCACGCCTAAACCAAAGGACTTATGCACAAACTTCAACATGTATTTTGTTCAGGATGACCTCCTGAAGCCCATATGAGCATTAATTTGACTACACAACTCATTCCTATGAAGATACATTCAAACTCACAAAACGTGCTCAGCTCGGCCTGAAAATGCATTTAAAGCAATAAAAACTCAAATTGAGTGTCACGCCTAAACCAAAGGACTTATGCACACACTTCAACATGTATTTTGTTCAGGATGACCACCTGAAGCCTAAATGAGCATTAATTTGACCACACAACTCATTCCTATGAAGATACATTCAAACTCACAAAACGTGCTCAACTCGGGCTGAAAATGCATTTAAAGCAATAAAAACTCAAATTGAGTGTCACGCCTAAACCAAAGGACTTATGCACACACTTCAACATGTATTTTGTTCAGGATGACCACCTGAAGCCTAAATAAGCATTAATTTGACCACACAACTCATTCCTATGAAGATACATTCAAACTCACAAAACGCGCTCAGCTCGGGCTGAAAATGCATTTAAAGCAATAAAAACTCAAATTGAGTGTCACACCTAAACCAAAGGACTTATGCACACACTTCAACATGTATTTTGTTCAGGATGACCACCTGAAGCCTAAATGAGCATTAATTTGACCACACAACTCATTCCTATGAAGATACATTCAAACTCACAAAACATGCTCAGCTCGGGCTGAAAATGCATTTAAAGCAATAAAAACTCAAATTGAATGTCACGCCTAAACCAAAGGACTTATGCACACACTTTAACATGTATTTTGTTCAGGATGACCTCCTGAAGCCCATATGAGCATTGATTTGACTACACAACTCATTCCTATGAAGATACATTCAAAGTCAGAAAGCGCGCTCAGCTCGGGCTGAAAATGCATTTAATTTAAAGCAATAAAAACTCAAATTGAATGTCACGCCTAAACCAAAGGACTTATGCACACACTTCAACATGTATTTTGTTCACGATGACCACCTGAAGCCTAAATGAGCATTAATTTGACCACACAACTCATTCCTATGAAGATACATTCAAACTCACAAAACGTGCTCAGCTCGGGCTGAAAATGCATTTAAAGCAATAAAAACTCAAATTGAGTGTCACGCCTAAACCAAAGGACTTATGCACACACTTCAACATGTATTTAGTTCAGGATGACCACCTGAAGCCTAAATGAGCATTAATTTGACCACACAACTCATTTCTATGAAGATACATTCAAACTCACAAAACGTGCTCAGCTCGGGCTGAAAATGCATTTAAAGCAATAAAAACTCAAATTGAGTGTCACGCCTAAACCAAAGGACTTATGCACACACTTCAACATGTATTTTGTTCAGGATGACCTCCTGAAGCCTAAATCAGCAATAATTTCACCACACAACTCATTCCTATGAAGATACATCCAAAGTCAGAAAGCGCGCTCAGCTCGGGCTGAAAATGCATTTAATTTAAAGCAATAAAAACTCAAATTGAGTGTCACGCCTAAACCAAAGGACTTATGCACACACTTCAACATGTATTTAGTTCTGGATGACCACCTGAAGCCTAAATGAGCATTAATTTGACCACACAACTCATTCCTATGAAGATACATTCAAACTCACAAAACGTGCTCAGCTCGGGCTGAAAATGCATTTAAAGCAATAAAAACTCAAATTGAGTGTCACACCTAAACCAAAGGACTTATGCACACACTTCAACATACATTTTGTTCAGGATGACCTCCTGAAGCCCATATGAGCATTAATTTGACTACACAACTCATTCCTATGAAGAAACATTCAAACTCACAAAACGTGCTCAGCTCGGGCTGAAAATGCATTTAAAGCAATAAAAACTCAAATTGAGTGTCACGCCTAAACCAAAGGACTTATGCACACACTTCAACATGTATTTTGTTCAGGATGACCACCTGAAGCCTAAATGAGCATTAATTTGACCACACAACTCATTCCTATGAAGATACATTCAAACTCACAAAACGTGCTCAGCTCGGGCTGAAAATGCATTTAAAGCAATAAAAACTCAAATTGAGTGTCACGCCTAAACCAAAGGACTTATGCCCACACTTCAACATGTATTTAGTTCAGGATGACCACCTGAAGCCTAAATGAGCATTAATTTGACCACACAACTCATTCCTATGAAGATACATTCAAACTCACAAAACGTGCTCAGCTCGGGCTGAAAATGCATTTAAAGCAATAAAAACTCAAATTGAGTGTCACGCCTAAATCTAAGGACTTATGCACACACTTCAACATGTATTTTGTTCACGATGACCACCTGAAGCCTAAATGAGCATTAATTTGACCACACAACTCATTCCTATGAAGATACATTCAAACTCACAAAACGTGCTCAACTCGGGCTGAAAATGCATTTAAAGCAATAAAAGCTCAAATTGAGTGTCACGCCTAAACCAAAGGACTTATGCACACACTTTAACATGTATTTTGTTCAGGATGACCTCCTGAAGCCTAAATGAGCATTAATTTGACCACACAACTCATTCCTATGAAGATACATTCAAAGTCAGAAAGCGCGCTCAGCTCGGGCTGAAAATGCATTTAATTTAAAGCAATAAAAACTCAAATTGAGTGTCACGCCTAAACCAAAGGACTTATGCACACACTTCAACATGTATTTTGTTCAGGATGACCTCCTGAAGCCTAAATCAGCAATAATTTGACCACACAACTCATTCCCATGAAGATACATTCAAAGTCAGAAAGTGCGCTCAGCTCGGGCTGAAAATGCATTTAATTTAAAGCAATAAAAACTCCAATTGAGTGTCACGCCTAAACCAAAGGACTTATGCACACACTTCAACATGTATTTAGTTCAGGATGACCACCTGAAGCCTAAATGAGCATTAATTTGACCACACAACTCATTCCTATGAAGATACATTCAAACTCACAAAACGTGCTCAGCTCGGGCTGAAAATGCATTTAAAGCAATAAAAACTCAAATTGAGTGTCACACCTAAACCAAAGGACTTATGCACACATTTCAACATGTATTTTGTTCAGGATGACCTTCTGAACCCCATATGAGCATTAATTTGACTACACAACTCATTCCTATGAAGATACATTCAAACTCACAAAACGTGCTCAGCTCGGGCTGAAAATGCATTTAAAGCAATAAAAACTCAAATTGAGTGTCACGCCTAAACCAAAGGACTTATGCACACACTTCAACATGTATTTTATTCAGGATGACCTCCTGAAGCCTAAATAAGCATAATTTGACCACACAACTCATTCCTATGAAGATACATTCAAACTCACAAAACACGCTCAGCTCGGGCTGAAAATGCATTTAAAGCAATAAAAACTCAAATTGAGTGTCACGCCTAAACCAAAGGACTTATGCACACACTTCAACATGTATTTTGTTCAGGATGACCACCTGAAGCCTAAATGAGCATTAATTTGACCACACAACTCATTCCTATGAAGATACATTCAAACTCACAAAACGTGCTCAGCTCGGGCTGAAAATGCATTTAAAGCAATAAAAACTCAAATTGAGTGTCACGCCTAAACCAAAGGACTTATGCCCACACTTCAACATGTATTTAGTTCAGGATGACCACCTGAAGCCTAAATGAGCATTAATTTGACCACACAACTCATTCCTATGAAGATACATTCAAACTCACAAAACGTGCTCAGCTCGGGCTGAAAATGCATTTAAAGCAATAAAAACTCAAATTGAGTGTCACGCCTAAATCTAAGGACTTATGCACACACTTCAACATGTATTTTGTTCACGATGACCACCTGAAGCCTAAATGAGCATTAATTTGACCACACAACTCATTCCTATGAAGATACATTCAAACTCACAAAACGTGCTCAACTCGGGCTGAAAATGCATTTAAAGCAATAAAAGCTCAAATTGAGTGTCACGCCTAAACCAAAGGACTTATGCACACACTTTAACATGTATTTTGTTCAGGATGACCTCCTGAAGCCTAAATGAGCATTAATTTGACCACACAACTCATTCCTATGAAGATACATTCAAAGTCAGAAAGCGCGCTCAGCTCGGGCTGAAAATGCACTTAATTTAAAGCAATAAAAACTCAAATTGAGTGTCACGCCTAAACCAAAGGACTTATGCACACACTTCAACATGTATTTTGTTCAGGATGACCTCCTGAAGCCTAAATAAGCATTAATTTGACCACACAACTCATTCCTATGAAGATACATTCAAACTCACAAAACGCGCTCAGCTCGGGCTGAAAATGCATTTAAAGCAATAAAAACTCAAATTGAGTGTCACACCTAAACCAAAGGACTTATGCACACACTTCAACATGTATTTTGTTCAGGATGACCACCTGAAGCCTAAATGAGCATTAATTTGACCACACAACTCATTCCTATGAAGATACATTCAAACTCACAAAACATGCTCAGCTCGGGCTGAAAATGCATTTAAAGCAATAAAAACTCAAATTGAATGTCACGCCTAAACCAAAGGACTTATGCACACACTTCAACATGTATTTTGTTCAGGATGACCTCCTGAAGCCCATATGAGCATTAATTTGACTACACAACTCATTCCTATGAAGATACATTCAAACTCACAAAACGTGCTCAGCTCGGGCTGAAAATGCATTTAAAGCAATAAAAACTCAAATTGAGTGTCACGCCTAAACCAAAGGACTTATGCACACACTTCAACATGTATTTTGTTCAGGATGACCACCTGACGCCTAAATGAGCATTAATTTGACCACACAACTCATTCCTATGAAGATACATTCAAAGTCAGAAAGCGCGCTCAGCTCGGGCTGAAAATCCATCCATCCATCCATCCATCTTCTACCGCTTATCCGGGGCCGGGTCGCGGGGGCAACAGCTTTAGCAGGGAAGCCCAGACTTCCCTCTCCCTAGCTACTTCTTCCAGCTCTCCCCGGGGGATCCCGAGGCGTTCCCAGGCCAGCTGGGTGACATAGTCACTCCAGCGTGTCCTGGGTCTTCCTCGGGGTCTCCTCCCAGTGGGACATGCCCGGAACACCTCACCAGGGAGGCGTTCAGGAGGCATCCGAATCAGATGCCCAAGCCACCTCATCTGGCTCCTCTCGATGTGGAGGAGAAGCGGCTCGACTCTGAGCCCCTCCCGGATGACCGAGCTTCTCACCTTATCTCTAAGGGAGAGCCCGGACACCCTGCGGAGAAAACTCATTTCGGCCGCTTGTATCCGGGATCTCGTTCTTTCGGTCACGACCCATAGCTCGTGACCATAGATGAGGGTTGGAACGTAGATCGACCGGTAAATTGAGAGCTTCGCCCTTCGGCTCAGCTCCTTCTTCACCACGACAGACCGATACAACGTCCGCATCACAGCAGACGCTGCACCGATCCGCCTGTCGATCTCTCGCTCCCTCCTGCCCTCACTCGTGAACAAGACCCCAAGATACTTAAACTCCTCCACTTGGGGCAAGATCTCTCCCCCGACCCGGAGGGGGCACTCCACCCTTTTCCGACTGAGGACCATGGTTTCAGATTTGGAGGTGCTGATTTTCATCCCAACCGCTTCACACTCGGCTGCGAAACGCTCCAGTGAGAGTTGGAGAGCCCCGTTTGAAGGAGCCAACAGCACCACATCATCTGCAAAAAGCAGGGATGCAATACTGAGGCCACCAAAACGGACGCCCTCAACGCTTCGGCTGCGCCTAGAAATTCTGTCCATAAAGATTATGAACAGAATCGGCGACAAAGGGCAGCCTTGGCGGAGTCCTACCCTCACTGGAAACGATTCCGACTTACTGCCGGCAATGCGAACCAAACTCTGACATCGGTGGTATAGTGACCGAATAGCCCGTATCAGGGGGTTCGGTACCCCATACCCACGAAGCACCCCCCACAGAACTCCCCGAGGGACACGGTCAAACGCCTTCTCCAAGTCCACAAAACACATGTAGACTGGTTGGGCGAATTCCCACATACCCTCGAGGACCCTGCTAAGGGTGTAGAGCTGGTCCACTGTTCCACGGCCGGGACGAAAACCACACTGCTCCTCCTCAATCTGAGGCTCGACTTCCTGACGGACCCTCCTCTCCAGCACCCCTGAATAGACCTTACCAGGGAGGCTGAGGAGTGTGATCCCTCTGTAGTTGGAACACACCCTCCGGTCCCCCTTTTTAAAAAGAGGGACTACCACCCCGGTCTGCCAATCCAGAGGCACTCTCCCCGTTGACCACGCGATGTTGCAGAGGCGTGTCAACCAGGACAGCCCCACAACATCCAGAGCCCTGAGGAACTCCGGGCGGATCTCATCCACCCCTGGGGCCCTGCCACCGAGGAGCTTTTTAACCACATCGGTGACTTCAACCACAGAGATAGGAGAGCCCACCTCAGGGTCCTCAGACTCTGCTTCCTCCAAGGAAGACGTGTTGGTGGAGTTGAGGAGGTCTTCGAAGTACTCTGCCCACCGGTTCACAACGTCCCGAGTCGAAGTCAGCAGTGCCCCATCCCCACTGTACACAGTGTTAGTGGTGCACTGCTTCCCCCTCCTGAGACGTCGGATGGTGGACCAGAATTTCCTCGAAGCCGTCCGGAAGTCGGCTTCCATGGCCTCACCGAACTCTTCCCACGCTCGGGTTTTTGCCTCGGCGACCACCGAAGCTGCGTTCCGCTTGGCCAGTCGATACCCGTCAGCTGCCTCTGGGGTCCCACAGGCCATAAAGGCTCGATAGGACTCCTTCTTCAGCTTGACGGCATCCCTTACTGCTGGTGTCCACCAGCGAGTACGAGGGTTGCCGCCACGACAGGCACCAACCACTTTACGGCCACAACTCAGATTGGCCGCCTCAACAATAGAGGCACGGAACATGGTCCACTCGGACTCAATGTCCCCCGTCTCCCCCGGAACATGGGAAAAGCTCTGTCGGAGGTGGGAGTTGAAACTCCTTCTGACAGGGGATTCCGCCAGACGCTCCCAACAAACCCTCACAATACGTTTGGGTCTGCCAGGACGGACCGGCATCTTTCCCCACCATCGGAGCCTACTCACCACCAGGTGGTGATCAGTTGACAGCTCCGCCCCTCTCTTCACCCGAGTGTCCAAAACATGCGGCCGCAAATCCGATGATACAACCACAAGGTCGATCATCGAACTACGGCCCAGGGTGTCCTGGTGCCAAGTGCACATATGGACACCCTTATGTTTGAACAAGGTGTTCGTTATGGACAGTCCGTGACGAGCACAGAAGTCCAATAACAAAACACCACTCGAGTTCTGATCGGGGGGGCCGTTCCTCCCAATCACGCCCCTCCAGGTCTCACTGTCATTGCCCACGTGAGCATTGAAGTCCCCCAGCAGAACAAGGGAGTCCCCAGCAGGAGTACTCTCCAGCACACCCTCCAAGGACTCCAAAAAGGGTGGGTATGCTGAGCTGCCGTTTGGTGCATATGCACAAACAACAGTCAGGACCCGTCCCCCCACCCGAAGGCGGAGGGAAGCAACCCTCTCGTCTACCGGTGTGAACCCCAATGTACAGGCACTGAGCCGGGGTGCAATGAGTATGCCCACACCTGCTCTGCGCCTCTCACCATGAGCAACTCCAGAGTGGAAGAGAGTCCAACCCCTCTCGAGAGAACTAGTACCAGAACCCAGGCTGTGTGTGGAGGCAAGTCCGACTATATCCAGTCGGAACTTCTCTACCTCACACACCAGCTCGGGCTCCTTCCCTGCCAGAGAGGTGACATTCCATGTCCCAAGAGCTAGCTTCTGCAGCCGAGGATCGGACCGCCAGGGTCCCCGCCTTTGGCTGCCGCCCAGCTCGCATTGCACCCGACCCCTTTGACCCCTCCCACGGGTGGTGAGACCATGAGAAGGAGGACCCACGTTGCCTCTTCGGGCTGAGCCCGGCCGGGCCCCATGGGTGTAGGCCCGGCCACCAGGCGCTCGCCAACGAGCCCCACCTCCAGGCCTGGCTCCAGAGGGGGGCCCCGGTGACCCGCGTCCGGGCAAGGGAAACTGAGTGCCATCGATTTTGTCTGTCATAAGGGGTTTTGTGAGCCGTGCTTTGTCTGGTCCCTCACCTAGGACCTGTTTGCCATGGGTGACCCTGCCAGGGGCATAAAGCCCCAGACAACTTAGCTCCTAGGATCATTGGGACACACAAACCCCTCCACCACGGTAAGGTGACGGCTCCCGGAGAGGCTTGAAAATGCATTTAATTTAAAGCAATAAAAACTCAAATTGAGTGTCACGCCTAAACCAAAGGACTTATGCACACACTTCAACATGTATTTAGTTCAGGATGACCACCTGAAGCCTAAATGAGCATTAATTTGACTACAAAACTCATTCCTATGAAGATACATTCAAACTCACAAAACGTGCTCAGCCTGGGCTGAAAATGCATTTAAAGCAATAAAAACTCAAATTGAGTGTCACACCTAAACCAAAGGACTTATGCACACACTTCAACATGTATTTTGTTCAGGATGACCTCCTGAAGCCCATATGAGCATTAATTTGACTATACAACTCATTCCTATAAAGATACATTCAAACACACAAAACGTGCTCAGCTCGGGCTGAAAATGCATTTAAAGCAATAAAAACTCAAATTGAGTGTCACGCCTAAACCAAAGGACTTATGCACACACTTCAACATGTATTTAGTTCAGGATGACCACCTGAAGCCTAAATGAGCATTAATTTGACCACACAACTCATTTCTATGAAGATACATTCAAACTCACAAAACGTGCTCAGCTCGGGCTGAAAATGCATTTAAAGCAATAAAAACTCAAATTGAGTGTCACGCCTAAACCAAAGGACTTATGCACACACTTCAACATGTATTTTGTTCAGGATGACCTCCTGAAGCCTAAATCAGCAATAATTTCACCACACAACTCATTCCTATGAAGATACATCCAAAGTCAGAAAGCGCGCTCAGCTCGGGCTGAAAATGCATTTAATTTAAAGCAATAAAAACTCAAATTGAGTGTCACGCCTAAACCAAAGGACTTATGCACACACTTCAACATGTATTTAGTTCTGGATGACCACCTGAAGCCTAAATGAGCATTAATTTGACCACACAACTCATTCCTATGAAGATACATTCAAACTCACAAAACGTGCTCAGCTCGGGCTGAAAATGCATTTAAAGCAATAAAAACTCAAATTGAGTGTCACACCTAAACCAAAGGACTTATGCACACACTTCAACATGTATTTTGTTCAGGATGACCTCCTGAAGCCCATATGAGCATTAATTTGACTACACAACTCATTCCTATGAAGAAACATGCAAACTCACAAAACGTGCTCAGCTCGGGCTGAAAATGCATTTAAAGCAATAAAAACTCAAATTGAGTGTCACGCCTAAACCAAAGGACTTATGCACACACTTCAACATGTATTTAGTTCAGGATGACCACCTGAAGCCTAAATGAGCATTAATTTGACCACACAACTCATTCCTATGAAGATACATTCAAACTCACAAAACATGCTCAGCTCGGGCTGAAAATGCATTTAAAGCAATAAAAACTCAAATTGAATGTCACGCCTAAACCAAAGGACTTATGCACACACTTCAACATGTATTTTGTTCAGGATGACCACCTGAAGCCTAAATGAGCATTAATTTGACCACACAACTCATTCCTATGAAGATACATTCAAACTCACAAAACACACTCAGCTCGGGCTGAAAATGCATTTAAAGCAATAAAAACTCAAATTGAGTGTCACGCCTAAACCAAAGGACTTATGCCCACACTTCAACATGTATTTAGTTCAGGATGACCACCTGAAGCCTAAATGAGCATTAATTTGACCACACAACTCATTCCTATGAAGATACATTCAAACTCACAAAACGTGCTCAGCTCGGGCTGAAAATGCATTTAAAGCAATAAAAACTCAAATTGAGTGTCACGCCTAAATCTAAGGACTTATGCACACACTTCAACATGTATTTTGTTCACGATGACCACCTGAAGCCTAAATGAGCATTAATTTGACCACACAACTCATTCCTATGAAGATACATTCAAACTCACAAAACGTGCTCAACTCGGGCTGAAAATGCATTTAAAGCAATAAAAGCTCAAATTGAGTGTCACGCCTAAACCAAAGGACTTATGCACACACTTTAACATGTATTTTGTTCAGGATGACCTCCTGAAGCCTAAATGAGCATTAATTTGACCACACAACTCATTCCTATGAAGATACATTCAAAGTCAGAAAGCGCGCTCAGCTCGGGCTGAAAATGCATTTAATTTAAAGCAATAAAAACTCAAATTGAGTGTCACGCCTAAACCAAAGGACTTATGCACACACTTCAACATGTATTTAGTTCAGGATGACCACCTGAAGCCTAAATGAGCATTAATTTGACTACACAACTCATTCCTATGAAGATACATTCAAACTCACAAAACGTGCTCAGCTCGGGCTGAAAATGCATTTAAAGCAATAAAAACTCAAATTGAGTGTCACGCCTAAACCAAAGGACTTATGCACACACTTCAACATGTATTTTGTTCAGGATGACCACCTGACGCCTAAATGAGCATTAATTTGACTACACAACTCATTCCTATAAAGATACATTCAAACTCACAAAACGTGCTCAGCTCGGGCTGAAAATGCATTTAAAGCAATAAAAACTCAAATTGAGTGTCACGCCTAAACCAAAGGACTTATGCACACACTTCAACATGTATTTTGTTCAGGATGACCACCTGAAGCCTAAATGAGCATTAATTTGACCACACAACTCATTCCTATGAAGATACATTCAAACTCACAAAACATGCTCAGCTCGGGCTGAAAATGCATTTAAAGCAATAAAAACTCAAATTGAATGTCACGCCTAAACCAAAGGACTTATGCACACACTTCAACATGTATTTTGTTCAGGATGACCTCCTGAAGCCCATATGAGCATTAATTTGACTACACAACTCATTCCTATGAAGATACATTCAAACTCACAAAACGTGCTCAGCTCGGGCTGAAAATGCATTTAAAGCAATAAAAACTCAAATTGAGTGTCACGCCTAAACCAAAGGACTTATGCACACACTTCAACATGTATTTTGTTCAGGATGACCACCTGACGCCTAAATGAGCATTAATTTGACCACACAACTCATTCCTATGAAGATACATTCAAAGTCAGAAAGCGCGCTCAGCTCGGGCTGAAAATGCATTTAATTTAAAGCAATAAAAACTCAAATTGAGTGTCACGCCTAAACTAAAGGACTTATGCACACACTTCAACATGTATTTAGTTCAGGATGACCACCTGAAGCCTAAATGAGCATTAATTTGACTACACAACTCATTCCTATGAAGATACATTCAAACTCACAAAACGTGCTCAGCTCGGGCTGAAAATGCATTTAAAGCAATAAAAACTCAAATTGAGTGTCACACCTAAACCAAAGGACTTATGCACACACTTCAACATGTATTTTGTTCAGGATGACCTCCTGAAGCCCATATGAGCATTAATTTGACTACACAACTCATTCCTATGAAGAAACATTCAAACTCACAAAACGTGCTCAGCTCGGGCTGAAAATGCATTTAAAGCAATAAAAACTCAAATTGAGTGTCACGCCTAAACCAAAGGACTTATGCACACACTTCAACATGTATTTAGTTCAGGATGACCACCTGAAGCCTAAATGAGCATTAATTTGACCACACAACTCATTCCTATGAAGATATTTTCAAACTCACAAAACGTGCTCAACTCGGGCTGAAAATGCATTTAAAGCAATAAAAACTCAAATTGAGTGTCACACCTAAACCAAAGGACTTATGCACACACTTCAACATGTATTTTGTTCAGGATGACCTCCTGAAGCCCATATGAGCATTAATTTGACTACACAACTCATTCCTATGAAGAAACATTCAAACTCACAAAACGTGCTCAGCTCGGGCTGAAAATGCATTTAAAGCAATAAAAACTCAAATTGAGTGTCACGCCTAAACCAAAGGACTTATGCACACACTTCAACATGTATTTAGTTCAGGATGACCACCTGAAGCCTAAATGAGCATTAATTTGACCACACAACTCATTCCTATGAAGATATTTTCAAACTCACAAAACGTGCTCAACTCGGGCTGAAAATGCATTTAAAGCAATAAAAACTCAAATTGAGTGTCACACCTAAACCAAAGGACTTATGCACACACGTCAACATGTATTTTGTTCAGGATGACCACCTGAAGCCTAAATGAGCATTAATTTGACCACACAACTCATTCCTATGAAGATACATTCAAACTCACAAAACATGCTCAGCTCGGGCTGAAAATGCATTTAAAGCAATAAAAACTCAAATTGAATGTCACGCCTAAACCAAAGGACTTATGCACACACTTCAACATGTATTTTGTTCAGGATGACCACCTGAAGCCTAAATGAGCATTAATTTGACCACACAACTCATTCCTATGAAGATACATTCAAACTCACAAAACGTGCTCAGCTCGGGCTGAAAATGCATTTAAAGCAATAAAAACTCAAATTGAGTGTCACGCCTAAACCAAAGGACTTATGCACACACTTCAACATGTATTTTGTTCAGGATGACCTCCTGAAGCCTAAATGAGCATTAATTTGACCACACAACTCATTCTATGAAGATACATTCAAACTCACAAAACGTGCTCAGCTCGGGCTGAAAATGCATTTAAAGCAATAAAAACTCAAATTGAGTGTCACGCCTAAACCAAAGGACTTATGCACACACTTCAACATGTATTTTGTTCAGGATGACCACCTGAAGCCTAAATGAGCATTAATTTGACCACACAACTCATTCCTATGAAGATACATTCAAACTCACAAAACGTGCTCAGCTCGGGCTGAAAATGCATTTAAAGCAATAAAAACTCAAATTGAATGTCACGCCTAAACCAAAGGACTTATGCACACACTTCAACATGTATTTTGTTCAGGATGACCACCTGAAGCCTAAATGAGCATTAATTTGACCACACAACTCATTCCTATGAAGATACATTCAAACTCACAAAACGTGCTCAGCTCGGGCTGAAAATGCATTTAAAGCAATAAAAACTCAAATTGAGTGTCACGCCTAAATCTAAGGACTTATGCACACACTTTAACATGTATTTTGTTCAGGATGACCTCCTGAAGCCTAAATGAGCATTAATTTGACCACACAACTCATTCCTATGAAGATACATTCAAAGTCAGAAAGCGCGCTCAGCTCGGGCTGAAAATGCATTTAATTTAAAGCAATAAAAACTCAAATTGAGTGTCACGCCTAAACCAAAGGACTTATGCACACACTTCAACATGTATTTAGTTCAGGATGACCACCTGAAGCCTAAATGAGCATTAATTTGACTACACAACTCATTCCTATGAAGATACATTCAAACTCACAAAACGTGCTCAGCTCGGGCTGAAAATGCATTTAAAGCAATAAAAACTCAAATTGAGTGTCACGCCTAAACCAAAGGACTTATGCACACACTTCAACATGTATTTTGTTCAGGATGACCTCCTGAAGCCCATATGAGCATTAATTTGACTACACAACTCATTCCTATGAAGATACATTCAAACTCACAAAACATGCTCAGCTCGGGCTGAAAATGCATTTAAAGCAATAAAAACTCAAATTGAATGTCACGCCTAAACCAAAGGACTTATGCACACACTTGAACATGTATTTTGTTCAGGATGACCTCCTGAAGCCCATATGAGCATTAATCTGACTACACAACTCATTCCTATGAAGATACATTCAAACTCACAAAACGTGCTCAGCTCGGGCTGAAAATGCATTTAAAGCAATAAAAACTCAAATTGAGTGTCATGCCTAAACCAAAGGACTTATGCACACACTTCAACATGTATTTTGTTCAGGATGACCACCTGACGCCTAAATGAGCATTAATTTGACCACACAACTCATTCCTATGAAGATACATTCAAAGTCAGAAAGCGCGCTCAGCTCGGGCTGAAAATGCATTTAATTTAAAGCAATAAAAACTCAAATTGAGTGTCACGCCTAAACCAAAGGACTTATGCACACACTTCAACATGTATTTAGTTCAGGATGACCACCTGAAGCCTAAATGAGCATTAATTTGACCACACAACTCATTCCTATGAAGATACATTCAAACTCACAAAACGTGCTCAGCTCGGGCTGAAAATGCATTTAAAGCAATAAAAACTCAAATTGAGTGTCACGCCTAAATCAAAGGACTTATGCACACACTTCAACATGTATTTTGTTCACGATGACCACCTGAAGCCTAAATGAGCATTAATTTGACCACACAACTCATTCCTATGAAGATACATTCAAACTCACAAAACGTGCTCAACTCGGGCTGAAAATGCATTTAAAGCAATAAAAGCTCAAATTGAGTGTCACGCCTAAACCAAAGGACTTATGCACACACTTCAACATGTATTTTGTTCAGGATGACCTCCTGAAGCCCATATGAGCATTAATTTGACCACACAACTCATTCCTATGAAGATACATTCAAACACACAAAACGTGCTCAGCTCGGCCTGAAAATGCATTTAAAGCAATAAAAACTCAAATTGAGTGTCACGCCTAAACCAAAGGACTTATGCACACACTTCAACATGTATTTTGTTCAGGATGACCACCTGAAGCCTAAATGAGCATTAATTTGACCACACAACTCATTCCTATGAAGATACATTCAAACTCACAAAACGTGCTCAACTCGGGCTGAAAATGCATTTAAAGCAATAAAAACTCAAATTGAGTGTCACGCCTAAACCAAAGGACTTATGCACACACTTCAACATGTATTTTGTTCAGGATGACCACCTGAAGCCTAAATAAGCATTAATTTGACCACACAACTCATTCCTATGAAGATACATTCAAACTCACAAAACGCGCTCAGCTCGGGCTGAAAATGCATTTAAAGCAATAAAAACTCAAATTGAGTGTCACACCTAAACCAAAGGACTTATGCACACACTTCAACATGTATTTTGTTCAGGATGACCACCTGAAGCCTAAATGAGCATTAATTTGACCACACAACTCATTCCTATGAAGATACATTCAAACTCACAAAACATGCTCAGCTCGGGCTGAAAATGCATTTAAAGCAATAAAAACTCAAATTGAATGTCACGCCTAAACCAAAGGACTTATGCACACACTTTAACATGTATTTTGTTCAGGATGACCTCCTGAAGCCCATATGAGCATTGATTTGACTACACAACTCATTCCTATGAAGATACATTCAAAGTCAGAAAGCGCGCTCAGCTCGGGCTGAAAATGCATTTAATTTAAAGCAATAAAAACTCAAATTGAATGTCACGCCTAAACCAAAGGACTTATGCACACACTTCAACATGTATTTTGTTCACGATGACCACCTGAAGCCTAAATGAGCATTAATTTGACCACACAACTCATTTCTATGAAGATACATTCAAACTCACAAAACGTGCTCAGCTCGGGCTGAAAATGCATTTAAAGCAATAAAAACTCAAATTGAGTGTCACGCCTAAACCAAAGGACTTATGCACACACTTCAACATGTATTTTGTTCAGGATGACCTCCTGAAGCCTAAATCAGCAATAATTTCACCACACAACTCATTCCTATGAAGATACATCCAAAGTCAGAAAGCGCGCTCAGCTCGGGCTGAAAATGCATTTAATTTAAAGCAATAAAAACTCAAATTGAGTGTCACGCCTAAACCAAAGGACTTATGCACACACTTCAACATGTATTTAGTTCTGGATGACCACCTGAAGCCTAAATGAGCATTAATTTGACCACACAACTCATTCCTAGGAAGATACATTCAAACTCACAAAACGTGCTCAGCTCGGGCTGAAAATGCATTTAAAGCAATAAAAACTCAAATTGAGTGTCACACCTAAACCAAAGGACTTATGCACACACTTCAACATACATTTTGTTCAGGATGACCTCCTGAAGCCCATATGAGCATTAATTTGACTACACAACTCATTCCTATGAAGAAACATTCAAACTCACAAAACGTGCTCAGCTCGGGCTGAAAATGCATTTAAAGCAATAAAAACTCAAATTGAGTGTCACGCCTAAACCAAAGGACTTATGCCCACACTTCAACATGTATTTAGTTCAGGATGACCACCTGAAGCCTAAATGAGCATTAATTTGACCACACAACTCATTCCTATGAAGATACATTCAAACTCACAAAACGTGCTCAGCTCGGGCTGAAAATGCATTTAAAGCAATAAAAACTCAAATTGAGTGTCACGCCTAAACCAAAGGACTTATGCACACACTTCAACATGTATTTTGTTCAGGATGACCACCTGAAGCCTAAATGAGCATTAATTTGACCACACAACTCATTCCTATGAAGATACATTCAAACTCACAAAACGTGCTCAGCTCGGGCTGAAAATGCATTTAAAGCAATAAAAACTCAAATTGAGTGTCACGCCTAAACCAAAGGACTTATGCCCACACTTCAACATGTATTTAGTTCAGGATGACCACCTGAAGCCTAAATGAGCATTAATTTGACCACACAACTCATTCCTATGAAGATACATTCAAACTCACAAAACGTGCTCAGCTCGGGCTGAAAATGCATTTAAAGCAATAAAAACTCAAATTGAGTGTCACGCCTAAATCTAAGGACTTATGCACACACTTCAACATGTATTTTGTTCACGATGACCACCTGAAGCCTAAATGAGCATTAATTTGACCACACAACTCATTCCTATGAAGATACATTCAAACTCACAAAACGTGCTCAACTCGGGCTGAAAATGCATTTAAAGCAATAAAAGCTCAAATTGAGTGTCACGCCTAAACCAAAGGACTTATGCACACACTTTAACATGTATTTTGTTCAGGATGACCTCCTGAAGCCTAAATGAGCATTAATTTGACCACACAACTCATTCCTATGAAGATACATTCAAAGTCAGAAAGCGCGCTCAGCTCGGGCTGAAAATGCATTTAATTTAAAGCAATAAAAACTCAAATTGAGTGTCACGCCTAAACCAAAGGACTTATGCACACACTTCAACATGTATTTTGTTCAGGATGACCTCCTGAAGCCTAAATAAGCATTAATTTGACCACACAACTCATTCCTATGAAGATACATTCAAACTCACAAAACGCGCTCAGCTCGGGCTGAAAATGCATTTAAAGCAATAAAAACTCAAATTGAGTGTCACACCTAAACCAAAGGACTTATGCACACACTTCAACATGTATTTTGTTCAGGATGACCACCTGAAGCCTAAATGAGCATTAATTTGACCACACAACTCATTCCTATGAAGATACATTCAAACTCACAAAACATGCTCAGCTCGGGCTGAAAATGCATTTAAAGCAATAAAAACTCAAATTGAATGTCACGCCTAAACCAAAGGACTTATGCACACACTTCAACATGTATTTTGTTCAGGATGACCTCCTGAAGCCCATATGAGCATTAATTTGACTACACAACTCATTCCTATGAAGATACATTCAAACTCACAAAACGTGCTCAGCTCGGGCTGAAAATGCATTTAAAGCAATAAAAACTCAAATTGAGTGTCACGCCTAAACCAAAGGACTTATGCACACACTTCAACATGTATTTTGTTCAGGATGACCACCTGACGCCTAAATGAGCATTAATTTGACCACACAACTCATTCCTATGAAGATACATTCAAAGTCAGAAAGCGCGCTCAGCTCGGGCTGAAAATGCATTTAATTTAAAGCAATAAAAACTCAAATTGAGTGTCACGCCTAAACCAAAGGACTTATGCACACACTTCAACATGTATTTAGTTCAGGATGACCACCTGAAGCCTAAATGAGCATTAATTTGACTACAAAACTCATTCCTATGAAGATACATTCAAACTCACAAAACATGCTCAGCTCGGGCTGAAAATGCATTTAAAGCAATAAAAACTCAAATTGAGTGTCACACCTAAACCAAAGGATTATGCACACACTTCAACATGTATTTTGTTCAGGATGACCTCCTGAAGCCTAAATGAGCATTAATTTGACCACACAACTCATTCTATGAAGATACATTCAAACTCACAAAACGTGCTCAGCTCGGGCTGAAAATGCATTTAAAGCAATAAAAACTCAAATTGAGTGTCACGCCTAAACCAAAGGACTTATGCACACACTTCAACATGTATTTTGTTCAGGATGACCACCTGAAGCCTAAATGAGCATTAATTTGACCACACAACTCATTCCTATGAAGATACATTCAAACTCACAAAACGTGCTCAGCTCGGGCTGAAAATGCATTTAAAGCAATAAAAACTCAAATTGAATGTCACGCCTAAACCAAAGGACTTATGCACACACTTCAACATGTATTTTGTTCAGGATGACCACCTGAAGCCTAAATGAGCATTAATTTGACCACACAACTCATTCCTATGAAGATACATTCAAACTCACAAAACGTGCTCAGCTCGGGCTGAAAATGCATTTAAAGCAATAAAAACTCAAATTGAGTGTCACGCCTAAATCTAAGGACTTATGCACACACTTTAACATGTATTTTGTTCAGGATGACCTCCTGAAGCCTAAATGAGCATTAATTTGACCACACAACTCATTCCTATGAAGATACATTCAAAGTCAGAAAGCGCGCTCAGCTCGGGCTGAAAATGCATTTAATTTAAAGCAATAAAAACTCAAATTGAGTGTCACGCCTAAACCAAAGGACTTATGCACACACTTCAACATGTATTTAGTTCAGGATGACCACCTGAAGCCTAAATGAGCATTAATTTGACTACACAACTCATTCCTATGAAGATACATTCAAACTCACAAAACGTGCTCAGCTCGGGCTGAAAATGCATTTAAAGCAATAAAAACTCAAATTGAGTGTCACGCCTAAACCAAAGGACTTATGCACACACTTCAACATGTATTTTGTTCAGGATGACCTCCTGAAGCCCATATGAGCATTAATTTGACTACACAACTCATTCCTATGAAGATACATTCAAACTCACAAAACATGCTCAGCTCGGGCTGAAAATGCATTTAAAGCAATAAAAACTCAAATTGAATGTCACGCCTAAACCAAAGGACTTATGCACACACTTTAACATGTATTTTGTTCAGGATGACCTCCTGAAGCCCATATGAGCATTAATCTGACTACACAACTCATTCCTATGAAGATACATTCAAACTCACAAAACGTGCTCAGCTCGGGCTGAAAATGCATTTAAAGCAATAAAAACTCAAATTGAGTGTCATGCCTAAACCAAAGGACTTATGCACACACTTCAACATGTATTTTGTTCAGGATGACCACCTGAAGCCTAAATGAGCATTAATTTGACCACACAACTCATTCCTATGAAGATACATTCAAACTCACAAAACGTGCTCAGCTCGGGCTGAAAATGCATTTAAAGCAATAAAAACTCAAATTGAGTGTCACGCCTAAATCAAAGGACTTATGCACACACTTCAACATGTATTTTGTTCACGATGACCACCTGAAGCCTAAATGAGCATTAATTTGACCACACAACTCATTCCTATGAAGATACATTCAAACTCACAAAACGTGCTCAACTCGGGCTGAAAATGCATTTAAAGCAATAAAAGCTCAAATTGAGTGTCACGCCTAAACCAAAGGACTTATGCACACACTTCAACATGTATTTTGTTCAGGATGACCTCCTGAAGCCCATATGAGCATTAATTTGACCACACAACTCATTCCTATGAAGATACATTCAAACACACAAAACGTGCTCAGCTCGGCCTGAAAATGCATTTAAAGCAATAAAAACTCAAATTGAGTGTCACGCCTAAACCAAAGGACTTATGCACACACTTCAACATGTATTTTGTTCAGGATGACCACCTGAAGCCTAAATGAGCATTAATTTGACCACACAACTCATTCCTATGAAGATACATTCAAACTCACAAAACGTGCTCAACTC
The DNA here is from genome assembly GCF_054856545.1 of Hippocampus guttulatus. NCBI lineage: Eukaryota > Metazoa > Chordata > Actinopteri > Syngnathiformes > Syngnathidae > Hippocampus > Hippocampus guttulatus. The sequence goes on along the minus strand of NW_028233886.1, from coordinate 489,088 downwards.
GGGCTGAAAATGCATTTAAAGCAATAAAAACTCAAATTGAGTGTCACGCCTAAACCAAAGGACTTATGCACACACTTCAACATGTATTTTGTTCAGGATGACCACCTGAAGCCTAAATAAGCATTAATTTGACCACACAACTCATTCCTATGAAGATACATTCAAACTCACAAAACGCGCTCAGCTCGGGCTGAAAATGCATTTAAAGCAATAAAAACTCAAATTGAGTGTCACACCTAAACCAAAGGACTTATGCACACACTTCAACATGTATTTTGTTCAGGATGACCACCTGAAGCCTAAATGAGCATTAATTTGACCACACAACTCATTCCTATGAAGATACATTCAAACTCACAAAACATGCTCAGCTCGGGCTGAAAATGCATTTAAAGCAATAAAAACTCAAATTGAATGTCACGCCTAAACCAAAGGACTTATGCACACACTTTAACATGTATTTTGTTCAGGATGACCACCTGACGCCTAAATGAGCATTAATTTGACCACACAACTCATTCCTATGAAGATACATTCAAAGTCAGAAAGCGCGCTCAGCTCGGGCTGAAAATGCATTTAATTTAAAGCAATAAAAACTCAAATTGAGTGTCACGCCTAAACCAAAGGACTTATGCACACACTTCAACATGTATTTAGTTCAGGATGACCACCTGAAGCCTAAATGAGCATTAATTTGACCACACAACTCATTCCTATGAAGATACATTCAAACTCACAAAACGTGCTCAGCTCGGGCTGAAAATGCATTTAAAGCAATAAAAACTCAAATTGAGTGTCACGCCTAAATCAAAGGACTTATGCACACACTTCAACATGTATTTTGTTCACGATGACCACCTGAAGCCTAAATGAGCATTAATTTGACCACACAACTCATTCCTATGAAGATACATTCAAACTCACAAAACGTGCTCAACTCGGGCTGAAAATGCATTTAAAGCAATAAAAGCTCAAATTGAGTGTCACGCCTAAACCAAAGGACTTATGCACACACTTCAACATGTATTTTGTTCAGGATGACCTCCTGAAGCCCATATGAGCATTAATTTGACCACACAACTCATTCCTATGAAGATACATTCAAACACACAAAACGTGCTCAGCTCGGCCTGAAAATGCATTTAAAGCAATAAAAACTCAAATTGAGTGTCACGCCTAAACCAAAGGACTTATGCACACACTTCAACATGTATTTTGTTCAGGATGACCACCTGAAGCCTAAATGAGCATTAATTTGACCACACAACTCATTCCTATGAAGATACATTCAAACTCACAAAACGTGCTCAACTCGGGCTGAAAATGCATTTAAAGCAATAAAAACTCAAATTGAGTGTCACGCCTAAACCAAAGGACTTATGCACACACTTCAACATGTATTTTGTTCAGGATGACCACCTGAAGCCTAAATAAGCATTAATTTGACCACACAACTCATTCCTATGAAGATACATTCAAACTCACAAAACGCGCTCAGCTCGGGCTGAAAATGCATTTAAAGCAATAAAAACTCAAATTGAGTGTCACACCTAAACCAAAGGACTTATGCACACACTTCAACATGTATTTTGTTCAGGATGACCACCTGAAGCCTAAATGAGCATTAATTTGACCACACAACTCATTCCTATGAAGATACATTCAAACTCACAAAACATGCTCAGCTCGGGCTGAAAATGCATTTAAAGCAATAAAAACTCAAATTGAATGTCACGCCTAAACCAAAGGACTTATGCACACACTTTAACATGTATTTTGTTCAGGATGACCTCCTGAAGCCCATATGAGCATTGATTTGACTACACAACTCATTCCTATGAAGATACATTCAAAGTCAGAAAGCGCGCTCAGCTCGGGCTGAAAATGCATTTAATTTAAAGCAATAAAAACTCAAATTGAATGTCACGCCTAAACCAAAGGACTTATGCACACACTTCAACATGTATTTTGTTCACGATGACCACCTGAAGCCTAAATGAGCATTAATTTGACCACACAACTCATTTCTATGAAGATACATTCAAACTCACAAAACGTGCTCAGCTCGGGCTGAAAATGCATTTAAAGCAATAAAAACTCAAATTGAGTGTCACGCCTAAACCAAAGGACTTATGCACACACTTCAACATGTATTTTGTTCAGGATGACCTCCTGAAGCCTAAATCAGCAATAATTTCACCACACAACTCATTCCTATGAAGATACATCCAAAGTCAGAAAGCGCGCTCAGCTCGGGCTGAAAATGCATTTAATTTAAAGCAATAAAAACTCAAATTGAGTGTCACGCCTAAACCAAAGGACTTATGCACACACTTCAACATGTATTTAGTTCTGGATGACCACCTGAAGCCTAAATGAGCATTAATTTGACCACACAACTCATTCCTAGGAAGATACATTCAAACTCACAAAACGTGCTCAGCTCGGGCTGAAAATGCATTTAAAGCAATAAAAACTCAAATTGAGTGTCACACCTAAACCAAAGGACTTATGCACACACTTCAACATACATTTTGTTCAGGATGACCTCCTGAAGCCCATATGAGCATTAATTTGACTACACAACTCATTCCTATGAAGAAACATTCAAACTCACAAAACGTGCTCAGCTCGGGCTGAAAATGCATTTAAAGCAATAAAAACTCAAATTGAGTGTCACGCCTAAACCAAAGGACTTATGCCCACACTTCAACATGTATTTAGTTCAGGATGACCACCTGAAGCCTAAATGAGCATTAATTTGACCACACAACTCATTCCTATGAAGATACATTCAAACTCACAAAACGTGCTCAGCTCGGGCTGAAAATGCATTTAAAGCAATAAAAACTCAAATTGAGTGTCACGCCTAAACCAAAGGACTTATGCACACACTTCAACATGTATTTTGTTCAGGATGACCACCTGAAGCCTAAATGAGCATTAATTTGACCACACAACTCATTCCTATGAAGATACATTCAAACTCACAAAACGTGCTCAGCTCGGGCTGAAAATGCATTTAAAGCAATAAAAACTCAAATTGAGTGTCACGCCTAAACCAAAGGACTTATGCCCACACTTCAACATGTATTTAGTTCAGGATGACCACCTGAAGCCTAAATGAGCATTAATTTGACCACACAACTCATTCCTATGAAGATACATTCAAACTCACAAAACGTGCTCAGCTCGGGCTGAAAATGCATTTAAAGCAATAAAAACTCAAATTGAGTGTCACGCCTAAATCTAAGGACTTATGCACACACTTCAACATGTATTTTGTTCACGATGACCACCTGAAGCCTAAATGAGCATTAATTTGACCACACAACTCATTCCTATGAAGATACATTCAAACTCACAAAACGTGCTCAACTCGGGCTGAAAATGCATTTAAAGCAATAAAAGCTCAAATTGAGTGTCACGCCTAAACCAAAGGACTTATGCACACACTTTAACATGTATTTTGTTCAGGATGACCTCCTGAAGCCTAAATGAGCATTAATTTGACCACACAACTCATTCCTATGAAGATACATTCAAAGTCAGAAAGCGCGCTCAGCTCGGGCTGAAAATGCATTTAATTTAAAGCAATAAAAACTCAAATTGAGTGTCACGCCTAAACCAAAGGACTTATGCACACACTTCAACATGTATTTTGTTCAGGATGACCTCCTGAAGCCTAAATAAGCATTAATTTGACCACACAACTCATTCCTATGAAGATACATTCAAACTCACAAAACGCGCTCAGCTCGGGCTGAAAATGCATTTAAAGCAATAAAAACTCAAATTGAGTGTCACACCTAAACCAAAGGACTTATGCACACACTTCAACATGTATTTTGTTCAGGATGACCACCTGAAGCCTAAATGAGCATTAATTTGACCACACAACTCATTCCTATGAAGATACATTCAAACTCACAAAACATGCTCAGCTCGGGCTGAAAATGCATTTAAAGCAATAAAAACTCAAATTGAATGTCACGCCTAAACCAAAGGACTTATGCACACACTTCAACATGTATTTTGTTCAGGATGACCTCCTGAAGCCCATATGAGCATTAATTTGACTACACAACTCATTCCTATGAAGATACATTCAAACTCACAAAACGTGCTCAGCTCGGGCTGAAAATGCATTTAAAGCAATAAAAACTCAAATTGAGTGTCACGCCTAAACCAAAGGACTTATGCACACACTTCAACATGTATTTTGTTCAGGATGACCACCTGACGCCTAAATGAGCATTAATTTGACCACACAACTCATTCCTATGAAGATACATTCAAAGTCAGAAAGCGCGCTCAGCTCGGGCTGAAAATGCATTTAATTTAAAGCAATAAAAACTCAAATTGAGTGTCACGCCTAAACCAAAGGACTTATGCACACACTTCAACATGTATTTAGTTCAGGATGACCACCTGAAGCCTAAATGAGCATTAATTTGACTACAAAACTCATTCCTATGAAGATACATTCAAACTCACAAAACATGCTCAGCTCGGGCTGAAAATGCATTTAAAGCAATAAAAACTCAAATTGAGTGTCACACCTAAACCAAAGGATTATGCACACACTTCAACATGTATTTTGTTCAGGATGACCTCCTGAAGCCTAAATGAGCATTAATTTGACCACACAACTCATTCTATGAAGATACATTCAAACTCACAAAACGTGCTCAGCTCGGGCTGAAAATGCATTTAAAGCAATAAAAACTCAAATTGAGTGTCACGCCTAAACCAAAGGACTTATGCACACACTTCAACATGTATTTTGTTCAGGATGACCACCTGAAGCCTAAATGAGCATTAATTTGACCACACAACTCATTCCTATGAAGATACATTCAAACTCACAAAACGTGCTCAGCTCGGGCTGAAAATGCATTTAAAGCAATAAAAACTCAAATTGAATGTCACGCCTAAACCAAAGGACTTATGCACACACTTCAACATGTATTTTGTTCAGGATGACCACCTGAAGCCTAAATGAGCATTAATTTGACCACACAACTCATTCCTATGAAGATACATTCAAACTCACAAAACGTGCTCAGCTCGGGCTGAAAATGCATTTAAAGCAATAAAAACTCAAATTGAGTGTCACGCCTAAATCTAAGGACTTATGCACACACTTTAACATGTATTTTGTTCAGGATGACCTCCTGAAGCCTAAATGAGCATTAATTTGACCACACAACTCATTCCTATGAAGATACATTCAAAGTCAGAAAGCGCGCTCAGCTCGGGCTGAAAATGCATTTAATTTAAAGCAATAAAAACTCAAATTGAGTGTCACGCCTAAACCAAAGGACTTATGCACACACTTCAACATGTATTTAGTTCAGGATGACCACCTGAAGCCTAAATGAGCATTAATTTGACTACACAACTCATTCCTATGAAGATACATTCAAACTCACAAAACGTGCTCAGCTCGGGCTGAAAATGCATTTAAAGCAATAAAAACTCAAATTGAGTGTCACGCCTAAACCAAAGGACTTATGCACACACTTCAACATGTATTTTGTTCAGGATGACCTCCTGAAGCCCATATGAGCATTAATTTGACTACACAACTCATTCCTATGAAGATACATTCAAACTCACAAAACATGCTCAGCTCGGGCTGAAAATGCATTTAAAGCAATAAAAACTCAAATTGAATGTCACGCCTAAACCAAAGGACTTATGCACACACTTTAACATGTATTTTGTTCAGGATGACCTCCTGAAGCCCATATGAGCATTAATCTGACTACACAACTCATTCCTATGAAGATACATTCAAACTCACAAAACGTGCTCAGCTCGGGCTGAAAATGCATTTAAAGCAATAAAAACTCAAATTGAGTGTCATGCCTAAACCAAAGGACTTATGCACACACTTCAACATGTATTTTGTTCAGGATGACCACCTGAAGCCTAAATGAGCATTAATTTGACCACACAACTCATTCCTATGAAGATACATTCAAACTCACAAAACGTGCTCAGCTCGGGCTGAAAATGCATTTAAAGCAATAAAAACTCAAATTGAGTGTCACGCCTAAATCAAAGGACTTATGCACACACTTCAACATGTATTTTGTTCACGATGACCACCTGAAGCCTAAATGAGCATTAATTTGACCACACAACTCATTCCTATGAAGATACATTCAAACTCACAAAACGTGCTCAACTCGGGCTGAAAATGCATTTAAAGCAATAAAAGCTCAAATTGAGTGTCACGCCTAAACCAAAGGACTTATGCACACACTTCAACATGTATTTTGTTCAGGATGACCTCCTGAAGCCCATATGAGCATTAATTTGACCACACAACTCATTCCTATGAAGATACATTCAAACACACAAAACGTGCTCAGCTCGGCCTGAAAATGCATTTAAAGCAATAAAAACTCAAATTGAGTGTCACGCCTAAACCAAAGGACTTATGCACACACTTCAACATGTATTTTGTTCAGGATGACCACCTGAAGCCTAAATGAGCATTAATTTGACCACACAACTCATTCCTATGAAGATACATTCAAACTCACAAAACGTGCTCAACTCGGGCTGAAAATGCATTTAAAGCAATAAAAACTCAAATTGAGTGTCACGCCTAAACCAAAGGACTTATGCACACACTTCAACATGTATTTTGTTCAGGATGACCACCTGAAGCCTAAATAAGCATTAATTTGACCACACAACTCATTCCTATGAAGATACATTCAAACTCACAAAACGCGCTCAGCTCGGGCTGAAAATGCATTTAAAGCAATAAAAACTCAAATTGAGTGTCACACCTAAACCAAAGGACTTATGCACACACTTCAACATGTATTTTGTTCAGGATGACCACCTGAAGCCTAAATGAGCATTAATTTGACCACACAACTCATTCCTATGAAGATACATTCAAACTCACAAAACATGCTCAGCTCGGGCTGAAAATGCATTTAAAGCAATAAAAACTCAAATTGAATGTCACGCCTAAACCAAAGGACTTATGCACACACTTTAACATGTATTTTGTTCAGGATGACCTCCTGAAGCCCATATGAGCATTGATTTGACTACACAACTCATTCCTATGAAGATACATTCAAAGTCAGAAAGCGCGCTCAGCTCGGGCTGAAAATGCATTTAATTTAAAGCAATAAAAACTCAAATTGAATGTCACGCCTAAACCAAAGGACTTATGCACACACTTCAACATGTATTTTGTTCACGATGACCACCTGAAGCCTAAATGAGCATTAATTTGACCACACAACTCATTCCTATGAAGATACATTCAAACTCACAAAACGTGCTCAGCTCGGGCTGAAAATGCATTTAAAGCAATAAAAACTCAAATTGAGTGTCACGCCTAAACCAAAGGACTTATGCACACACTTCAACATGTATTTAGTTCAGGATGACCACCTGAAGCCTAAATGAGCATTAATTTGACCACACAACTCATTTCTATGAAGATACATTCAAACTCACAAAACGTGCTCAGCTCGGGCTGAAAATGCATTTAAAGCAATAAAAACTCAAATTGAGTGTCACGCCTAAACCAAAGGACTTATGCACACACTTCAACATGTATTTTGTTCAGGATGACCTCCTGAAGCCTAAATCAGCAATAATTTCACCACACAACTCATTCCTATGAAGATACATCCAAAGTCAGAAAGCGCGCTCAGCTCGGGCTGAAAATGCATTTAATTTAAAGCAATAAAAACTCAAATTGAGTGTCACGCCTAAACCAAAGGACTTATGCACACACTTCAACATGTATTTAGTTCTGGATGACCACCTGAAGCCTAAATGAGCATTAATTTGACCACACAACTCATTCCTATGAAGATACATTCAAACTCACAAAACGTGCTCAGCTCCGGCTGAAAATGCATTTAAAGCAATAAAAACTCAAATTGAGTGTCACACCTAAACCAAAGGACTTATGCACACACTTCAACATACATTTTGTTCAGGATGACCTCCTGAAGCCCATATGAGCATTAATTTGACTACACAACTCATTCCTATGAAGAAACATTCAAACTCACAAAACGTGCTCAGCTCGGGCTGAAAATGCATTTAAAGCAATAAAAACTCAAATTGAGTGTCACGCCTAAACCAAAGGACTTATGCCCACACTTCAACATGTATTTAGTTCAGGATGACCACCTGAAGCCTAAATGAGCATTAATTTGACCACACAACTCATTCCTATGAAGATACATTCAAACTCACAAAACATGCTCAGCTCGGGCTGAAAATGCATTTAAAGCAATAAAAACTCAAATTGAGTGTCACGCCTAAACCAAAGGACTTATGCACACACTTCAACATGTATTTTGTTCAGGATGACCACCTGAAGCCTAAATGAGCATTAATTTGACCACACAACTCATTCCTATGAAGATACATTCAAACTCACAAAACGTGCTCAGCTCGGGCTGAAAATGCATTTAAAGCAATAAAAACTCAAATTGAGTGTCACGCCTAAACCAAAGGACTTATGCCCACACTTCAACATGTATTTAGTTCAGGATGACCACCTGAAGCCTAAATGAGCATTAATTTGACCACACAACTCATTCCTATGAAGATACATTCAAACTCACAAAACGTGCTCAGCTCGGGCTGAAAATGCATTTAAAGCAATAAAAACTCAAATTGAGTGTCACGCCTAAATCTAAGGACTTATGCACACACTTCAACATGTATTTTGTTCACGATGACCACCTGAAGCCTAAATGAGCATTAATTTGACCACACAACTCATTCCTATGAAGATACATTCAAACTCACAAAACGTGCTCAACTCGGGCTGAAAATGCATTTAAAGCAATAAAAGCTCAAATTGAGTGTCACGCCTAAACCAAAGGACTTATGCACACACTTTAACATGTATTTTGTTCAGGATGACCTCCTGAAGCCTAAATGAGCATTAATTTGACCACACAACTCATTCCTATGAAGATACATTCAAAGTCAGAAAGCGCGCTCAGCTCGGGCTGAAAATGCATTTAATTTAAAGCAATAAAAACTCAAATTGAGTGTCACGCCTAAACCAAAGGACTTATGCACACACTTCAACATGTATTTTGTTCAGGATGACCTCCTGAAGCCTAAATAAGCATTAATTTGACCACACAACTCATTCCTATGAAGATACATTCAAACTCACAAAACGCGCTCAGCTCGGGCTGAAAATGCATTTAAAGCAATAAAAACTCAAATTGAGTGTCACACCTAAACCAAAGGACTTATGCACACACTTCAACATGTATTTTGTTCAGGATGACCACCTGAAGCCTAAATGAGCATTAATTTGACCACACAACTCATTCCTATGAAGATACATTCAAACTCACAAAACATGCTCAGCTCGGGCTGAAAATGCATTTAAAGCAATAAAAACTCAAATTGAATGTCACGCCTAAACCAAAGGACTTATGCACACACTTCAACATGTATTTTGTTCAGGATGACCTCCTGAAGCCCATATGAGCATTAATTTGACTACACAACTCATTCCTATGAAGATACATTCAAACTCACAAAACGTGCTCAGCTCGGGCTGAAAATGCATTTAAAGCAATAAAAACTCAAATTGAGTGTCACGCCTAAACCAAAGGACTTATGCACACACTTCAACATGTATTTTGTTCAGGATGACCACCTGACGCCTAAATGAGCATTAATTTGACCACACAACTCATTCCTATGAAGATACATTCAAAGTCAGAAAGCGCGCTCAGCTCGGGCTGAAAATGCATTTAATTTAAAGCAATAAAAACTCAAATTGAGTGTCACGCCTAAACCAAAGGACTTATGCACACACTTCAACATGTATTTAGTTCAGGATGACCACCTGAAGCCTAAATGAGCATTAATTTGACTACAAAACTCATTCCTATGAAGATACATTCAAACTCACAAAACGTGCTCAGCCTGGGCTGAAAATGCATTTAAAGCAATAAAAACTCAAATTGAGTGTCACACCTAAACCAAAGGACTTATGCACACACTTCAACATGTATTTTGTTCAGGATGACCTCCTGAAGCCCATATGAGCATTAATTTGACTATACAACTCATTCCTATAAAGATACATTCAAACACACAAAACGTGCTCAGCTCGGGCTGAAAATGCATTTAAAGCAATAAAAACTCAAATTGAGTGTCACGCCTAAACCAAAGGACTTATGCACACACTTCAACATGTATTTAGTTCAGGATGACCACCTGAAGCCTAAATGAGCATTAATTTGACCACACAACTCATTTCTATGAAGATACATTCAAACTCACAAAACGTGCTCAGCTCGGGCTGAAAATGCATTTAAAGCAATAAAAACTCAAATTGAGTGTCACGCCTAAACCAAAGGACTTATGCACACACTTCAACATGTATTTTGTTCAGGATGACCTCCTGAAGCCTAAATCAGCAATAATTTCACCACACAACTCATTCCTATGAAGATACATCCAAAGTCAGAAAGCGCGCTCAGCTCGGGCTGAAAATGCATTTAATTTAAAGCAATAAAAACTCAAATTGAGTGTCACGCCTAAACCAAAGGACTTATGCACACACTTCAACATGTATTTAGTTCTGGATGACCACCTGAAGCCTAAATGAGCATTAATTTGACCACACAACTCATTCCTATGAAGATACATTCAAACTCACAAAACGTGCTCAGCTCGGGCTGAAAATGCATTTAAAGCAATAAAAACTCAAATTGAGTGTCACACCTAAACCAAAGGACTTATGCACACACTTCAACATGTATTTTGTTCAGGATGACCTCCTGAAGCCCATATGAGCATTAATTTGACTACACAACTCATTCCTATGAAGAAACATTCAAACTCACAAAACGTGCTCAGCTCGGGCTGAAAATGCATTTAAAGCAATAAAAACTCAAATTGAGTGTCACGCCTAAACCAAAGGACTTATGCACACACTTCAACATGTATTTAGTTCAGGATGACCACCTGAAGCCTAAATGAGCATTAATTTGACCACACAACTCATTCCTATGAAGATACATTCAAACTCACAAAACACACTCAGCTCGGGCTGAAAATGCATTTAAAGCAATAAAAACTCAAATTGAATGTCACGCCTAAACCAAAGGACTTATGCACACACTTCAACATGTATTTTGTTCAGGATGACCACCTGAAGCCTAAATGAGCATTAATTTGACCACACAACTCATTCCTATGAAGATACATTCAAACTCACAAAACGTGCTCAGCTCGGGCTGAAAATGCATTTAAAGCAATAAAAACTCAAATTGAGTGTCACGCCTAAATCTAAGGACTTATGCACACACTTTAACATGTATTTTGTTCAGGATGACCTCCTGAAGCCTAAATGAGCATTAATTTGACCACACAACTCATTCCTATGAAGATACATTCAAAGTCAGAAAGCGCGCTCAGCTCGGGCTGAAAATGCATTTAATTTAAAGCAATAAAAACTCAAATTGAGTGTCACGCCTAAACCAAAGGACTTATGCACACACTTCAACATGTATTTAGTTCAGGATGACCACCTGAAGCCTAAATGAGCATTAATTTGACTACACAACTCATTCCTATGAAGATACATTCAAACTCACAAAACGTGCTCAGCTCGGGCTGAAAATGCATTTAAAGCAATAAAAACTCAAATTGAGTGTCACGCCTAAACCAAAGGACTTATGCACACACTTCAACATGTATTTTGTTCAGGATGACCTCCTGAAGCCCATATGAGCATTAATTTGACTACACAACTCATTCCTATGAAGATACATTCAAACTCACAAAACATGCTCAGCTCGGGCTGAAAATGCATTTAAAGCAATAAAAACTCAAATTGAATGTCACGCCTAAACCAAAGGACTTATGCACACACTTGAACATGTATTTTGTTCAGGATGACCTCCTGAAGCCCATATGAGCATTAATCTGACTACACAACTCATTCCTATGAAGATACATTCAAACTCACAAAACGTGCTCAGCTCGGGCTGAAAATGCATTTAAAGCAATAAAAACTCAAATTGAGTGTCATGCCTAAACCAAAGGACTTATGCACACACTTCAACATGTATTTTGTTCAGGATGACCACCTGACGCCTAAATGAGCATTAATTTGACCACACAACTCATTCCTATGAAGATACATTCAAAGTCAGAAAGCGCGCTCAGCTCGGGCTGAAAATGCATTTAATTTAAAGCAATAAAAACTCAAATTGAGTGTCACGCCTAAACCAAAGGACTTATGCACACACTTCAACATGTATTTAGTTCAGGATGACCACCTGAAGCCTAAATGAGCATTAATTTGACCACACAACTCATTCCTATGAAGATACATTCAAACTCACAAAACGTGCTCAGCTCGGGCTGAAAATGCATTTAAAGCAATAAAAACTCAAATTGAGTGTCACGCCTAAATCAAAGGACTTATGCACACACTTCAACATGTATTTTGTTCACGATGACCACCTGAAGCCTAAATGAGCATTAATTTGACCACACAACTCATTCCTATGAAGATACATTCAAACTCACAAAACGTGCTCAACTCGGGCTGAAAATGCATTTAAAGCAATAAAAGCTCAAATTGAGTGTCACGCCTAAACCAAAGGACTTATGCACACACTTCAACATGTATTTTGTTCAGGATGACCTCCTGAAGCCCATATGAGCATTAATTTGACCACACAACTCATTCCTATGAAGATACATTCAAACACACAAAACGTGCTCAGCTCGGCCTGAAAATGCATTTAAAGCAATAAAAACTCAAATTGAGTGTCACGCCTAAACCAAAGGACTTATGCACACACTTCAACATGTATTTTGTTCAGGATGACCACCTGAAGCCTAAATGAGCATTAATTTGACCACACAACTCATTCCTATGAAGATACATTCAAACTCACAAAACGTGCTCAACTCGGGCTGAAAATGCATTTAAAGCAATAAAAACTCAAATTGAGTGTCACGCCTAAACCAAAGGACTTATGCACACACTTCAACATGTATTTTGTTCAGGATGACCACCTGAAGCCTAAATAAGCATTAATTTGACCACACAACTCATTCCTATGAAGATACATTCAAACTCACAAAACGCGCTCAGCTCGGGCTGAAAATGCATTTAAAGCAATAAAAACTCAAATTGAGTGTCACACCTAAACCAAAGGACTTATGCACACACTTCAACATGTATTTTGTTCAGGATGACCACCTGAAGCCTAAATGAGCATTAATTTGACCACACAACTCATTCCTATGAAGATACATTCAAACTCACAAAACATGCTCAGCTCGGGCTGAAAATGCATTTAAAGCAATAAAAACTCAAATTGAATGTCACGCCTAAACCAAAGGACTTATGCACACACTTTAACATGTATTTTGTTCAGGATGACCTCCTGAAGCCCATATGAGCATTGATTTGACTACACAACTCATTCCTATGAAGATACATTCAAAGTCAGAAAGCGCGCTCAGCTCGGGCTGAAAATGCATTTAATTTAAAGCAATAAAAACTCAAATTGAATGTCACGCCTAAACCAAAGGACTTATGCACACACTTCAACATGTATTTTGTTCACGATGACCACCTGAAGCCTAAATGAGCATTAATTTGACCACACAACTCATTTCTATGAAGATACATTCAAACTCACAAAACGTGCTCAGCTCGGGCTGAAAATGCATTTAAAGCAATAAAAACTCAAATTGAGTGTCACGCCTAAACCAAAGGACTTATGCACACACTTCAACATGTATTTTGTTCAGGATGACCTCCTGAAGCCTAAATCAGCAATAATTTCACCACACAACTCATTCCTATGAAGATACATCCAAAGTCAGAAAGCGCGCTCAGCTCGGGCTGAAAATGCATTTAATTTAAAGCAATAAAAACTCAAATTGAGTGTCACGCCTAAACCAAAGGACTTATGCACACACTTCAACATGTATTTAGTTCTGGATGACCACCTGAAGCCTAAATGAGCATTAATTTGACCACACAACTCATTCCTAGGAAGATACATTCAAACTCACAAAACGTGCTCAGCTCGGGCTGAAAATGCATTTAAAGCAATAAAAACTCAAATTGAGTGTCACACCTAAACCAAAGGACTTATGCACACACTTCAACATACATTTTGTTCAGGATGACCTCCTGAAGCCCATATGAGCATTAATTTGACTACACAACTCATTCCTATGAAGAAACATTCAAACTCACAAAACGTGCTCAGCTCGGGCTGAAAATGCATTTAAAGCAATAAAAACTCAAATTGAGTGTCACGCCTAAACCAAAGGACTTATGCCCACACTTCAACATGTATTTAGTTCAGGATGACCACCTGAAGCCTAAATGAGCATTAATTTGACCACACAACTCATTCCTATGAAGATACATTCAAACTCACAAAACGTGCTCAGCTCGGGCTGAAAATGCATTTAAAGCAATAAAAACTCAAATTGAGTGTCACGCCTAAACCAAAGGACTTATGCACACACTTCAACATGTATTTTGTTCAGGATGACCACCTGAAGCCTAAATGAGCATTAATTTGACCACACAACTCATTCCTATGAAGATACATTCAAACTCACAAAACGTGCTCAGCTCGGGCTGAAAATGCATTTAAAGCAATAAAAACTCAAATTGAGTGTCACGCCTAAACCAAAGGACTTATGCCCACACTTCAACATGTATTTAGTTCAGGATGACCACCTGAAGCCTAAATGAGCATTAATTTGACCACACAACTCATTCCTATGAAGATACATTCAAACTCACAAAACGTGCTCAGCTCGGGCTGAAAATGCATTTAAAGCAATAAAAACTCAAATTGAGTGTCACGCCTAAATCTAAGGACTTATGCACACACTTCAACATGTATTTTGTTCACGATGACCACCTGAAGCCTAAATGAGCATTAATTTGACCACACAACTCATTCCTATGAAGATACATTCAAACTCACAAAACGTGCTCAACTCGGGCTGAAAATGCATTTAAAGCAATAAAAGCTCAAATTGAGTGTCACGCCTAAACCAAAGGACTTATGCACACACTTTAACATGTATTTTGTTCAGGATGACCTCCTGAAGCCTAAATGAGCATTAATTTGACCACACAACTCATTCCTATGAAGATACATTCAAAGTCAGAAAGCGCGCTCAGCTCGGGCTGAAAATGCATTTAATTTAAAGCAATAAAAACTCAAATTGAGTGTCACGCCTAAACCAAAGGACTTATGCACACACTTCAACATGTATTTTGTTCAGGATGACCTCCTGAAGCCTAAATAAGCATTAATTTGACCACACAACTCATTCCTATGAAGATACATTCAAACTCACAAAACGCGCTCAGCTCGGGCTGAAAATGCATTTAAAGCAATAAAAACTCAAATTGAGTGTCACACCTAAACCAAAGGACTTATGCACACACTTCAACATGTATTTTGTTCAGGATGACCACCTGAAGCCTAAATGAGCATTAATTTGACCACACAACTCATTCCTATGAAGATACATTCAAACTCACAAAACATGCTCAGCTCGGGCTGAAAATGCATTTAAAGCAATAAAAACTCAAATTGAATGTCACGCCTAAACCAAAGGACTTATGCACACACTTCAACATGTATTTTGTTCAGGATGACCTCCTGAAGCCCATATGAGCATTAATTTGACTACACAACTCATTCCTATGAAGATACATTCAAACTCACAAAACGTGCTCAGCTCGGGCTGAAAATGCATTTAAAGCAATAAAAACTCAAATTGAGTGTCACGCCTAAACCAAAGGACTTATGCACACACTTCAACATGTATTTTGTTCAGGATGACCACCTGACGCCTAAATGAGCATTAATTTGACCACACAACTCATTCCTATGAAGATACATTCAAAGTCAGAAAGCGCGCTCAGCTCGGGCTGAAAATGCATTTAATTTAAAGCAATAAAAACTCAAATTGAGTGTCACGCCTAAACCAAAGGACTTATGCACACACTTCAACATGTATTTAGTTCAGGATGACCACCTGAAGCCTAAATGAGCATTAATTTGACTACAAAACTCATTCCTATGAAGATACATTCAAACTCACAAAACATGCTCAGCTCGGGCTGAAAATGCATTTAAAGCAATAAAAACTCAAATTGAGTGTCACACCTAAACCAAAGGATTATGCACACACTTCAACATGTATTTTGTTCAGGATGACCTCCTGAAGCCTAAATGAGCATTAATTTGACCACACAACTCATTCTATGAAGATACATTCAAACTCACAAAACGTGCTCAGCTCGGGCTGAAAATGCATTTAAAGCAATAAAAACTCAAATTGAGTGTCACGCCTAAACCAAAGGACTTATGCACACACTTCAACATGTATTTTGTTCAGGATGACCACCTGAAGCCTAAATGAGCATTAATTTGACCACACAACTCATTCCTATGAAGATACATTCAAACTCACAAAACGTGCTCAGCTCGGGCTGAAAATGCATTTAAAGCAATAAAAACTCAAATTGAATGTCACGCCTAAACCAAAGGACTTATGCACACACTTCAACATGTATTTTGTTCAGGATGACCACCTGAAGCCTAAATGAGCATTAATTTGACCACACAACTCATTCCTATGAAGATACATTCAAACTCACAAAACGTGCTCAGCTCGGGCTGAAAATGCATTTAAAGCAATAAAAACTCAAATTGAGTGTCACGCCTAAATCTAAGGACTTATGCACACACTTTAACATGTATTTTGTTCAGGATGACCTCCTGAAGCCTAAATGAGCATTAATTTGACCACACAACTCATTCCTATGAAGATACATTCAAAGTCAGAAAGCGCGCTCAGCTCGGGCTGAAAATGCATTTAATTTAAAGCAATAAAAACTCAAATTGAGTGTCACGCCTAAACCAAAGGACTTATGCACACACTTCAACATGTATTTAGTTCAGGATGACCACCTGAAGCCTAAATGAGCATTAATTTGACTACACAACTCATTCCTATGAAGATACATTCAAACTCACAAAACGTGCTCAGCTCGGGCTGAAAATGCATTTAAAGCAATAAAAACTCAAATTGAGTGTCACGCCTAAACCAAAGGACTTATGCACACACTTCAACATGTATTTTGTTCAGGATGACCTCCTGAAGCCCATATGAGCATTAATTTGACTACACAACTCATTCCTATGAAGATACATTCAAACTCACAAAACATGCTCAGCTCGGGCTGAAAATGCATTTAAAGCAATAAAAACTCAAATTGAATGTCACGCCTAAACCAAAGGACTTATGCACACACTTTAACATGTATTTTGTTCAGGATGACCTCCTGAAGCCCATATGAGCATTAATCTGACTACACAACTCATTCCTATGAAGATACATTCAAACTCACAAAACGTGCTCAGCTCGGGCTGAAAATGCATTTAAAGCAAAAAAAACTCAAATTGAGTGTCATGCCTAAACCAAAGGACTTATGCACACACTTCAACATGTATTTTGTTCAGGATGACCACCTGAAGCCTAAATGAGCATTAATTTGACCACACAACTCATTCCTATGAAGATACATTCAAACTCACAAAACGTGCTCAGCTCGGGCTGAAAATGCATTTAAAGCAATAAAAACTCAAATTGAGTGTCACGCCTAAATCAAAGGACTTATGCACACACTTCAACATGTATTTTGTTCACGATGACCACCTGAAGCCTAAATGAGCATTAATTTGACCACACAACTCATTCCTATGAAGATACATTCAAACTCACAAAACGTGCTCAACTCGGGCTGAAAATGCATTTAAAGCAATAAAAGCTCAAATTGAGTGTCACGCCTAAACCAAAGGACTTATGCACACACTTCAACATGTATTTTGTTCAGGATGACCTCCTGAAGCCCATATGAGCATTAATTTGACCACACAACTCATTCCTATGAAGATACATTCAAACACACAAAACGTGCTCAGCTCGGCCTGAAAATGCATTTAAAGCAATAAAAACTCAAATTGAGTGTCACGCCTAAACCAAAGGACTTATGCACACACTTCAACATGTATTTTGTTCAGGATGACCACCTGAAGCCTAAATGAGCATTAATTTGACCACACAACTCATTCCTATGAAGATACATTCAAACTCACAAAACGTGCTCAACTCGGGCTGAAAATGCATTTAAAGCAATAAAAACTCAAATTGAGTGTCACGCCTAAACCAAAGGACTTATGCACACACTTCAACATGTATTTTGTTCAGGATGACCACCTGAAGCCTAAATAAGCATTAATTTGACCACACAACTCATTCCTATGAAGATACATTCAAACTCACAAAACGCGCTCAGCTCGGGCTGAAAATGCATTTAAAGCAATAAAAACTCAAATTGAGTGTCACACCTAAACCAAAGGACTTATGCACACACTTCAACATGTATTTTGTTCAGGATGACCACCTGAAGCCTAAATGAGCATTAATTTGACCACACAACTCATTCCTATGAAGATACATTCAAACTCACAAAACATGCTCAGCTCGGGCTGAAAATGCATTTAAAGCAATAAAAACTCAAATTGAATGTCACGCCTAAACCAAAGGACTTATGCACACACTTTAACATGTATTTTGTTCAGGATGACCTCCTGAAGCCCATATGAGCATTGATTTGACTACACAACTCATTCCTATGAAGATACATTCAAAGTCAGAAAGCGCGCTCAGCTCGGGCTGAAAATGCATTTAATTTAAAGCAATAAAAACTCAAATTGAATGTCACGCCTAAACCAAAGGACTTATGCACACACTTCAACATGTATTTTGTTCACGATGACCACCTGAAGCCTAAATGAGCATTAATTTGACCACAAAACTCATTCCTATGAAGATACATTCAAACTCACAAAACGTGCTCAGCTCGGGCTGAAAATGCATTTAAAGCAATAAAAACTCAAATTGAGTGTCACGCCTAAACCAAAGGACTTATGCACACACTTCAACATGTATTTAGTTCAGGATGACCACCTGAAGCCTAAATGAGCATTAATTTGACCACACAACTCATTTCTATGAAGATACATTCAAACTCACAAAACGTGCTCAGCTCGGGCTGAAAATGCATTTAAAGCAATAAAAACTCAAATTGAGTGTCACGCCTAAACCAAAGGACTTATGCACACACTTCAACATGTATTTTGTTCAGGATGACCTCCTGAAGCCTAAATCAGCAATAATTTCACCACACAACTCATTCCTATGAAGATACATCCAAAGTCAGAAAGCGCGCTCAGCTCGGGCTGAAAATGCATTTAATTTAAAGCAATAAAAACTCAAATTGAGTGTCACGCCTAAACCAAAGGACTTATGCACACACTTCAACATGTATTTAGTTCTGGATGACCACCTGAAGCCTAAATGAGCATTAATTTGACCACACAACTCATTCCTATGAAGATACATTCAAACTCACAAAACGTGCTCAGCTCGGGCTGAAAATGCATTTAAAGCAATAAAAACTCAAATTGAGTGTCACACCTAAACCAAAGGACTTATGCACACACTTCAACATACATTTTGTTCAGGATGACCTCCTGAAGCCCATATGAGCATTAATTTGACTACACAACTCATTCCTATGAAGAAACATTCAAACTCACAAAACGTGCTCAGCTCGGGCTGAAAATGCATTTAAAGCAATAAAAACTCAAATTGAGTGTCACGCCTAAACCAAAGGACTTATGCCCACACTTCAACATGTATTTAGTTCAGGATGACCACCTGAAGCCTAAATGAGCATTAATTTGACCACACAACTCATTCCTATGAAGATACATTCAAACTCACAAAACATGCTCAGCTCGGGCTGAAAATGCATTTAAAGCAATAAAAACTCAAATTGAGTGTCACGCCTAAACCAAAGGACTTATGCACACACTTCAACATGTATTTTGTTCAGGATGACCACCTGAAGCCTAAATGAGCATTAATTTGACCACACAACTCATTCCTATGAAGATACATTCAAACTCACAAAACGTGCTCAGCTCGGGCTGAAAATGCATTTAAAGCAATAAAAACTCAAATTGAGTGTCACGCCTAAACCAAAGGACTTATGCCCACACTTCAACATGTATTTAGTTCAGGATGACCACCTGAAGCCTAAATGAGCATTAATTTGACCACACAACTCATTCCTATGAAGATACATTCAAACTCACAAAACGTGCTCAGCTCGGGCTGAAAATGCATTTAAAGCAATAAAAACTCAAATTGAGTGTCACGCCTAAATCTAAGGACTTATGCACACACTTCAACATGTATTTTGTTCACGATGACCACCTGAAGCCTAAATGAGCATTAATTTGACCACACAACTCATTCCTATGAAGATACATTCAAACTCACAAAACGTGCTCAACTCGGGCTGAAAATGCATTTAAAGCAATAAAAGCTCAAATTGAGTGTCACGCCTAAACCAAAGGACTTATGCACACACTTCAACATGTATTTTGTTCAGGATGACCTCCTGAAGCCCATATGAGCATTAATTTGACTACACAACTCATTCCTATGAAGATACATTCAAACTCACAAAACGTGCTCAGCTCGGGCTGAAAATGCATTTAAAGCAATAAAAACTCAAATTGAGTGTCACGCCTAAACCAAAGGACTTATGCACACACTTCAACATGTATTTTGTTCAGGATGACCACCTGACGCCTAAATGAGCATTAATTTGACCACACAACTCATTCCTATGAAGATACATTCAAAGTCAGAAAGCGCGCTCAGCTCGGGCTGAAAATGCATTTAATTTAAAGCAATAAAAACTCAAATTGAGTGTCACGCCTAAACCAAAGGACTTATGCACACACTTCAACATGTATTTAGTTCAGGATGACCACCTGAAGCCTAAATGAGCATTAATTTGACTACAAAACTCATTCCTATGAAGATACATTCAAACTCACAAAACGTGCTCAGCCTGGGCTGAAAATGCATTTAAAGCAATAAAAACTCAAATTGAGTGTCACACCTAAACCAAAGGACTTATGCACACACTTCAACATGTATTTTGTTCAGGATGACCTCCTGAAGCCCATATGAGCATTAATTTGACTATACAACTCATTCCTATAAAGATACATTCAAACACACAAAACGTGCTCAGCTCGGGCTGAAAATGCATTTAAAGCAATAAAAACTCAAATTGAGTGTCACGCCTAAACCAAAGGACTTATGCACACACTTCAACATGTATTTAGTTCAGGATGACCACCTGAAGCCTAAATGAGCATTAATTTGACCACACAACTCATTTCTATGAAGATACATTCAAACTCACAAAACGTGCTCAGCTCGGGCTGAAAATGCATTTAAAGCAATAAAAACTCAAATTGAGTGTCACGCCTAAACCAAAGGACTTATGCACACACTTCAACATGTATTTTGTTCAGGATGACCTCCTGAAGCCTAAATCAGCAATAATTTCACCACACAACTCATTCCTATGAAGATACATCCAAAGTCAGAAAGCGCGCTCAGCTCGGGCTGAAAATGCATTTAATTTAAAGCAATAAAAACTCAAATTGAGTGTCACGCCTAAACCAAAGGACTTATGCACACACTTCAACATGTATTTAGTTCTGGATGACCACCTGAAGCCTAAATGAGCATTAATTTGACCACACAACTCATTCCTATGAAGATACATTCAAACTCACAAAACGTGCTCAGCTCGGGCTGAAAATGCATTTAAAGCAATAAAAACTCAAATTGAGTGTCACACCTAAACCAAAGGACTTATGCACACACTTCAACATGTATTTTGTTCAGGATGACCTCCTGAAGCCCATATGAGCATTAATTTGACTACACAACTCATTCCTATGAAGAAACATTCAAACTCACAAAACGTGCTCAGCTCGGGCTGAAAATGCATTTAAAGCAATAAAAACTCAAATTGAGTGTCACGCCTAAACCAAAGGACTTATGCACACACTTCAACATGTATTTAGTTCAGGATGACCACCTGAAGCCTAAATGAGCATTAATTTGACCACACAACTCATTCCTATGAAGATACATTCAAACTCACAAAACACACTCAGCTCGGGCTGAAAATGCATTTAAAGCAATAAAAACTCAAATTGAGTGTCACGCCTAAACCAAAGGACTTATGCCCACACTTCAACATGTATTTAGTTCAGGATGACCACCTGAAGCCTAAATGAGCATTAATTTGACCACACAACTCATTCCTATGAAGATACATTCAAACTCACAAAACGTGCTCAGCTCGGGCTGAAAATGCATTTAAAGCAATAAAAACTCAAATTGAGTGTCACGCCTAAATCTAAGGACTTATGCACACACTTCAACATGTATTTTGTTCACGATGACCACCTGAAGCCTAAATGAGCATTAATTTGACCACACAACTCATTCCTATGAAGATACATTCAAACTCACAAAACGTGCTCAACTCGGGCTGAAAATGCATTTAAAGCAATAAAAGCTCAAATTGAGTGTCACGCCTAAACCAAAGGACTTATGCACACACTTTAACATGTATTTTGTTCAGGATGACCTCCTGAAGCCTAAATGAGCATTAATTTGACCACACAACTCATTCCTATGAAGATACATTCAAAGTCAGAAAGCGCGCTCAGCTCGGGCTGAAAATGCATTTAATTTAAAGCAATAAAAACTCAAATTGAGTGTCACGCCTAAACCAAAGGACTTATGCACACACTTCAACATGTATTTAGTTCAGGATGACCACCTGAAGCCTAAATGAGCATTAATTTGACTACACAACTCATTCCTATGAAGATACATTCAAACTCACAAAACGTGCTCAGCTCGGGCTGAAAATGCATTTAAAGCAATAAAAACTCAAATTGAGTGTCACGCCTAAACCAAAGGACTTATGCACACACTTCAACATGTATTTTGTTCAGGATGACCACCTGACGCCTAAATGAGCATTAATTTGACTACACAACTCATTCCTATAAAGATACATTCAAACTCACAAAACGTGCTCAGCTCGGGCTGAAAATGCATTTAAAGCAATAAAAACTCAAATTGAGTGTCACGCCTAAACCAAAGGACTTATGCACACACTTCAACATGTATTTTGTTCAGGATGACCACCTGAAGCCTAAATGAGCATTAATTTGACCACACAACTCATTCCTATGAAGATACATTCAAACTCACAAAACATGCTCAGCTCGGGCTGAAAATGCATTTAAAGCAATAAAAACTCAAATTGAATGTCACGCCTAAACCAAAGGACTTATGCACACACTTCAACATGTATTTTGTTCAGGATGACCTCCTGAAGCCCATATGAGCATTAATTTGACTACACAACTCATTCCTATGAAGATACATTCAAACTCACAAAACGTGCTCAGCTCGGGCTGAAAATGCATTTAAAGCAATAAAAACTCAAATTGAGTGTCACGCCTAAACCAAAGGACTTATGCACACACTTCAACATGTATTTTGTTCAGGATGACCACCTGACGCCTAAATGAGCATTAATTTGACCACACAACTCATTCCTATGAAGATACATTCAAAGTCAGAAAGCGCGCTCAGCTCGGGCTGAAAATGCATTTAATTTAAAGCAATAAAAACTCAAATTGAGTGTCACGCCTAAACTAAAGGACTTATGCACACACTTCAACATGTATTTAGTTCAGGATGACCACCTGAAGCCTAAATGAGCATTAATTTGACTACACAACTCATTCCTATGAAGATACATTCAAACTCACAAAACGTGCTCAGCTCGGGCTGAAAATGCATTTAAAGCAATAAAAACTCAAATTGAGTGTCACACCTAAACCAAAGGACTTATGCACACACTTCAACATGTATTTTGTTCAGGATGACCTCCTGAAGCCCATATGAGCATTAATTTGACTACACAACTCATTCCTATGAAGAAACATTCAAACTCACAAAACGTGCTCAGCTCGGGCTGAAAATGCATTTAAAGCAATAAAAACTCAAATTGAGTGTCACGCCTAAACCAAAGGACTTATGCACACACTTCAACATGTATTTAGTTCAGGATGACCACCTGAAGCCTAAATGAGCATTAATTTGACCACACAACTCATTCCTATGAAGATATTTTCAAACTCACAAAACGTGCTCAACTCGGGCTGAAAATGCATTTAAAGCAATAAAAACTCAAATTGAGTGTCACACCTAAACCAAAGGACTTATGCACACACTTCAACATGTATTTTGTTCAGGATGACCTCCTGAAGCCCATATGAGCATTAATTTGACTACACAACTCATTCCTATGAAGAAACATTCAAACTCACAAAACGTGCTCAGCTCGGGCTGAAAATGCATTTAAAGCAATAAAAACTCAAATTGAGTGTCACGCCTAAACCAAAGGACTTATGCACACACTTCAACATGTATTTAGTTCAGGATGACCACCTGAAGCCTAAATGAGCATTAATTTGACCACACAACTCATTCCTATGAAGATATTTTCAAACTCACAAAACGTGCTCAACTCGGGCTGAAAATGCATTTAAAGCAATAAAAACTCAAATTGAGTGTCACACCTAAACCCAAGGACTTATGCACACACGTCAACATGTATTTTGTTCAGGATGACCACCTGAAGCCTAAATGAGCATTAATTTGACCACACAACTCATTCCTATGAAGATACATTCAAACTCACAAAACATGCTCAGCTCGGGCTGAAAATGCATTTAAAGCAATAAAAACTCAAATTGAATGTCACGCCTAAACCAAAGGACTTATGCACACACTTCAACATGTATTTTGTTCAGGATGACCACCTGAAGCCTAAATGAGCATTAATTTGACCACACAACTCATTCCTATGAAGATACATTCAAACTCACAAAACGTGCTCAGCTCGGGCTGAAAATGCATTTAAAGCAATAAAAACTCAAATTGAGTGTCACGCCTAAACCAAAGGACTTATGCACACACTTCAACATGTATTTTGTTCAGGATGACCTCCTGAAGCCTAAATGAGCATTAATTTGACCACACAACTCATTCTATGAAGATACATTCAAACTCACAAAACGTGCTCAGCTCGGGCTGAAAATGCATTTAAAGCAATAAAAACTCAAATTGAGTGTCACGCCTAAACCAAAGGACTTATGCACACACTTCAACATGTATTTTGTTCAGGATGACCACCTGAAGCCTAAATGAGCATTAATTTGACCACACAACTCATTCCTATGAAGATACATTCAAACTCACAAAACGTGCTCAGC
Organism: Hippocampus guttulatus; assembly: GCF_054856545.1. NCBI lineage: Eukaryota > Metazoa > Chordata > Actinopteri > Syngnathiformes > Syngnathidae > Hippocampus > Hippocampus guttulatus. Next base: position 463,730 of record NW_028233886.1, on the reverse strand, counting down.
TCGGGCTGAAAATGCATTTAAAGCAATAAAAACTCAAATTGAATGTCACGCCTAAACCAAAGGACTTATGCACACACTTCAACATGTATTTTGTTCAGGATGACCACCTGAAGCCTAAATGAGCATTAATTTGACCACACAACTCATTCCTATGAAGATACATTCAAACTCACAAAACGTGCTCAGCTCGGGCTGAAAATGCATTTAAAGCAATAAAAACTCAAATTGAGTGTCACGCCTAAATCTAAGGACTTATGCACACACTTTAACATGTATTTTGTTCAGGATGACCTCCTGAAGCCTAAATGAGCATTAATTTGACCACACAACTCATTCCTATGAAGATACATTCAAAGTCAGAAAGCGCGCTCAGCTCGGGCTGAAAATGCATTTAATTTAAAGCAATAAAAACTCAAATTGAGTGTCACGCCTAAACCAAAGGACTTATGCACACACTTCAACATGTATTTAGTTCAGGATGACCACCTGAAGCCTAAATGAGCATTAATTTGACTACACAACTCATTCCTATGAAGATACATTCAAACTCACAAAACGTGCTCAGCTCGGGCTGAAAATGCATTTAAAGCAATAAAAACTCAAATTGAGTGTCACGCCTAAACCAAAGGACTTATGCACACACTTCAACATGTATTTTGTTCAGGATGACCTCCTGAAGCCCATATGAGCATTAATTTGACTACACAACTCATTCCTATGAAGAAACATTCAAACTCACAAAACGTGCTCAGCTCGGGCTGAAAATGCATTTAAAGCAATAAAAACTCAAATTGAGTGTCACGCCTAAACCAAAGGACTTATGCACACACTTCAACATGTATTTAGTTCAGGATGACCACCTGAAGCCTAAATGAGCATTAATTTGACCACACAACTCATTCCTATGAAGATACATTCAAACTCACAAAACATGCTCAGCTCGGGCTGAAAATGCATTTAAAGCAATAAAAACTCAAATTGAATGTCACGCCTAAACCAAAGGACTTATGCACACACTTTAACATGTATTTTGTTCAGGATGACCTCCTGAAGCCCATATGAGCATTAATCTGACTACACAACTCATTCCTATGAAGATACATTCAAACTCACAAAACGTGCTCAGCTCGGGCTGAAAATGCATTTAAAGCAATAAAAACTCAAATTGAGTGTCACGCCTAAACCAAAGGACTTATGCACACACTTCAACATGTATTTTGTTCAGGATGACCACCTGACGCCTAAATGAGCATTAATTTGACCACACAACTCATTCCTATGAAGATACATTCAAAGTCAGAAAGCGCGCTCAGCTCGGGCTGAAAATGCATTTAATTTAAAGCAATAAAAACTCAAATTGAGTGTCACGCCTAAACCAAAGGACTTATGCACACACTTCAACATGTATTTAGTTCAGGATGACCACCTGAAGCCTAAATGAGCATTAATTTGACTACACAACTCATTCCTATGAAGATACATTCAAACTCACAAAACGTGCTCAGCTCGGGCTGAAAATGCATTTAAAGTGATAAAAACTCAAATTGAGTGTCACGCCTAAACCAAAGGACTTATGCACACACTTCAACATGTATTTTGTTCAGGATGACCACCTGACGCCTAAATGAGCATTAATTTGACCACACAACTCATTCCTATGAAGATACATTCAAAGTCAGAAAGCGCGCTCAGCTCGGGCTGAAAATGCATTTAATTTAAAGCAATAAAAACTCAAATTGAGTGTCACGCCTAAACCAAAGGACTTATGCACACACTTCAACATGTATTTTGTTCAGGATGACCTCCTGAAGCCTAAATAAGCATGATTTTGACAACACAACTCATTCCTATGAAGATACATTCAAACTCACAAAACGCGCTCAGCTCGGGCTGAAAATGCATTTAAAGCAATAAAAACTCAAATTGAGTGTCACACCTAAACCAAAGGACTTATGCACACACTTCAACATGTATTTAGTTCAGGATGACCACCTGAAGCCTAAATGAGCATTAATTTGACCACACAACTCATTCCTATGAAGATACATTCAAACTCACAAAACATGCTCAGCTCGGGCTAAAAATGCATTTAAAGCAATAAAAACTCAAATTGAATGTCACGCCTAAACCAAAGGACTTATGCACACACTTCAACATGTATTTTGTTCAGGATGACCACCTGAAGCCTAAATGAGCATTAATTTGACCACACAACTCATTCTATGAAGATACATTCAAACTCACAAAACGTGCTCAGCTCGGGCTGAAAATGCATTTAAAGCAATAAAAACTCAAATTGAGTGTCACGCCTAAACCAAAGGACTTATGCACACACTTCAACATGTATTTTGATCAGGATGACCTCCTGAAGCCTAAATGAGCAATAATTTGACCACACAACTCATTCCTATGAAGATACATTCAAACTCAAAAAACGTGCTCAGCTCGGGCTGAAAATGCATTTAAAGCAATAAAAACTCAAATTGAGTGTCACACCTAAACCAAAGGACTTATGCACACGCTTCAACATGTATTTTGTTCAGGATGACCTCCTGAAGCCCATATGAGCATTAATTTGACCACACAACTCATTCCTATGAAGATACATTCAAACTCACAAAACGTGCTCAGCTCGGGCTGAAAATGCATTTAAAGCAATAAAAACTCAAATTGAGTGTCACGCCTAAACCAAAGGACTTATGCACACACTTCAACATGTATTTTGTTCAGGATGACCACCTGACGCCTAAATGAGCATTAATTTGACCACACAACTCATTCCTATGAAGATACATTCAAACTCACAAAACGTGCTCAGCTCGGGCTGAAAATGCATTTAAAGCAATAAAAACTCAAATTGAGTGTCAAGCCTAAACCAAAGGACTTATGCACACACTTCAACATGTATTTTGTTCAGGATGACCTCCTGAAGCCTAAATCAGAATTAATTTGACCGCACAACTCATTCCTATGAAGATACATTCAAAGTCAGAAAGCGCGCTCAGCTCGGGCTGAAAATGCATTTAATTTAAAGCAATAAAAACTCAAATTGAGTGTCACGCCTAAACCAAAGGACTTATGCACACACTTCAACATGTATTTAGTTCAGGATGACCACCTGAAGCCTAAATGAGCATTAATTTGACCACACAACTCATTCCTATGAAGATACATTCAAACTCACAAAACGTGCTCAGCTTGGGCTGAAAATGCATTTAAAGCAATAAAAACTCAAATTGAGTGTCACACCTAAACCAAAGGACTTATGCACACACTTCAACATGTATTTTGTTCAGGATGACCTCCTGAAGCCCATATGAGCATTAATTTGACCACACAACTCATTCCTATGAAGATACATTCAAACTCACAAAACGTGCTCAGCTCGGGCTGAAAATGCATTTAAAGCAATAAAAACTCAAATTGAGTGTCACGCCTAAACCAAAGGACTTATGCACACACTTCAACATGTATTTAGTTCAGGATGACATCCTGAAGCCCATATGAGCATTAATTTGACTACACAACTCATTCCTATGAAGATACATTCAAACTCACAAAACGTGCTCAGCTCGGGCTGAAAATGCATTTAAAGCAATAAAAACTCAAATTGAGTGTCACGCCTAAACCAAAGGACCTATGCACACACTTCAACATGTATTTTGTTCAGGATGACCACCTGACGCCTAAATGAGCATTAATTTGACCACACAACTCATTCCTATGAAGATACATTCAAAGTCAGAAAGCGCGCTCAGCTCGGGCTGAAAATGCATTTAATTTAAAGCAATAAAAACTCAAATTGAGTGTCACACCTAAACCAAAGGACTCATGCACACACTTCAACATGTATTTTGTTCAGGATGACCTCCTGAAGCCCATATGAGCATTAATTTGACTACACAACTCATTCCTATGAAGATACATTCAAACTCACAAAACGTGCTCAACTCGGGCTGAAAATGCATTTAAAGCAATAAAAACTCAAATTGAGTGTCACACCTAAACCAAAGGACTCATGCACACACTTCAACATGTATTTTGTTCAGGATGACCTCCTGAAGCCCATATGAGCATTAATTTGACTACACAACTCATTCCTATAAAGATACATTCAAACTCACAAAACGTGCTCAGCTCGGGCTGAAAATGCATTTAAAGCAATAAAAACTCAAATTGAGTGTCACGCCTAAACCAAAGGACTTATGCACACACTTCAACATGTATTTAGTTCAGGATGACCACCTGAAGCCTAAATGAGCATTAATTTGACCACACAACTCATTCCTATGAAGATACATTCAAACACACAAAACGTGCTCTGCTCGGCCTGAAAATGCATTTAAAGCAATAAAAACTCAAATTGAGTGTCACGCCTAAACCAAAGGACTTATGCACACACTTCAACATGTATTTAGTTCAGGATGACAGCCTGACGCCTAAATGAGCATTAATTTGACCACACAACTCATTCCTATGAAGATACATTCAAACTCAGAAAACGTGCTCAGCTCGGGCTGAAAATGCATTTAAAGCAATAAAAACTCAAATTGAGTGTCACGCCTAAACCAAAGGACTTATGCACACACTTCAACATGTATTTTGTTCAGGATGACCACCTGACGCCTAAATGAGCATTAATTTGACCACACAACTCATTCCTATGAAGATACATTCAAAGTCAGAAAGCGCGCTCAGCTCGGGCTGAAAATGCATTTAATTTAAAGCAATAAAAACTCAAATTGAGTGTCACGCCTAAACCAAAGGACTTATGCACACACTTCAACATGTATTTAGTTCAGGATGACCACCTGAAGCCTAAATGAGCATTAATTTGACCACACAACTCATTCCTATGAAGATACATTCAAACTCACAAAACGTGCTCAGCTCGGGCTGAAAATGCATTTAAAGCAATAAAAACTCAAATTGAGTGTCACACCTAAACCAAAGGACTTATGCACACACTTCAACATGTATTTTGTTCAGGATGACCTCCCGAAGCCCATATGAGCATTAATTTGACTACACAACTCATTCCTATGAAGATACATTCAAACTCACAAAACGTGCTCAGCTCGGGCTGAAAATGCATTTAAAGCAATAAAAACTCAAATTGAGTGTCACGCCTAAACCAAAGGACTTATGCACACACTTCAACATGTATTTTGTTCAGGATGACCTCCCGAAGCCCATATGAGCATTAATTTGACTACACAACTCATTCCTATGAAGATACATTCAAACTCACAAAACGTGCTCAGCTCGGGCTGAAAATGCATTTAAAGCAATAAAAACTCAAATTGAGTGTCACGCCTAAACCAAAGGACTTATGCACACACTTCAACATGTATTTTGTTCAGGATGACCTCCTGAAGCCTAAATAAGCATTAATTTGACCACACAACTCATTCCTATGACGATACATTCAAACTCACAAAACGCGCTCAGCTCGGGCTGAAAATGCATTTAAAGCAATAAAAACTCAAATTGAGTGTCACACCTAAACCAAAGGACTTATGCACACACTTCAACATGTATTTTGTTCAGGATGACCCTCTGAACCCCATATGAGCATTGATTTGACTACACAACTCATTCCTATGAAGATACATTTAAACTCACAAAACTTGCTTAGCTCGGGCTGAAAATGCATTTAAAGCAATAAAAACTCAAATTGAGTGTCACGCCTAAACCAAAGGACTTATGCACACACTTCAACATGTATTTTATTCAGGATGACCTCCTGAAGCCTAAATAAGCATTAATTTGACCACACAACTCATTCCTATGAAGATACATTCAAACTCACAAAACGCGCTCAGCTCGGGCTGAAAATGCATTTAAAGCAATAAAAACTCAAATTGAGTGTCATACCTAAACCAAAGGACTTATGCACACACTTCAACATGTATTTTGTTCAGGATGACCACCTGAAGCCTAAATGAGCATTAATTTGACCACACAACTCATTCCTATGAAGATACATTCAAAGTCAGAAAGCGCGCTCAGCTCGGGCTGAAAATGCATTTAATTTAAAGCAATAAAAACTCAAATTGAGTGTCACGCCTAAACCAAAGGACTTATGCCCACACTTCAACATGTATTTTGTTCAGGATGACCTCCTGAAGCCTAAATCAGAAATAATTTCACCACACAACTCATTCCTATGAAGATACATTCAAAGTCAGAAAGCGCGCTCAGCTCGGGCTGAAAATGCATTTAATTTAAAGCAATAAAAACTCAAATTGAGTGTCACGCCTAAACCAAAGGACTTATGCACACACTTCAACATGTATTTAGTTCAGGATGACCACCTGAAGCCTAAATGAGCATTAATTTGACCACACAACTCATTCCAATGAAGATACATTCAAAGTCACAAAACGTGCTCAGCTCGGGCTGAAAATGCATTTAAAGCAATAAAAACTCAAATTGAGTGTCACGCCTAAACCAAAGGACTGATGCACACACTTCAACATGTGTTTTGTTCAGGATGGCCTCCTGAAGCCGAAATGATCATTAATTTGACTACACAACTCATTCCTATGAAGATACATTCAAAGTCAGAAAGCGCGCTCAGCTCGGGCTGAAAATGCATTTAAAGCAATAAAAACTCATATTGAGTGTCACGCCTAAACCAAAGGACTGATGCACACACTTCAACATGTCTTTTGTTCAGGATGGCCTCCTGAAGCCTAAATGAGCATTAATTTGACTACACAACTCATTCCAATGAAGATACATTCAAAGTCACAAAACGTGCTCAGCTCGGCCTGAAAATGCATTTAAAGCAATAAAAACTCAAATTGAGTGTCACGCCCAAAACAAAGGACTTTTGCACACACTTCAACATGTATTTAGTTCAGGATGTCCTCCTGAAGCCTAAATGAGCATTAATTTGACTACACAACTCATTCCTATGAAGATACATTCAAAGTCAGAAAGCGCGCTCAGGTCGGGCTGAAAATGCATTTAAAGCAATAAAAACTCAAATTGAGTGTCACGCCTAAACCAAAGGACTTATGCACGCACTTCAACATGTACTGAGTTCAGGATGTCCTCCTGAAGCCTAAATGAGCATTGTTTTGATCACACAACTCATTCCTATGAAGATACATTCAAACTCAAAAAACGTGCTCAGCTCGGGCTGAAAATGCATTTAAAGCAATAAAAACTCAAATTGAGTGTCACGCCTAAACCAAAGGACTTATGCACACACTTCAACATGTATTTTGTTCAGGATGACCTCCTGAAGCCTAAATGAGCATTAATTTGACCATACAACTCATTCCTATGAAGATACATTCAAACTCACAAAACGTGCTCAGCTCGGCCTGAAAATGCATTTAAAGCAATAAAAACTCAAATTGACTGTCACGCCCAAACCAAAGGACTTATGCACACACTTCAACATGTACTGAGTTCAGGATGTCCTCCTGAAGCCTAAATGAGCATTGTTTTGATCACACAACTCATTCCTATGAAGATACATTCAAACTCAAAAAACGTGCTCAGCTTGGCAAAAAACGCATTTAAAGCAATAAAAACTCAAATTGAGTGTCACGCCTAAACCAAAGGACTGATGCACACACTTCAACATGTGTTTTGTTCAGGATGGCCTCCTGAAGCCTAAATGATCATTATTTTGACTACGCAACTCATTCCTATGAAGATACATTCAAAGTCAGAAAGCGCGCTCAGCTCGGGCTGAAAATGCATTTAAAGCAATAAAAACTCAAATTGAGTGTCACGCCTAAACCAAAGGACTTATGCTTACACTTCAACATGTATTTAGTTCAGGATGTCCCCCTGAAGCCTAAATGAGCAGTAATTTGACTACACAACTCATTCCTATAAAGATACATTCAAACTCAAAAAACGTGCTCAGCTCGGCAAAAAATGCATTTAAAGCAATAAAAACTCAAATTGAGTGTCACGCCTAAACCAAAGGACTGATGCACACACTTCAACATATATTTTGTTCAGGATGGCCTCCTGAAGCCTATATGAGCATTAATTTGACCACACAACTCATTCCTATGGAGATACATTCAAACTCACAAAACGTGCTCAGCTCGGGCTGAAAATGCATTTAAAGCAATTAAAACTCAAATTGAGTGTCACGCCTAAACCAAAGGACTTATGCACACACTTCAACATGTATTTTGTTCAGGATGGCCTCCTGAAGCCTAAATGAGCATTAATTTGACTACAAAACTCATTCCTATGAAGATACATTCAAAGTCAGAAAGCGCGCTCAGGTCGGGCTGAAAATGCATTTAAAGCAATAAAAACTCAAATTGAGTGTCACATCTAAACCAAAGGACTTATGCACACACTTCAACATGTATTTTGTTCAGGATGACCTCCTGAAGCCTAAATGAGCAATAATTTGACCACACAACTCATTCCTATGAAGATACATTTAAACTCACAAAATGTGCTCTGCTCGGGCTGAAAATGCATTTAAAGCAATAAAAACTCAAATTGAGTGTCACGCCTAAACCAAAGGACTTATGCACCACTTCAACATGTATTTTGTTCAGGATGGCCTCCTGAAGCCTAAATGAGCATTAATTTGACTACACAACTCATTCCTATGAAGATACATTCAAAGTCAGAAAGCGCACTCAGCTCGGGCTGAAAATGCATTTAAAGCAATAAAAACTCGAATTGTGTGTCACACCTAAACCAAAGGACTTATGCACACACTTCAACATGTATTTTGTTCAGGATGACCTCCTGAAGCCTAAATGAGCAATAATTTGACCACACAACTCATTCCTATGAAGATACATTTAAACTCACAAAACGTGCTCTGCTCGGGCTGAAAATGCATTTAAAGCAATAAAAACTCAAATTGAGTGTCACGCCTAAACCAAAGGACTTATGCACCACTTCAACATGTATTTTGTTCAGGATGGCCTCCTGAAGCCTAAATGAGCATTAATTTGACTACACAACTCATTCCTATGAAGATACATTCAAAGTCAGAAAGCGCACTCAGCTCGGGCTGAAAATGCATTTAAAGCAATAAAAACTCGAATTGTGTGTCACGCCTATATGCACACACTTCAACATGTATTTTGTTCAAGATGACCTCCTGAAGCCTATATGAGCATTAATTTGACCACACAACTCATTCCTATAAAGATACATTCAAACTCAAAACGTGCTCAGCTCGGGCTGAAAATGCATTTAAAGCAATAAAAACTCAAATTGAGTGTCACGTCTAAACCAAAGGACTTATGCCCACACTTCAACATGTATTTAGTTCAGGATGTCCTCCTGAAGCCTAAATGAGCAGTAATTTGACCACACAACTCATTCCTATGAAGATACATTCAAACTCACAAAACGTGCTCAGCTCGGCCTGAAAATGCATTTAAAGCAATAAAAACTCAAATTGAGTGGCACGCCCAAACCAAAGGACTTATGCACACACTTCAACATGTATTTTGTTTAGGATGACCTCCTGAAGCCTAAATGAGCATTGTTTTGATCACACAACTCATTCCTATGAAGATACATTCAAACTCACAAAACGTGCTCAGCTCGGGCTGAAAATGCATTTAAAGCAATAAAAACTCAAATTGAGTGTCACGCCTAAACCAAAGGACTTATGCACGCACTTCAACATGTACTGAGTTCAGGATGTCCTCCTGAAGCCTAAATGAGCATTGTTTTGATCACACAACTCATTCCTATGAAGATACATTCAAACTCACAAAACGTGCTCAGCTCGGGCTGAAAATGCATTTAAAGCAATAAAAACTCAAATTGAGTGTCACGCCTAAACCAAAGGACTTATGCACACACTTCAACATGTATTTTGTTCAGGATGACCTCCTGAAGCCTAAATGAGCATTAATTTGACCATACAACTCATTCCTATGAAGATACATTCAAACTCACAAAACGTGCTCAGCTCGGCCTGAAAATGCATTTAAAGCAATAAAAACTCAAATTGACTGTCACGCCCAAACCAAAGGACTTATGCACACACTTCAACATGTACTGAGTTCAGGATGTCCTCCTGAAGCCTAAATGAGCATTGTTTTGATCACACAACTCATTCCTATGAAGATACATTCAAACTCAAAAAACGTGCTCAGCTTGGCAAAAAACGCATTTAAAGCAATAAAAACTCAAATTGAGTGTCACGCCTAAACCAAAGGACTGATGCACACACTTCAACATGTGTTTTGTTCAGGATGGCCTCCTGAAGCCTAAATGATCATTATTTTGACTACACAACTCATTCCTATGAAGATATATTCAAAGTCAGAAAGCGCGCTCAGCTCGGGCTGAAAATGCATTTAAAGCAATAAAAACTCAAATTGAGTGTCACACCTAAACCAAAGGACCTATTTACACACTTTAACATGTATTTTGTTCAGGATGACCTCCTGAAGCCTATATGAGCATTAATTTGACCACACAACTCATTCCTATGAAGATACATTCAAACTCACAAAACGTGCTCAGCTCGGGCTGAAAATGCATTTAAAGCGATAAAAACTCAAATTGAGTGTCACGCCTAAACCAAAGGACTTATGCTTACACTTCAACATGTATTTAGTTCAGGATGTCCTCCTGAAGCCTAAATGAGCAGTAATTTGACCACACAACTCATTCCTATGAAGATACATTCAAACTCACAAAACGTGCTCAGCTCGGCCTGAAAATGCATTTAAAGCAATTAAAACTCAAATTGAGTGTCACGCCCAAACCAAGGGACTTATGCACACACTTCAACATGTACTTAGTTCAGGATGTCCTCCTGAAGCCTAAATGAGCATTAATTTGATCACACAACTCATTCCTATGAAGATACATTCAAACTCAAAAAACGTGCTCAGCTTGGCAAAAAACGCATTTAAAGCAATAAAAACTCAAATTGAGTGTCACGCCTAAACCAAAGGACTGATGCACACACTTCAACATGTGTTTTGTTCAGGATGGCCTCCTGAAGCCTAAATGATCATTAATTTGACTACACAACTCATTCCTATGAAGATACATTCAAAGTCAGAAAGCGCGCTCAGCTCGGGCTGAAAATGCATTTAAAGCAATAAAAACTCATATTGAGTGTCACGCCTAAACCAAAGGACTTATGCACACACTTCAACATGTATTTAGTTCAGGATGTCCTCCTGAAGCCTAAATGAGCAGTAATTTGACCACACAACTCATTCCTATGAAGATACATTTAAACTCACAAAACGTGCTCAGCTCGGGCTGAAAATGCATTTAAAGCAATAAAAACTCAAATTGAGTGTCACACCTAAACCAAAGGACCTATGCACACACTTTAACATGTATTTTGTTCAGGATGACCTCCTGAAGCCTATATGAGCATTAATTTGACCACACAACTCATTCCTATGAAGATACATTCAAACTCACAAAACGTGCTCAGCTCGGGCTGAAAATGCATTTAAAGCGATAAAAACTCAAATTGAGTGTCACGCCTAAACCAAAGGACTTATGCACACACTTCAACATGCATTTTGTTCAAGATGACCACCTGAAGCCTAAATGAGCATTAATTTGACCACACAACTCATTCCTATGAAGATACATTTAAACTCACAAAACGTGCTCAGCTCGGGCTGAAAATGCATTTAAAGCAATAAAAACTCAAATTGAGTGTCACGCCTAAACCAAAGGACTTATGCACACACTTCAACATGTATTTTGTTCAGGATGACCTCCTGAAGCCTAAATGAGCATTAATTTGACCACACAACTCATTCCTATGAAGATACATTCAAACTCACAAAACGTGCTCAGCTCGGGCTGAAAATGCATTTAAAGCAATAAAAACTCAAATTGAGTGTCACACCTAAACCAAAGGACTTATGCACACACTTCAACATGTATTTTGTTCAGGACGGCCTCCTGAAGCCTAAATGAGCATTAGTTTGACTACACAACTCATTCCTATGAAGATACATTCAAAGTCAGAAAGCGCGCTCAGCTCGGGCTGAAAAAGCATTTAAAGCAATAAAAACTCAAATTGAGTGTCACGCCTAAACCAAAGGACTTATGCACACACTTCAACATGTATTTTGTTCAGGATGAACACCTGAAGCCTAAATGAGCAATAATTTGACCACACAACTCATTCCTATGAAGATACATTCAAAACTCACAAAGCGCGCTCAGCTCGGGCTGAAAATGCATTTAAAGCAATAAAAACTCAAATTGAGTGTCACGCCTAAACCAAAGGACTTATGCACACACTTCAACATGTATTTTGTTCAGGATGACCTCCTGAAGCCTAAATGGGCATTCATTTGACCACACAACTCATTCCTATGAAGATACATTCAAACTCAAAAAAGGTGCTCGGCTCGGTCTAAAAATGCATTTAAAGCAATAAAAACTCAAATTGAGTGTCACGCCTGAAGCAAAGGACTTATGCACACACTTCACATGTACTTAGTTCAGGATGTCCTCCTGAAGCCTAAATGAGCATTGTTTTGACCACACAACTCATTCCTATGAAGATACATTCAAACTCACAAAACGTGCTCAGCTCGGGCTGAAAATGCATTTAAAGCAATAAAAACTCAAATTGAGTGTCACGCCTAAACCAAAGGACTTATGCACACACTTCAACATGTATTTTGTTGAGGATGACCTCCTTGAAGCCTAAATGAGCGATAATTTGACCACACATTTCATTCCTATGAAGATACATTCAAAGTCAGAAAGTGCGCTCAGCTCGGGCTGAAAATGCATTTAAAGCAATGAAAACTCAAATTGAGTGTCACACCTAAACCAAAGGACTTATGCACACACTTCAACATGTATTTTGTTCAGGATGACCACCTGAAGCCTAAATGAGCATTAATTTGACCACACACCTCATTCCTATGAAGATACATTCAAACTCACAAAACATGCTCAGCTCGGGCTGAAAATGCATTTAAAGCAATAAAAACTCAAATTGAGTGTCACACCTAAACCAAAGGATTATGCACACACTTCAACATGTATTTTGTTCAGGATGACCTCCTGAAGCCTATATGAGCATTAATTTGACCACGCAACTCATTCCTATGAAGATACATTCAAAGTCAGAAAGCGCGCTCAGCTCGGGCTGAAAATGCATTTAAAGCAATAAAAACTCAAATTGAGTGTCACGCCTAAACCAAAGGACTTATGCACACACTTCAACATGTATTTAGTTCAGGATAACCACCTGAAGCCTAAATGAGCATTAATTTGACCACACAACTCATTCCTATGAAGATACATTCAAACTCACAAAACGTGCTCAGCTCGGGCTGAAAATGCATTTAAAGCAATAAAAACTCAAAATGAGTGTCACGCCTAAACCAAAGGACTTATGCACACACTTCAACATGTATTTTGTTCAGGATGACCTCCTGAAGCCTAAATGAGCAATAATTTGACCACACAACTCATTCCTATGAAGATACATTCAAAGTCAGAAAGCGCGCTCAGCTCGGGCTGAAAATGCATTTAAAGCAATGAAAACTCAAATTGAGTGTCACACCTAAACCAAAGGACTTATGCACACACTTCAACATGTATTTTGTTCAGGTTGACCTCCTGAAGCCTAAATGAGCAATAATTTGACCACACAACTCATTCCTATGAAGATACATTCAAAGTCAGAAAGCGCGCTCAGCTCGGGCTGAAAATGCATTTAAAGCAATGAAAACTCAAATTGAGTGTCACACCTAAACCAAAGGACTTATGCACACACTTCAACATGTATTTTGTTCAGGATGACCTCCTTGAAGCCTAAATGAGCGATAATTTGACCACACATTTCATTCCTATGAAGATACATTCAAAGTCAGAAAGCGCGCTCAGCTCGGGCTGAAAATGCATTTAAAGCAATGAAAACTCAAATTGAGTGTCACACCTAAACCAAAGGATTTATGCACACACTTCAACATGTATTTTGTTCAGGATGACCACCTGAAGCCTAAATGAGCATTAATTTGACCACACACCTCATTCCTATGAAGATACATTCAAACTCACAAAACATGCTCAGCTCGGGCTGAAAATGCATTTAAAGCAATAAAAACTCAAATTGAGTGTCACACCTAAACCAAAGGATTATGCACACACTTCAACATGTATTTTGTTCAGGATGACCTCCTGAAGCCTATATGAGCATTAATTTGACCACACAACTCATTCCTATGAAGATACATTCAAAGTCAGAAAGCGCGCTCAGCTCGGGCTGAAAATGCATTTAAAGCAATAAAAACTCAAATTGAGTGTCACGCCTAAACCAAAGGACTTATGCACACACTTCAACATGTATTTAGTTCAGGATAACCACCTGAAGCCTAAATGAGCATTAATTTGACCACACAACTCATTCCTATGAAGATACATTCAAACTCACAAAACGTGCTCAGCTCGGGCTGAAAATGTATTTAAAGCAATAAAAACTCAAAATGAGTGTCACGCCTAAACCAAAGGACTTATGCACACAATTCAACATGTATTTTGTTCAGGATGACCTCCTGAAGCCTAAATGAGCAATAATTTGGCCACACAACTCATTCCTATGAAGATACATTCAAAGTCAGAAAGCGCGCTCAGCTCGGGCTGAAAATGCATTTAATGCAATAAAAACTCAAATTGAGTGTCACGCCTAAACCAAAGGACTAATGCACACACTTCAACATGTATTTAGTTCAGGATGACCACCTGAAGCCTAAATGAGCATTAATTTGACCACACAACTCATTCCTATAAAGATACATTCAAACTCACAAAACGTGCTCAGCTCGGGCTGGAAATGCATTTAAAGCAATAAAAACTCAAATTGAGTGTCACGCCTAAACCAAAGGACTTATGCACACACTTCAACATGTATTTTGTTCAGGATGACCACCTGAAGCCTAAATGAGCATTAATTTGACCACACAACTCATTCCTATGAAGATACATTCAAACTCACAAAATGTGCTCAGCTTGGGCTCAAAATGCATTTAAAGCAATAAAAACTCAAATTGCTTGTCACGCCTAAACCAAAGGACTTATGCACATACTTCAACATGTATTTATTTCAGGATGTCCTCCTGAAGCCTAAATGAGCAATAATTTGACTACACAACGCATTCCTATGAAGATACATTCAAAGTCAGAAAGCGCGCTCAGCTCGGGCTGAAAATGCATTTAAAGCAATGAAAACTCAAATTGAGTGTCACGCCTAAACCAAAGGACTTATGCACACACTTCAACATGTATTTAGTTCAGGATGACCACCTGAAGCCTAAATGAGCATTAATTTGACCACACAACTCATTCCTATGAAGATACATTCAAACTCACAAAACGTGCTCAGCTCGGGCTGAAAATGCATTTAAAGCAATAAAAACTCAAATTGAGTGTCACGCCTAAACCAAAGGACTTATGCACACACTTCAACATGTATTTTGTTCAGGATGACCTCCTGAAGCCCATATGAGCATTAATTTGACTACACAACTCATTCCTATGAAGATACATTCAAACTCACAAAACGTGCTCAGCTCGGGCTGAAAATGCATTTAAAGCAATAAAAACTCAAATTGAGTGTCACGCCTAAACCAAAGGACTTATGCACACACTTCAACGTGTGTTTTGTTCAGGATGACCACCTGAAGCCTAAATGAGCATTACTTTGACCACACAACTCATTCCTATGAAGATACATTCAAAGTCAGAAAGCGCGCTCAGCTCGGGCTGAAAATGCATTTAAAGCAATAAAAACTCAAATTGAGTGTCACGCCTAAACCAAAGGACTTATGCACACACTTCAACATGTATTTTGTTCAGGATGACCACCTGAAGCCTAAATGAGCATTAATTTGACCACACAACTCATTCCTATGAAGATACATTCAAACTCACAAAATGTGCTCAGCTTGGGCTCAAAATGCATTTAAAGCAATAAAAACTCAAATTGAGTGTCACGCCTAAACCAAAGGACTTATGCACATACTTCAACATGTATTTATTTCAGGATGTCCTCCTGAAGCCTAAATGAGCAATAATTTGACTACACAACGCATTCCTATGAAGATACATTCAAAGTCAGAAAACGCGCTCAGCTCGGGCTGAAAATGCATTTAAAGCAATAAAAACTCAAATTGAGTGTCACGCCTAAACCAAAGGACTTATGCACACACTTCAACATGTATTTTGTTCAGGATGACCACCTGAAGCCTAAATGACCATTAATTTGACCACACAACTCATTCCTATGAAGATACATTCAAAGTCAGAAAGCGCGCTCAGCTCGGGCTGAAAATGCATTTAAAGCAATGAAAACTCAAATTGAGTGTCACGCCTAAACCAAAGGACTTATGCACACACTTCAACATGTATTTAGTTCAGGATGACCACCTGAAGCCTAAATGAGCATTAACTTGACCACACAACTCATTCCTATGAAGATACATTCAAACTCACAAAACGTGCTCAGCTCGGGCTGAAAATGCATTTAAAGCAATAAAAACTCAAATTGAGTGTCACGCCTAAACCAAAGGACTTATGCACACACTTCAACATGTATTTTGTTCAGGATGACCTCCTGAAGCCCATATGAGCATTAATTTGACTACACAACTCATTCCTATGAAGATACATTCAAACTCCCAAAACGTGCTCAGCTCGGGCTGAAAATGCATTTAAAGCAATAAAAACTCAAATTGAGTGTCACACCTAAACCAAAGGACTTATGCACACACTTCAACATGTATTTTGTTCAGGATGACCTCCTTGAAGCCTAAATGAGCGATAATTTGACCACACAACTCATTCCTATGAAGATACATTCAAAGTCAGAAAGCGCGCTCAGCTCGGGCTGAAAATGCATTTAAAGCAACAAAAACTCAAATTGAGTGTCACACCTAAACCAAAGGACTTATGCACACACTTCAACATGTATTTTGTTCAGGATGACCACCTGAAGCCTAAATGACCATTAATTTGACCACACAACTCATTCCTATGAAGATACATTCAAAGTCAGAAAGCGCGCTCAGCTCGGGCTGAAAATGCATTTAAAGCAATGAAAACTCAAATTGAGTGTCACGCCTAAACCAAAGGACTTATGCACACACTTCAACATGTATTTAGTTCAGGATGACCACCTGAAGCCTAAATGAGCATTAACTTGACCACACAACTCATTCCTATGAAGATACATTCAAACTCACAAAACGTGCTCAGCTCGGGCTGAAAATGCATTTAAAGCAATAAAAACTCAAATTGAGTGTCACGCCTAAACCAAAAGACTTATGCACACACTTCAACATGTATTTTGTTCAGGATGACCTCCTGAAGCCCATATGAGCATTAATTTGACTACACAACTCATTCCTATGAAGATACATTCAAACTCACAAAACGTGCTCAGCTCGGGCTGAAAATGCATTTAAAGCAATAAAAACTCAAATTGAGTGTCACGCCTAAACCAAAGGACTTATGCACACACTTCAACATGTATTTTGTTCAGGATGACCTCCTTGAAGCCTAAATGAGCGATAATTTGACCACACAACTCATTCCTATGAAGATACATTCAAAGTCAGAAAGCGCGCTCAGCTCGGGCTGAAAATGCATTTAAAGCAACAAAAACTCAAATTGAGTGTCACACCTAAACCAAAGGACTTATGCACACACTTCAACATGTATTTTGTTCAGGATGACCTCCTGAAGCCTAAATGAGCATTAATTTGACCACACAACTCATTCTATGAAGATACATTCAAACTCACAAAACGTGCTCAGCTCGGGCTGAAAATGCATTTAAAGCAATAAAAACTCAAATTGAGTGTCACGCCTAAACCAAAGGACTTATGCACACACTTCAACATGTATTTTGTTCAGGATGACCTCCTGTAGCCTAAATGAGCAATAATTTGACCACACAACTCATTCCTATGAAGATACATTCAAACTCAAAAAACGTGCTCAGCTCGGGCTGAAAATGCATTTAAAGCAATAAAAACTCAAATTGAGTGTCACACCTAAACCAAAGGACTTATGCACACACTTCAACATGTATTTTGTTCAGGATGACCTCCTGAAGCCCATATGAGCATTAATTTGACCACACAACTCATTCCTATGAAGATACATTCAAACTCACAAAACGTGCTCAGCTCGGGCTGAAAATGCATTTAAAGCAATAAAAACTCAAATTGAGTGTCACGCCTAAACCAAAGGACTTATGCACACACTTCAACATGTATTTTGTTCAGGATGGCCTCCTGAAGCCTATATGAGCATTAATTTGACCACACAACTCATTCCTATGAAGATACATTCAAACTCACAAAACGTGCTCAACTCGGGCTGAAAATGCATTTAAAGCAATAAAAGCTCAAATTGAGTGTCACGCCTAAACCAAAGGACTTATGCACACACTTCAACATGTATTTTGTTCAGGATGACCTCCTGAAGCCCATATGAGCATTAATTTGACCACACAACTCATTCCTATGAAGATACATTCAAACTCACAAAACGTGCTCATCTCGGGCTGAAAATGCATTTAAAGCAATAAAAACTCAAATTGAGTGTCACGCCTAAACCAAAGGACTTATGCACACACTTCAACATGTATTTTGTTCAGGATGACCTCCTGAAGCCCATATGAGCATTAATTTGACCACACAACTCATTCCTATGAAGATACATTAAAACTCACAAAACGTGCTCAGCTCGGGCTGAAAATGCATTTAAAGCAATAAAAACTCAAATTGAGTGTCACACCTAAACCAAAGTATTATGCACACACTTCAACATGTATTTTGTTCAGGATGACCTCCTGAAGCCTATATGAGCATTAATTTGACCACACAACTCATTCCTATGAAGATACATTCAAGTTCACAAAACGTGCTCAGCTTGGGCTGAAAATGCATTTAAAGCAATAAAAACTCAAATTGAGTGTCACGCCTAAACCAACGGACTTATGCACACACTTCAACATGTATTTAGTTCAGGATGACCACCTGAAGCCTAAATGAGCATTAATTTGACCACACAACTCATTCCTATGAAGATACATTCAAACTCACAAAACGTGCTCAGCTCGGGCTGAAAATGCATTTAAAGCAATAAAAACTCAAATTGAGTGTCACGCCTAAACCAAAGGACTTATGCACACACTTCAACATGTATTTAGTTCAGGATGACCACCTGAAGCCTAAATGAGCATTAATTTGACCACACAACTCATTCCTATGAAGATACATTCAAACTCACAAAACGTGCTCAGCTCGGGCTGAAAATGCATTTAAAGCAATAAAAACTCAAATTGAGTGTCACACCTAAACCAAAGGATTATGCACACACTTCAACATGTATTTTGTTCAGGATGACCTCCTGAAGCCTATATGAGCATTAATTTGACCACACAACTCATTTCTATGAAGATACATTCAAAGTCAGAAAGCGCGCTCAGCTTGGGCTGAAAATGCATTTAAAGCAATAAAAACTCAAATTGAGTGTCACGCCTAAACCAAAGGACTTATGCACACACTTCAACATGTATTTAGTTCAGGATAACCACCTGAAGCCTAAATGAGCATTAATTTGACCACACAACTCATTCCTATGAAGATACATTCAAAGTCAGAAAGCGCGCTCAGCTTGGGCTCAAAATGCATTTAAAGCAATAAAAACTCAAATTGAGTGTCACGCCTAAACCAAAGGATTATGCACACACTTCAACATGTATTTTGTTCAGGATGACCTCCTGAAGCCTATATGAGCATTAATTTGACCACACAACTCATTCCTATGAAGATACATTAAAACTCACAAAACGTGATCAGCTCGGGTTGAAAATGCATTTAAAGCAATAAAAACTCAAATTGAGTGTCACACCTAAACCAAAGGATTATGCACACACTTCAACATGTATTTTGTTCAGGATGACCTCCTGAAGCCTATATGAGCATTAATTTGACCACACAACTCATTCCTATGAAGATACATTCAAGTTCACAAAACGTGCTCAGCTCGGGCTGAAAATGCATTTAAAGCAATAAAAACTCAAATTGAGTGTCACGCCTAAACCAACGGACTTATGCACACACTTCAACATGTATTTAGTTCAGGATGACCACCTGAAGCCTAAATGAGCATTAATTTGACCACACAACTCATTCCTATGAAGATACATTCAAACTCACAAAACGTGCTCAGCTCGGGCTGAAAATGCATTTAAAGCAATAAAAACTCAAATTGAGTGTCACGCCTAAACCAAAGGACTTATGCACACACTTCAACATGTATTTAGTTCAGGATGACCACCTGAAGCCTAAATGAGCATTAATTTGACCACACAACTCATTCCTATGAAGATACATTCAAACTCACAAAACGTGCTCAGCTCGGGCTGAAAATGCATTTAAAGCAATAAAAACTCAAATTGAGTGTCACACCTAAACCAAAGGATTATGCACACACTTCAACATGTATTTTGTTCAGGATGACCTCCTGAAGCCTATATGAGCATTAATTTGACCACACAACTCATTCCTATGAAGATACATTCAAAGTCAGAAAGCGCGCTCAGCTTGGGCTGAAAATGCATTTAAAGCAATAAAAACTCAAATTGAGTGTCACGCCTAAACCAAAGGACTTATGCACACACTTCAACATGTATTTAGTTCAGGATAACCACCTGAAGCCTAAATGAGCATTAATTTGACCACACAACTCATTCCTATGAAGATACATTCAAACTCACAAAACGTGCTCAGCTCGGGCTGAAAATGCATTTAAAGCAATAAAAACTCAAAATGAGTGTCACGCCTAAACCAAAGGACTTATGCACACACTTCAACATGTATTTTGTTCAGGATGACCTCCTGAAGCCTAAATGAGCAATAATTTGACCACACAACTCATTCCTATCAAGATACATTCAAAGTCAGAAAGCGCGCTCAGCTCGGGCTGAAAATGCATTTAAAGCAATAAAAACTCAAATTGAGTGTCACGCCTAAACCAAAGGACTTATGCACACACTTCAACATGTATTTAGTTCAGGATGACCACCTGAAGCCTAAAGAGCATTAATTTGACCACACAACTCATTCCTATGAAGATACATTCAAACTCACAAAACGTGCTCAGCTCGGGCTGAAAATGCATTTAAAGCAATAAAAACTCAAAATGAGTGTCACGCCTAAACCAAAGGACTTATGCACACACTTCAACATGAATTTTGTTCAGGATGACCACCTGAAGCCTAAATGAGCATTAATTTGACCACACAACTCATTCCTATGAAGATACATTCAAAGTCAGAAAGCGCGCTCAGCTCGGGATGAAAATGCATTTAAAGCAATAAAAACTCAAATTGAGTGTCACACCTAAACCAAAGGACTTATGCACACACTTCAACATTTATTTTGTTCAGGATGACCTCCTGAAGACCATATGAGCATTAATTTGACCACACAACTCATTCCTATGAAGATACATTCAAACTCACAAAACGTGCTCAGCTCGGGCTGAAAATGCATTTAAAGCAATAAAAACTCAAATTGAGTGTCACGCCTAAACCAAAGAACTTATGCACACACTTCAACATGTATTTTGTTCAGGATGACCTCCTGAAGCCTAAATAAGCATTAATTTGACCACATAACCCATTCCTAAGAAGATACATTCAAACTCACAAAACGTGCTCAGCTCGGCCTGAAAATGCATTTAAAGCAATAAAAACTCAAATTGAGTGTCACGCCTAAACCAAAGGACTTATGCACACACTTCAACATGTATTTTGTTCAGGATGACCTCCTGAAGCCTAAATAAGCATTAATTTGACCACACAACTCATTCCTATGAAGATACATTCAAACTCACAAAACGTGCTCAGCTCGGCCTGAAAATGCATTTAAAGCAATAAAAACTCAAATTGAGTGTCACGCCCAAGCCAAAGGACTTATGCACACACTTCAACATGTACTTAATTCAGGATGTCCTCCTGAAGGCTAAATGAGCATTATTTTGATCACACAACTCATTCCTATGAAGATATATTCAAACTCACAAAACTTGCTCAGCTCGGGCTGAAAATGCATTTAAAGCAATAAAAACTCAAATTGAGTGTCACTCCTAAACCAAAGGACTTATGCACACACTTCAACATGTATTTAGTTCAGTATGTCCTCCTGAAGCCTAAATGACAATTAATTTGACTACACAACTCATTCCTATGAAGATACATTCAAAGTCAGAAAGCGCGCTCAGCTCGGTCTGAAAATGCATTTATAGCAATAAAAACTCAAATTGAGTGTCACGCCTAAACCAAAGGACTTATGCACACACTTCAACATGTATTTTGTTCAGGATGACCTCCTGAAGCCTAAATAAGCATTAATTTGACCACACAACTCATTCCTATGAAGATACATTCAAACTCACAAAACGTGCTCAGCTCGGCCTGAAAATGCATTTAAAGCAATAAAAACTCAAATTGAGTGTCACGCCCAAGCCAAAGGACTTATGCACACACTTCAACATGTACTTAATTCAGGATGTCCTCCTGAAGGCTAAATGAGCATTATTTTGATCACACAACTCATTCCTATGAAGATATATTCAAACTCACAAAACTTGCTCAGCTCGGGCTGAAAATGCATTTAAAGCAATAAAAACTCAAATTGAGTGTCACTCCTAAACCAAAGGACTTATGCACACACTTCAACATGTATTTAGTTCAGTATGTCCTCCTGAAGCCTAAATGACAATTAATTTGACTACACAACTCATTCCTATGAAGATACATTCAAAGTCAGAAAGCGCGCTCAGCTCGGTCTGAAAATGCATTTATAGCAATAAAAACTCAAATTGAGTGTCACGCCTAAACCAAAGGACTTATGCACACACTGCAACATGTATTTTGTTCAGGATGACCTCCTGAAGCCTAAATGAGCAGTAATTTGACCACACAACTCATTCCTATGAAGATACATTCAAAGTCAGAAAGCGCGCTCAGCTCAGGCTGAAAATGCATTTTAAGCAATAAAAACTCAAGTTGAGTGTCACGCCTAAACCAAAGGACTGATGCACACACTTCAACATGTATTTTGTTCAGGATGGCCTCCTGAAGCCTAAATGAGCATTAATTTGACTACACAACTCATTCCTATGAAGATACATTCAAAGCCAGAAAGCGCGCTCAGCTCGGGCTGAAAATGCATTTAAAGCAATAAAAACTCAAATTGAGTGTCACACCTAAACCAAAGGACTTATGCACACACTTCAACATTTATTTTGTTCAGGATGACCTCCTGAAGCCTATATTCCTATGAAGATACATTCAAACTCACAAAACTTGCTCAGCTCGGGCTGAAAATGCATTTAAAGCAATAAAAACTCAAATTGAGTGTCACGCCTAAACAAAAGGACTTATGCACACACTTCAACATGTACTGAGTTCAGATGTCCTCCTGAAGCCTAAATGAGCATTGTTTTGATCACACAACTCATTCCTATGAAGATACATTCAAACTCACAAAACGTGCTCAGCTCGGGCTGAAAATGCATTTAAAGCAATAAAAACTCAAATTGAGTGTCACACCTAAACCATAGGACTTATGCACGCACTTCAACATGTACTGAGTTCAGATGTCCTCCTGAAGCCTAAATGAGCATTGTTTTGATCACACAACTCATTCCTATGAAGATACATTCAAACTCACAAAACGTGCTCAGCTCGGGCTGAAAATGCATTTAAAGCAATAAAAACTCAAATTGAGTGTCACGCCTAAACCAAAGGACTTATGCACACACTTCAACATGTATTTAGTTCAGGATGTCCTCCTGAAGCCTAAATGAGCAGTAATTTGACCACACAACTCATTCCTATGAAGATACATTCAAACTCACAAAACGTGCTCAGCTCGGGCTGAAAATGCATTTAAAGCAATACAAACTCAAATTGAGTGTCACACCTAAACCAAAGGACTTATGCACACACTTCAACGTGTATTTTGTTCAGGATGTCCTCCTGAAGCCTAAATGAGCAGTAATTTGACCACACAACTCATTCCTATGAAGATACATTTAACTCAAAAAACGTGCTCAGCTTGGGCAGAAAATGCATTTAAAGCAAAAAAAAACTCAAATTGAGTGTCACACCTAAACCAAAGGACTTATGCACACACTTGAACATGTATTTAGTTCAGGATGTCCTCCTGAAGCCTAAATAAGCATTAATTTGACCACACAACTCATTCCTATGAAGATACATTCAAACTCACAAAACGTGCTCAGCTCGGGCTGAAAATGCATTTAAAGCAATAAAAACTCATATTGAGTGTCACGCCTAAACCAAAGGACTGATGCACACACTTCAACATGTCTTTTGTTCAGAATGGCCTCCTGAAGCATAAATGAGCATTAATTTGACTACACAACTCATTCCAATGAAGATACATTCAAAGTCACAAAACGTGCTCAGCTCGGCCTGAAAATGCATTTAAAGCAATAAAAACTCAAATTGAGTGTCGCGCCCAAACCAAAGGACTTATGCACACACTTCAACATGTACTGAGTTCAGGATGTCCTCCTGAAGCCTAAATGAGCATATTTTTGATCACACAACTCATTCCAATGAAGATACATTCAAAGTCACAAAACGTGCTCAGCTCGGGCTGAAAATGCATTTAAAGCAATAAAAACTCAAATTGAGTGTCACGCCTAAACCAAAGGACTTATGCCCACACTTCAACATGTATTTAGTTCAGGATGTCCTCCTGAAGCCTAAATGAGCAGTAATTTGACCACACAACTCATTCCTATGAAGATACATTTAAACTCACAAAACGTGCTCAGCTTGGCCTGAAAATGCATTTAAAGCAATAAAAACTCAAATTGAGTGTCACACCCAAAACAAAGGACTTTTGCACACACTTCAACATGTATTTAGTTCAGGATGTCCTCCTGAAGCCTAAATGAGCATTCATTTGACTACACAACTCATTCCTACAAAGATACATTCAAACTCAAAAAACGTGCTCAGCTCGGCAAAAAATGCATTTAAAGCAATAAAAACTCAAATTGAGTGTCACGCCTAAACCAAAGGACTGATGCACACACTTCAACATGTATTTTGTTCAGGATGGCCTCCTGAAGCCTAAATGAGCATTAATTTGACTACACAACTCATTCCTATGAAGATACATTCAAAGTCAGAAAGCGCGCTCAGGTCGGGCTGAAAATGCATTCAAAGCAATAAAAACTCAAATTTAGTGTCACACCTAAACCAAAGGACTTCTGCACACACTTCAACATGTATTTTGTTCAGGATGACCTCCTGAAGCCTAAATGAGCAGTAATTTGACCACACAACTCATTCCTATGAAGATACATTCAAACTCACAAAACGTGCTCAGCTCGGGCTGAAAATGCATTTAAAGCAATACAAACTCAAATTGAGTGTCACACCTAAACAAAAGGACTTATGCACACACTTCAACATGTATTTAGTTCAGGATGTCCTCCTGAAGCCTAAATGAGCAGTAATTTGACCACACAACTCATTCCTATGAAGATACATTTAACTCAAAAAACGTGCTCAGCTTGGGCAGAAAATGCATTTAAAGCAAAAAAAAAAAACTCAAATTGAGTGTCACGCCTAAACCAAAGGACTTATGCACACACTTGAACATGTATTTAGTTCAGGATGTCCTCCTGAAGCCGAAATAAGCATTAATTTGACCACACAACTCTTTCCTATGAAGATACATTCAAACTCAGAAAACGTGCTCAGCTCGTGTTGAAAATGCATTTAAAGCAATAAAAACTCAAATTGAGTGTCACGCCTAAACCATAGGACTTATGCACGCACTTCAACATGTACTGAGTTCAGATGTCCTCCTGAAGCCTAAATGAGCATTGTTTTGATCACACAACTCATTCCTATGAAGATACATTCAAACTCACAAAACGTGCTCAGCTCGGGCTGAAAATGCATTTAAAGCAATAAAAACTCAAATTGAGTGTCACGCCTAAACCAAAGGACTTATGCACACACTTCAACATGTATTTAGTTCAGGATGTCCTCCTGAAGCCTAAATGAGCAGTAATTTGACCACACAACTCATTCCTATGAAGATACATTCAAACTCACAAAACGTGCTCAGCTCGGCCTGAAAATGCATTTAAAGCAATAAAAACTCAAATTGACTGTCACGCCCAAACCAAAGGACTTATGCACACACTTCAACATGTATTTAGTTCCGGATGTCCTCCTGAAGCCTAAATGAGCAGTAATTTGACCACACAACTCATTCCTATGAAGATACATTCAAACTCACAAAACGTGCTCAGCTCGGGCTGAAAATGCATTTAAAGCAATACAAACTCAAATTGAGTGTCACACCTAAACCAAAGGACTTATGCACACACTTCAACATGTATTTAGTTCAGGATGTCCTCCTGAAGCCTAAATGAGCAGTAATTTGACCACACAACTCATTCCTATGAAGATACATTTAACTCAAAAAACGTGCTCAGCTCGGGCTGAAAATGCATTTAAAGCAATAAAAACTCAAATTGAGTGTCACGCCTAAACCAAAGGACTTATGCACACACTTCAACATGTATTTAGTTCAGGATGTCCTCCTGAAGCCTAAATGAGCAGTAATTTGACCACACAACTCATTCCTATGAAGATACATTCAAACTCACAAAACGTGCTCAGCTCGGCCTGAAAATGCATTTAAAGCAATAAAAACTCAAATTGACTGTCACGCCCAAACCAAAGGACTTATGCACACACTTCAACATGTATTTAGTTCAGGATGTCCTCCTGAAGCCTAAATGAGCAGTAATTTGACCACACAACTCATTCCTATGAAGATACATTCAAACTCACAAAACGTGCTCAGCTCGGGCTGAAAATGCATTTAAAGCAAAAAAAAAAACTCAAATTGAGTGTCACGCCTAAACCAAAGGACTTATGCACACACTTGAACATGTATTTAGTTCAGGATGTCCTCCTGAAGCCGAAATAAGCATTAATTTGACCACACAACTCATTCCTATGAAGATACATTCAAACTCAGAAAACGTGCTCAGCTCGTGTTGAAAATGCATTTAAAGCAATAAAAACTCAAATTGAGTGTCACACCTAAACCAAAGGACCTATGCACACACTTTAACATGTATTTTGTTCAGGATGACCTCCTGAAGCCTATATGAGCATTAATTTTACCACAAAACTCATTCCTATGAAGATACATTCAAAGTCACAAAACGTGCTCAGCTCGGCCTGAAAATGCATTTAAAGCAATAAAAACTCAAATTGAGTGTCACGCCCAAAACAAAGGACTTTTGCACACACTTCAACATGTATTTAGTTGAGGATGTCCTCCTCAAGCCTAAATGAGCATTAATTTGACTACACAACTCATTCCTATAAAGATACATTCAAACTCAAAAAACGTGCTCAGCTCGGCAAAAACTGCATTTAAAGCAATAAAAACTCAAATTGAGTGTCACGCCTAAACCAAAGGACTGATGCACACACTTCAACATGTATTTTGTTCAGGATGGCCTCCTGAAGCCTAAATGAGCATTAATTTGACTACACAACTCATTCCTATGAAGATACATTCAAAGTCAGAAAGCGCGCTCAGGTCGGGCTGAAAATGCATTCAAAGCAATAAAAACTCAAATTTAGTGTCACACCTAAACCAAAGGACTTCTGCACACACTTCAACATGTATTTTGTTCAGGATGACCTCCTGAAGCCTAAATGAGCATTAATTTGACCATACAACTCATTCCTATGAAGATACATTCAAACTCACAAAACGTGCTCAGCTCGGCCTGAAAATGCATTTAAAGCAATAAAAACTCAAATTGACTGTCACGCCCAAACCAAAGGACTTATGCACACACTTCAACATGTACTGAGTTCAGGATGTCCTCCTGAAGCCTAAATGAGCATTGTTTTGATCACACAACTCATTCCTATGAAGATACATTCAAACTCACAAAACGTGCTCAGCTCGGGCTGAAAATGCATTTAAAGCAATAAAAACTCAAATTTAGTGTCACACCTAAACCAAAGGACTTATGCACACACTTCAACATGTATTTTGTTCAGGATGACCTCCTGAAGCCTATATTCCTATGAAGATACATTCAAACTCACAAAACGTGCTCAGCTCGGGCTGAAAATGCATTTAAAGCAATAAAAACTCAAATTGAGTGTCACGCCTAAACCAAAGGACTTATGCACACACTTCAACATGTATTTAGTTCAGGATGTCCTCCTGAAGCCTAAATGAGCAGTAATTTGACCACACAACTCATTCCTATGAAGATACATTTAACTCAAAAAACGTGCTCAGCTTGGGCAGAAAATGTATTTAAAGCAAAGAAAACTCAAATTGAGTGTCACGCCTAAACCAAAGGACTTATGCACACACTTGAACATGTATTTAGTTCAGGATGTCCTCCTGAAGCCTAAATAAGCATTAATTTGACCACACAACTCATTGCTATGAAGATACATTCAAACTCACAAAACGTGCTCAGCTCGGGCTGAAAATGCATTTAAAGCAATAAAAACTCAAATTGAGTGTCACGCCTAAACCAAAGGACTTATGCACACACTTCAACATGTATTTAGTTCAGGATGTCCTCCTGAAGCCTAAATGAGCAGTAATTTGACCACACAACTCATTCCTATGAAGATACATTTAACTCAAAAAACGTGCTCAGCTTGGGCAGAAAATGTATTTAAAGCAAAAAAAACTCAAATTGAGTGTCACGCCTAAACCAAAGGACTTATGCACACACTTGAACATGTATTTAGTTCAGGATGTCCTCCTGAAGCCTAAATAAGCATTAATTTGACCACACAACTCATTGCTATGAAGATACATTCAAACTCAGAAAACGAGCTCAGCTCGGGCTGAAAATGCATTTAAAGCAATAAAAACTCAAATTGAGTGTCACACCTAAACCAAAGGACTTATGCACACACTTCAACATGTCTTTTGTTCAGGATGGCCTCCTGAAGCATAAATGAGCATTAATTTGACTACACAACTCATTCCAATGAAGATACATTCAAAGTCACAAAACGTGCTCAGCTCGGCCTGAAAATGCATTTAAAGCAATAAAAACTCAAATTGAGTGTCACGCCCAAAACAAAGGACGTTTGCACACACTTCAACATGTATTTAGTTCAGGATGTCCTCCTGAAGCCTAAATGAGCATTAATTTGACTACACAACTCATTCCTATAAAGATACATTCAAACTCAAAAAACGTGCTCAGCTCGGCAAAAAATGCATTTAAAGCAATAAAAACTCAAATTGAGTGTCACGCCTAAACCAAAGGACTGATGCACACACTTCAACATGTATTTTGTTCAGGATGGCCTCCTGAAGCCTAAATGAGCATTAATTTGACTACACAACTCATTCCTATGAAGATACATTCAAAGTCAGAAAGCGCGCTCAGGTCGGGCTGAAAATGCATTCAAAGCAATAAAAACTCAAATTTAGTGTCACACCTAAACCAAAGGACTTCTGCACACACTTCAACATGGATTTTGTTCAGGATGACCTCCTGAAGCCTAAATGAGCATTAATTTGACCATACAACTCATTCCTATGAAGATACATTCAAACTCACAAAACGTGCTCAGCTCGGCCTGAAAATGCATTTAAAGCAATGAAAACTCAAATTGACTGTCACGCCCAAACCAAAGGACTTATGCACACACTTCAACATGTACTGAGTTCAGGATGTCCTCCTGAAGCCTAAATGAGCATTGTTTTGATCACACAACTCATTCCTATGAAGATACATTCAAACTCACAAAACGTGCTCAGCTCGGGCTGAAAATGCATTTAAAGCAATAAAAACTCAAATTGACTGTCACGCCTAAACCAAAGGACTTATGCACACACTTCAACATGTATTTAGTTCAGGATGTCCTCCTGAAGCCTAAATGAGCAGTAATTTGACCACACAACTCATTCCTATGAAGATACATTCAAACTCACAAAACGTGCTCAGCTCGGGCTGAAAATGCATTTAAAGCAATAAAAACTCAAATTGAGTGTCACGCCTAAACCAAAGGACTAATGCACACACTTCAACATGTATTTAGTTCAGGATGTCCTCCTGAAGCCTAAATGAGCAGTAATTTGACCACACAACTCATTCCTATGAAGATACATTTAACTCAAAAAACGTGCTCAGCTTGGGCAGAAAATGTATTTAAAGCAAAAAAAAATCAAATTGAGTGTCACGCCTAAACCAAAGGACTTATGCACACACTTGAACATGTATTTTGTTCAGGATGTCCTGCTGAAGCCTAAATAAGCATTAATTTGACCACACAACTCATTCCTATGAAGATACATTCAAAGTCAGAAAGCGCGCTCAGCTCGGGCTGAAAATGCATTCAAAGCATTAAAAACTCAAATTTAGTGTCACACCTAAACCAAAGGACTTCTGCACACACTTCAACATGTATTTTGTTCAGGATGACCTCCTGAAGCCTATATTCCTATGAAGATACATTCAAACTCACAAAACGTGCTCAGCTCGGGCTGAAAATGCATTTAAAGCAATAAAAACTCAAATTGAGTGTCACGCCTAAACCATAGGACTTATGCACACACTTCAACATGTACTGAGTTCAGGATGTCCTCCTGAAGCCTAAATGAGCATTGTTTTGATCACACAACTCATTCCTATGAAGATACATTCAAACTCACAAAACGTGCTCAGCTCGGGCTGAAAATGCATTTAAAGCAATAAAAACTCAAATTTAGTGTCACACCTAAACCAAAGGACTTATGCACACACTTCAACATGTATTTTGTTCAGGATGACCTCCTGAAGCCTATATTCCTATGAAGATACATTCAAACTCACAAAACGTGCTCAGCTCGGGCTGAAAATGCATTTAAAGCAATAAAAACTCAAATTGAGTGTCACGCCTAAACCAAAGGACTTATGCACACACTTCAACATGTATTTAGTTCAGGATGTCCTCCTGAAGCCTAAATGAGCATTAATTTGACTACACAACTCATTCCAATGAAGATACATTCAAAGTCACAAAACGTGCTCAGCTCGGCCTGAAAATGCATTTAAAGCAATAAAAACTCAAATTGAGTGTCGCGCCCAAACCAAAGGACTTATGCACACACTTGAACATGTATTTAGTTCAGGATGTCCTCCTGAAGCCTAAATAAGCATTAATTTGACCACACAACTCATTCCTATGAAGATACATTCAAACTCAGAAAACGAGCTCAGCTCGGGCTGAAAATGCATTTAAAGCAATAAAAACTCAAATTGAGTGTCACACCTAAACCAAAGGACTTATGCACACACTTCAACATGTCTTTTGTTCAGGATGGCCTCCTGAAGCATAAATGAGCATTAATTTGACTACACAACTCATTCCAATGAAGATACATTCAAAGTCACAAAACGTGCTCAGCTCGGCCTGAAAATGTATTTAAAGCAATAAAAACTCAAATTGAGTGTCGCGCCCAAACCAAAGGACTTATGCACACACTTCAACATGTATTTTGTTCAGGATGACATCCTGAAGCCTAAATGAGAATTAATTTGACCACACAACTCATTCCTATGAAGATACATTCAAACTCACAAAACGTGCTCAGCTCGGGCTTAAAATGCATTTAAAGCAATGAAAACTTAAATTGAGTGTCACGCCTAAACCAAAGGACTTATGCACACACTTCAACATGTATTTTGTTCAGGATGACCTCCTCAAGTCTAAATCAGCAATAATTTGACCACACAACTCATTCCTATGAAGATACATTCAAAGTCAGAAAGCGCGCTCAGCTCGGGCTGAAAATGCATTTAATTTAAAGCAATAAAAACTCAAATTGAGTGTCACGCCTAAACCAAAGGACTTATGCACACACTTCAACATGTATTTTGTTCAGGATGACCTCCTTGAAGCCTAAATGAGCATTAATTTGACCACACAACTCATTCCTATGAAGATACATTCAAACTCACAAAACGTGCTCAGCTCGGGCTGAAAATGCATTTAAAGCAATACAAACTCAAATTGAGTGTCACGCCTAAACCAAAGGACTTATACACACACTTCAACATGTATTTTGTTCAGGATGACCTCCTGAAGCCCATATGAGCATTAATTTGACCACACAACTCATTCCTATGAAGATACATTCAAACACACAAAACGTGCTCAGCTCGGGCTGAAAATGCATTTAAAGCAATAAAAACTCAAATTGAGTGTCACGCCTAAACCAAAGGACTTATGCACACACTTCAACATGTATTTTGTTCAGGATGACCGACTGACGCCTAAAAGAGCATTAATTTGACCACACAACTCATTCCTATGAAGATACATTCAAACTCACAAAACGTGCTCAGCTCGGGCTGAAAATGCATTTAAAGCAATAAAAACTCAAATTGAGTGTCACGCCTAAACCAAAGGACTTATGCACACACTTCAACATGTATTTAGTTCAGGATGACCACCTGAAGCCTAAATGAGCATTAATTTGACTACACAACTCATTCCTATGAAGATACATTCAAACTCACAAAACGTGCTCAGCTCGGGCTTAAAATGCATTTAAAGCAATAAAAACTCAAATTGAGTGTCACGCCCAAACCAAAGGACTTATGCACACACTTCAACATGTACTGAGTTCAGGATGTCCTCCTGAAGCCTAAATGAGCATTGTTTTGATCACACAACTCATTCCTATGAAGATACATTCAAACTCACAAAACGTGCTCAGCTCGGGCTGAAAATGCATTTAAAGCAATAAAAACTCAAATTGACTGTCACGCCTAAACCAAAGGACTTATGCACACACTTCAACATGTATTTAGTTCAGGATGTCCTCCTGAAGCCTAAATGAGCAGTAATTTGACCACACAACTCATTCCTATGAAGATACATTCAAACTCACAAAACGTGCTCAGCTCGGGCTGAAAATGCATTTAAAGCAATAAAAACTCAAATTGAGTGTCACGCCTAAACCAAAGGACTTATGCACACACTTGAACATGTATTTAGTTCAGGATGTCCTCCTGAAGCCTAAATAAGCATTAATTTGACCACACAACTCATTGCTATGAAGATACATTCAAACTCAGAAAACGAGCTCAGCTCGGGCTGAAAATGCATTTAAAGCAATAAAAACTCAAATTGAGTGTCACACCTAAACCAAAGGACTTATGCACACACTTCAACATGTCTTTTGTTCAGGATGGCCTCCTGAAGCATAAATGAGCATTAATTTGACCACACAACTCATTCCAATGAAGATACATTCAAAGTCACAAAACGTGCTCAGCTCGGCCTGAAAATGCATTTAAAGCAATAAAAACTCAAATTGAGTGTCACGCCCAAAACAAAGGACGTTTGCACACACTTCAACATGTATTTAGTTCAGGATGTCCTCCTGAAGCCTAAATGAGCATTAATTTGACTACACAACTCATTCCTATAAAGATACATTCAAACTCAAAAAACGTGCTCAGCTCGGGCTGAAAATGCATTTAAAGCAATAAAAACTCAAATTGAGTGTCACGCCTAAACCAAAGGACTTATGCACAC
The DNA here is from genome assembly GCF_054856545.1 of Hippocampus guttulatus. Taxonomy (NCBI): domain Eukaryota; kingdom Metazoa; phylum Chordata; class Actinopteri; order Syngnathiformes; family Syngnathidae; genus Hippocampus; species Hippocampus guttulatus. The sequence goes on along the minus strand of NW_028233886.1, from coordinate 430,087 downwards.
ACTTGAACATGTATTTTGTTCAGGATGACCTCCTGAAGCCTAAATGAGCAATAATTTGACCACACAACTCATTCCTATGAAGATACATTCAAAGTCAGAAAGCGCGCTCAGCTCGGGCTGAAAATGCATTTAAAGCAATAAAAACTCAAATTGAGTGTCACGCCTAAACCAAAGGACTTATGCACACACTTCAACATGTATTTAGTTCAGGATGACCACCTGAAGCCTAAATGAGCATTAATTTGACTACACAACTCATTCCTATGAAGATACATTCAAACTCACAAAACGTGCTCAGCTCGGGCTTAAAATGCATTTAAAGCAATAAAAACTCAAATTGAGTGTCACGCCTAAACCAAAGGACTTATGCACACACTTGAACATGTATTTAGTTCAGGATGTCCTCCTGAAGCCTAAATAAGCATTAATTTGACCACACAACTCATTGCTATGAAGATACATTCAAACTCAGAAAACGAGCTCAGCTCGGGCTGAAAATGCATTTAAAGCAATAAAAACTCAAATTGAGTGTCACACCTAAACCAAAGGACTTATGCACACACTTCAACATGTCTTTTGTTCAGGATGGCCTCCTGAAGCATAAATGAGCATTAATTTGACTACACAACTCATTCCAATGAAGATACATTCAAAGTCACAAAACGTGCTCAGCTCGGCCTGAAAATGCATTTAAAGCAATAAAAACTCAAATTGAGTGTCACGCCCAAAACAAAGGACGTTTGCACACACTTCAACATGTATTTAGTTCAGGATGTCCTCCTGAAGCCTAAATGAGCATTAATTTGACTACACAACTCATTCCTATAAAGATACATTCAAACTCAAAAAACGTGCTCAGCTCGGCAAAAAATGCATTTAAAGCAATAAAAACTCAAATTGAGTGTCACGCCTAAACCAAAGGACTGATGCACACACTTCAACATGTATTTTGTTCAGGATGGCCTCCTGAAGCCTAAATGAGCATTAATTTGACTACACAACTCATTCCTATGAAGATACATTCAAAGTCAGAAAGCGCGCTCAGGTCGGGCTGAAAATGCATTCAAAGCAATAAAAACTCAAATTTAGTGTCACACCTAAACCAAAGGACTTCTGCACACACTTCAACATGGATTTTGTTCAGGATGACCTCCTGAAGCCTAAATGAGCATTAATTTGACCATACAACTCATTCCTATGAAGATACATTCAAACTCACAAAACGTGCTCAGCTCGGCCTGAAAATGCATTTAAAGCAATGAAAACTCAAATTGACTGTCACGCCCAAACCAAAGGACTTATGCACACACTTCAACATGTACTGAGTTCAGGATGTCCTCCTGAAGCCTAAATGAGCATTGTTTTGATCACACAACTCATTCCTATGAAGATACATTCAAACTCACAAAACGTGCTCAGCTCGGGCTGAAAATGCATTTAAAGCAATAAAAACTCAAATTGACTGTCACGCCTAAACCAAAGGACTTATGCACACACTTCAACATGTATTTAGTTCAGGATGTCCTCCTGAAGCCTAAATGAGCAGTAATTTGACCACACAACTCATTCCTATGAAGATACATTCAAACTCACAAAACGTGCTCAGCTCGGGCTGAAAATGCATTTAAAGCAATAAAAACTCAAATTGAGTGTCACGCCTAAACCAAAGGACTTATGCACACACTTGAACATGTATTTTGTTCAGGATGTCCTGCTGAAGCCTAAATAAGCATTAATTTGACCACACAACTCATTCCTATGAAGATACATTCAAAGTCAGAAAGCGCGCTCAGCTCGGGCTGAAAATGCATTCAAAGCAATAAAAACTCAAATTGAGTGTCACACCTAAACCAAAGGACTTCTGCACACACTTCAACATGTATTTTGTTCAGGATGACCTCCTGAAGCCTATATTCCTATGAAGATACATTCAAACTCACAAAACGTGCTCAGCTCGGGCTGAAAATGCATTTAAAACAATAAAAACTCAAATTGAGTGTCACGCCTAAACCATAGGACTTATGCACACACTTCAACATGTACTGAGTTCAGGATGTCCTCCTGAAGCCTAAATGAGCATTGTTTTGATCACACAACTCATTCCTATGAAGATACATTCAAACTCACAAAACGTGCTCAGCTCGGGCTGAAAATGCATTTAAAGCAATAAAAACTCAAATTTAGTGTCACACCTAAACCAAAGGACTTATGCACACACTTCAACATGTATTTTGTTCAGGATGACCTCCTGAAGCCTATATTCCTATGAAGATACATTCAAACTCACAAAACGTGCTCAGCTCGGGCTGAAAATGCATTTAAAGCAATAAAAACTCAAATTGAGTGTCACGCCTAAACCAAAGGACTTATGCACACACTTCAACATGTATTTAGTTCAGGATGTCCTCCTGAAGCCTAAATGAGCATTAATTTGACTACACAACTCATTCCAATGAAGATACATTCAAAGTCACAAAACGTGCTCAGCTCGGCCTGAAAATGCATTTAAAGCAACAAAAACTCAAATTGAGTGTCGCGCCCAAACCAAAGGACTTATGCACACACTTGAACATGTATTTAGTTCAGGATGTCCTCCTGAAGCCTAAATAAGCATTAATTTGACCACACAACTCATTCCTATGAAGATACATTCAAACTCAGAAAACGAGCTCAGCTCGGGCTGAAAATGCATTTAAAGCAATAAAAACTCAAATTGAGTGTCACACCTAAACCAAAGGACTTATGCACACACTTCAACATGTCTTTTGTTCAGGATGGCCTCCTGAAGCATAAATGAGCATTAATTTGACTACACAACTCATTCCAATGAAGATACATTCAAAGTCACAAAACGTGCTCAGCTCGGCCTGAAAATGTATTTAAAGCAATAAAAACTCAAATTGAGTGTCGCGCCCAAACCAAAGGACTTATGCACACACTTCAACATGTATTTTGTTCAGGATGACATCCTGAAGCCTAAATGAGAATTAATTTGACCACACAACTCATTCCTATGAAGATACATTCAAACTCACAAAACGTGCTCAGCTCGGGCTTAAAATGCATTTAAAGCAATGAAAACTTAAATTGAGTGTCACGCCTAAACCAAAGGACTTATGCACACACTTCAACATGTATTTTGTTCAGGATGACCTCCTGAAGCCTAAATGAGCAATAATTTGACCACACAACTCATTCCTATGAAGATACATTCAAAGTCAGAAAGCGCGCTCAGCTCGGGCTGAAAATGCATTTAAAGCAATAAAAACTCAAATTGAGTGTCACGCCTAAACCAAAGCACTTATGCACACACTTCAACATGTATTTAGTTCAGGATGACCACCTGAAGCCCAAATGAGCATTAATTTGACTACACAACTCATTCCTATGAAGATACATTCAAACTCACAAAACGTGCTCAGCTCGGGCTTAAAATGCATTTAAAGCAATAAAAACTCAAATTGAGTGTCACGCCTAAACCAAAGGACTTATGCACACACTTCAACATGTATTTTGTTCAGGATGACCACCTGACGCCTAAATAAGCATTAATTTGACCACACAACTCATTCCTATGAAGATACATTCAAACTCACAAAACGTGCTCAGCTCGGGCTGAAAATGCATTTAAAGCAATAAAAATTCAAATTGAGTGTCACGCCTAAACCAAAGGACTTATACACACACTTCAACATGTATTTTGTTCAGGATGACCTCCTGAAGCCTAAATGAGCAATAATTTGACCACACAACTCATTCCTATGAAGATACATTCAAAGTCAGAAAGCGCGCTCAGCTCGGGCTGAAAAAGCATTTAAAGCAATAAAAACTCAAATTGAGTGTCACGCCTAAAACAAAGGACGTATGCACACACTTCAACATGTATTTAGTTCAGGATGACCACCTGAAGCCTAAATGAGCATTAATTTGACCACACAACTCATTCCTATGAAGATACATTCAAACTCACAAAACGTGCTCAGCTCGGGCTGAAAATGCATTTAAAGCAATAAAAACTCAAATTGAGTGTCACACCTAAACCAAAGGACTTATGCACACACTTCAACATGTATTTTGTTCAGGATGACCTCCTGAAACCCATATGAGCATTAATTTGACCACACAACTCATTCCTATGAAGATACATTCAAACTCACAAAACGTGCTCAGCTCGGGCTGAAAATGCATTTAAAGCAATAAAAACTCAAATTGAGTGTCACGCCTAAACCAAAGGACTTATGCACACACTTCAACATGTATTTTGTTCAGGATGACCACCTGAAGCCTAAATGAGCATTAATTTGACCACACAACTCATTCCTATGAAGATACATTCAAACTCACAAAATGTGCTCAGCTCGGGCTGAAAATGCATTTAAAGCAATGAAAACTCAAATTGACTGTCACGCCCAAACCAAAGGACTTATGCACACACTTCAACATGTACTGAGTTCAGGATGTCCTCCTGAAGACCTAAATGAGCATTGTTTTGATCACACAACTCATTCCTATGAAGATACATTCAAACTCACAAAACGTGCTCAGCTCGGGCTGAAAATGCATTTAAAGCAATAAAAACTCAAATTGACTGTCACGCCTAAACCAAAGGACTTATGCACACACTTCAACATGTATTTAGTTCAGGATGTCCTCCTGAAGCCTAAATGAGCAGTAATTTGACCACACAACTCATTCCTATGAAGATACATTCAAACTCACAAAACGTGCTCAGCTCGGGCTTAAAATGCATTTAAAGCAATAAAAACTCAAATTGAGTGTCACGCCTAAACCAAAGGACTTATGCACACACTTCAACATGTATTTTGTTCAGGATGACCACCTGACGCCTAAATAAGCATTAATTTGACCACACAACTCATTCCTATGAAGATACATTCAAACTCACAAAACGTGCTCAGCTCGGGCTGAAAATGCATTTAAAGCAATAAAAACTCAAATTGAGTGTCACGCCTAAACCAAAGGACTTATACACACACTTCAACATGTATTTTGTTCAGGATGACCTCCTGAAGCCTAAATGAGCAATAATTTGACCACACAACTCATTCCTATGAAGATACATTCAAAGTCAGAAAGCGCGCTCAGCTCGGGCTGAAAAAGCATTTAAAGCAATAAAAACTCAAATTGAGTGTCACGCCTAAAACAAAGGACGTATGCACACACTTCAACATGTATTTAGTTCAGGATGACCACCTGAAGCCTAAATGAGCATTAATTTGACCACACAACTCATTCCTATGAAGATACATTCAAACTCACAAAACGTGCTCAGCTCGGGCTGAAAATGCATTTAAAGCAATAAAAACTCAAATTGAGTGTCACGCCTAAACCAAAGGACTTATGCACACACTTCAACATGTATTTTGTTCAGGATGACCTCCTGAAACCCATATGAGCATTAATTTGACCACACAACTCATTCCTATGAAGATACATTCAAACTCACAAAACGTGCTCAGCTCGGGCTGAAAATGCATTTAAAGCAATAAAAACTCAAATTGAGTGTCACGCCTAAACCAAAGGACTTATGCACACACTTCAACATGTATTTTGTTCAGGATGACCACCTGAAGCCTAAATGAGCATTAATTTGACCACACAACTCATTCCTATGAAGATACATTCAAACTCACAAAATGTGCTCAGCTCGGGCTGAAAATGCATTTAAAGCAATGAAAACTCAAATTGACTGTCACGCCCAAACCAAAGGACTTATGCACACACTTCAACATGTACTGAGTTCAGGATGTCCTCCTGAAGCCTAAATGAGCATTGTTTTGATCACACAACTCATTCCTATGAAGATACATTCAAACTCACAGAACGTGCTCAGCTCGGGCTGAAAATGCATTTAAAGCAATAAAAACTCAAATTGACTGTCACGCCTAAACCAAAGGACTTATGCACACACTTCAACATGTATTTAGTTCAGGATGTCCTCCTGAAGCCTAAATGAGCAGTAATTTGACCACACAACTCATTCCTATGAAGATACATTCAAACTCACAAAACGTGCTCAGCTCGGGCTGAAAATGCATTTAAAGCAATAAAAACTCAAATTGAGTGTCAGGCCTAAACCAAAGGACTAATGCACACACTTCAACATGTATTTAGTTCAGGATGTCTCCTGAAGCCTAAATGAGCAGTAATTTGACCACACAACTCATTCCTATGAAGATACATTTAACTCAAAAAACGTGCTCAGCTTGGGCAGAAAATGTATTTAAAGCAAAAAAAAATCAAATTGAGTGTCACGCCTAAACCAAAGGACTTATGCACACACTTGAACATGTATTTTGTTCAGGATGTCCTGCTGAAGCCTAAATAAGCATTAATTTGACCACACAACTCATTCCTATGAAGATACATTCAAAGTCAGAAAGCGCGCTCAGCTCGGGCTGAAAATGCATTCAAAGCAATAAAAACTCAAATTTAGTGTCACACCTAAACCAAAGGACTTCTGCACACACTTCAACATGTATTTTGTTCAGGATGACCTCCTGAAGCCTATATTCCTATGAAGATACATTCAAACTCACAAAACGTGCTCAGCTTGGGCTGAAAATGCATTTAAAGCAATAAAAACTCAAATTGAGTGTCACGCCTAAACCATAGGACTTATGCACACACTTCAACATGTACTGAGTTCAGGATGTCCTCCTGAAGCCTAAATGAGCATTGTTTTGATCACACAACTCATTCCTATGAAGATACATTCAAAGTCAGAAAGCGCGCTCAGCTCGGGCTGAAAATGCATTCAAAGCAATAAAAACTCAAATTTAGTGTCACACCTAAACCAAAGGACTTCTGCACACACTTCAACATGTATTTTGTTCAGGATGACCTCCTGAAGCCTATATTCCTATGAAGATACATTCAAACTCACAAAACGTGCTCAGCTCGGGCTGAAAATGCATTTAAAGCAATAAAAACTCAAATTTAGTGTCACACCTAAACCAAAGGACTTATGCACACACTTCAACATGTATTTTGTTCAGGATGACCTCCTGAAGCCTATATTCCTATGAAGATACATTCAAACTCACAAAACGTGCTCAGCTCGGGCTGAAAATGCATTTAAAGCAATAAAAACTCAAATTGAGTGTCACGCCTAAACCAAAGGACTTATGCACACACTTCAACATGTATTTAGTTCAGGATGTCCTCCTGAAGCCTAAATGAGCATTAATTTGACTACACAACTCATTCCAATGAAGGCACATTCAAAGTCACAAAACGTGCTCAGCTCGGCCTGAAAATGCATTTAAAGCAATAAAAACTCAAATTGAGTGTCGCGCCCAAACCAAAGGACTTATGCACACACTTGAACATGTATTTAGTTCAGGATGTCCTCCTGAAGCCTAAATAAGCATTAATTTGACCACACAACTCATTCCTATGAAGATACATTCAATCTCAGAAAACGAGCTCAGCTCGGGCTGAAAATGCATTTAAAGCAATAAAAACTCAAATTGAGTGTCACACCTAAACCAAAGGACTTATGCACACACTTCAACATGTCTTTTGTTCAGGATGGCCTCCTGAAGCATAAATGAGCATTAATTTGACTACACAACTCATTCCAATGAAGATACATTCAAAGTCACAAAACGTGCTCAGCTCGGGCTTAAAATGCATTTAAAGCAATGAAAACTTAAATTGAGTGTCACGCCTAAACCAAAGGACTTATGCACACACTTCAACATGTATTTAGTTCAGGATGACCGACTGACGCCTAAAAGAGCATTAATTTGACCACACAACTCATTCCTATGAAGATACATTCAAACTCACAAAACGTGCTCAGCTCGGGCTGAAAATGCATTTAAAGCAATAAAAACTCAAATTGAGTGTCACGCCTAAACCAAAGGACTTATGCACACACTTGAACATGTATTTTGTTCAGGATGACCTCCTGAAGCCTAAATGAGCAATAATTTGACCACACAACTCATTCCTATGAAGATACATTCAAAGTCAGAAAGCGCGCTCAGCTCGGGCTGAAAATGCATTTAAAGCAATAAAAACTCAAATTGAGTGTCACGCCTAAACCAAAGGACTTATGCACACACTTCAACATGTATTTAGTTCAGGATGACCACCTGAAGCCTAAATGAGCATTAATTTGACTACACAACTCATTCCTATGAAGATACATTCAAACTCACAAAACGTGCTCAGCTCGGGCTTAAAATGCATTTAAAGCAATAAAAACTCAAATTGAGTGTCACGCCTAAACCAAAGGACTTATGCACACACTTCAACATGTATTTTGTTCAGGATGACCACCTGACGCCTAAATAAGCATTAATTTGACCACACAACTCATTCCTATGAAGATACATTCAAACTCACAAAACGTGCTCAGCTCGGGCTGAAAATGCATTTAAAGCAATAAAAACTCAAATTGAGTGTCACGCCTAAACCAAAGGACTTATACACACACTTCAACATGTATTTTGTTCAGGATGACCTCCTGAAGCCTAAATGAGCAATAATTTGACCACACAACTCATTCCTATGAAGATACATTCAAAGTCAGAAAGCGCGCTCAGCTCGGGCTGAAAAAGCATTTAAAGCAATAAAAACTCAAATTGAGTGTCACGCCTAAAACAAAGGACGTATGCACACACTTCAACATGTATTTGGTTCAGGATGACCACCTGAAGCCTAAATGAGCATTAATTTGACCACACAACTCATTCCTATGAAGATACATTCAAACTCACAAAACGTGCTCAGCTCGGGCTGAAAATGCATTTAAAGCAATAAAAACTCAAATTGAGTGTCACACCTAAACCAAAGGACTTATGCACACACTTCAACATGTATTTTGTTCAGGATGACCTCTGAAGCCTAAATGAGCATTAATTTGACCACACAACTCATTCCTATGAAGATACATTCAAACTCACAAAACGTGCTCAGCTCGGGCTGAAAATGCATTTAAAGCAATAAAAACTCAAATTGAGTGTCACACCTAAACCAAAGGACTTATGCACACACTTCAACATGTATTTTGTTCAGGATGACCTCCTGAAGCCCATATGAGCATTAATATGACCACACAACTCATTCCTATGAAGATACATCCAAACTCACAAAACGTGCTCAGCTCGGGCTGAAAATGCATTGAAAGCAATAAAAACTCAAATTGAGTGTCACGCCTAAACCAAAGGACTTATGCACACACTTCAACATGTCTTTTGTTCAGGATGGCCTCCTGAAGCATAAATGAGCATTAATTTGACTACACAACTCATTCCAATGAAGATACATTCAAAGTCACAAAACGTGCTCAGCTCGGGCTGAAAATGCATTTAAAGCAATAAAAACTCAAATTGAGTGTCGCGCCCAAACCAAAGGACTTATGCACACACTTCAACATGTATTTTGTTCAGGATGACATCCTGAAGCCTAAATGAGCATTAATTTGACCACACAACTCATTCCTATGAAGATACATTCAAACTCACAAAATGTGCTCAGCTTGGGCTCAAAATGCATTTAAAGCAATGAAAACTTAAATTGAGTGTCACGCCTAAACCAAAGGACTTATGCACACACTTCAACATGTATTTAGTTCAGGATGACCACCTGAAGCCTAAATGAGCATTAATTTGACCACACAACTCATTCCTATGAAGATACATTCAAACTCACAAAACGTGCTCAGCTCGGGCTAAAAATGCATTTAAAGCAATAAAAACTCAAATTGAGTGTCACGCCTAAACCAAAGGACTTATGCACACACTTCAACATGTATTTTGTTCAGGATGACCTCCTTGAAGCCTAAATGAGCGATAATTTGACCACACAACTCATTCCTATGAAGATACATTCAAAGTCAGAAAGCGCGCTCAGCTCGGGCTGAAAATGCATTTAAAGCAATAAAAACTCAAATTGAGTGTCAGACCTAAACCAAAGGACTTATGCACACACTTCAACATGTATTTTGTTCGGGATGACCACCTGAAGCCTAAATGAGCATTAATTTGACCACACAACTCATTCCTATGAAGATACATTCAAACTCACAAAACGTGCTCAGCTCGGGCTGAAAATGCATTTAAAGCAATAAAAACTCAAATTGAGTGTCACGCCTAAACCAAAGGACTTATGCACACACTTCAACATGTCTTTTGTTCAGGATGGCCTCCTGAAGCATAAATGAGCATTAATTTGACTACACAACTCATTCCAATGAAGATACATTCAAAGTCACAAAACGTGCTCAGCTCGGCCTGAAAATGCATTTAAAGCAATAAAAACTCAAATTGAGTGTCGCGCCCAAACCAAAGGACTTATGCACACACTTCAACATGTATTTTGTTCAGGATGACATCCTGAAGCCTAAATGAGCATTAATTTGACTACACAACTCATTCCTATGAAGATACATTCAAACTCACAAAACGTGCTCAGCTCGGGCTGAAAATGCATTTAAAGCAATACAAACTCAAATTGAGTGTCACGCCTAAACCAAAGGACTTATGCACACACTTCAACGTGTGTTTTGTTCAGGATGACCACCTGAAGCCTAAATGAGCATTAATTTGACCACACAACTCATTCCTATGAAGATACATTCAAACTCACAAAATGTGCTCAGCTTGGGCTCAAAATGCATTTAAAGCAATGAAAACTTAAATTGAGTGTCACGCCTAAACCAAAGGACTTATGCACACACTTCAACATGTATTTAGTTCAGGATGACCACCTGAAGCCTAAATGAGCATTAATTTGACCACACAACTCATTCCTATGAAGATACATTCAAACTCACAAAACGTGCTCAGCTCGGGCTAAAAATGCATTTAAAGCAATAAAAACTCAAATTGAGTGTCACGCCTAAACCAAAGGACTTATGCACACACTTCAACATGTATTTTGTTCAGGATGACCTCCTTGAAGCCTAAATGAGAGATAATTTGACCACACAACTCATTCCTATGAAGATACATTCAAAGTCAGAAAGCGCGCTCAGCTCGGGCTGAAAATGCATTTAAAGCAATAAAAACTCAAATTGAGTGTCACACCTAAACCAAAGGACTTATGCACACACTTCAACATGTATTTTGTTCGGGATGACCACCTGAAGCCTAAATGAGCATTAATTTGACCACACAACTCATTCCTATGAAGATACATTCAAACTCACAAAACGTGCTCAGCTCGGGCTGAAAATGCATTTAAAGCGATAAAAACTCAAATTGAGTGTCACACCTAAACCAAAGGATTATGCACACACTTCAACATGTATTTTGTTCAGGATGACCTCCTGAAGCCTATATGAGCATTAATTTGACCACACAACTCATTCCTATGAAGATACATTCAAACTCACAAAACGTGCTCAGCTCGGGCTGAAAATGCATTTAAAGCAATAAAAACTCAAATTGAGTGTCACGCCTAAACCAAAGGACTTATGCACACACTTCAACATGTATTTTGTTCAGGATGACCTCCTGAAGCCCATATGAGCATTAATTTGACTACACAACTCATTCCTATGAAGATACATTCAAACTCACAAAACGTGCTCAGCTCGGGCTGAAAATGCATTTAAAGCAATAAAAACTCAAATTGAGTGTCACGCCTAAACCAAAGGACTTATGCACACACTTCAACGTGTGTTTTGTTCAGGATGACCACCTGAAGCCTAAATGAGCATTACTTTGACCACACAACTCATTCCTATGAAGATACATTCAAACTCACAAAACGTGCTCAGCTCGGGCTGAGAATGCATTTAAAGCAATAAAAACTCAAATTGAGTGTCACGCCTAAACCAAAGGACTTATGCACACACTTCAACATGTATTTTGTTCGGGATGACCACCTGAAGCCTAAATGAGCATTAATTTGACCACACAACTCATTCCTATGAAGATACATTCAAACTCACAAAACGTGCTCAGCTCGGGCTGAAAATGCATTTAAAGCGATAAAAACTCAAATTGAGTGTCACACCTAAACCAAAGGATTATGCACACACTTCAACATGTATTTTGTTCAGGATGACCTCCTGAAGCCTATATGAGCATTAATTTGACCACACAACTCATTCCTATGAAGATACATTCAAACTCACAAAACGTGCTCAGCTCGGGCTGAAAATGCATTTAAAGCAATAAAAACTCAAATTGAGTGTCACGCCTAAACCAAAGGACTTATGCACACACTTCAACATGTATTTTGTTCAGGATGACCTCCTGAAGCCCATATGAGCATTAATTTGACTACACAACTCATTCCTATGAAGATACATTCAAACTCACAAAACGTGCTCAGCTCGGGCTGAAAATGCATTTAAAGCAATAAAAACTCAAATTGAGTGTCACGCCTAAACCAAAGGACTAATGCACACACTTCAACGTGTGTTTTGTTCAGGATGACCACCTGAAGCCTAAATGAGCATTACTTTGACCACACAACTCATTCCTATGAAGATACATTCAAACTCACAAAACGTGCTCAGCTCGGGCTGAGAATGCATTTAAAGAAATAAAAACTCAAATTGAGTGTCACGCCTAAACCAAAGGACTTATGCACACACTTCAACATGTATTTTGTTCAGGATGACATCCTGAAGCCTAAATAAGCATTAATTTGACCACACAACTCATTCCTATGAAGATACATTCAAACTCACAAAACGTGCTCAGCTCGGGCTGAAAATGCATTTAAAGAAATAAAAACTCAAATTGAGTGTCACACCTAAACCAAAGGACTTATGCACACACTTCAACATGTATTTAGTTCAGGATGACATCCTGAAGCCCATATGAGCATTAATTTGTCTACACAACTCATTCCTATGAAGATACATTCAAACTCACAAAACGCGCTCAGCTCGGGCTGAAAATGCATTAAAAGCAATAAAAACTCAAATTGAGTGTCACGCCTAAACCAAAGGACTTATGCACACACTTCAACATGTATTTTGTTCAGGATGACCTTCTGAAGCCTAAATGAGCATTAATTTGACCACACACTCATTCCTATGAAGATACATTCAAACTCAAAAAACGCCCTCAGTTCGGCCTGAAAATGCATTTCGCAATAAAAACTCAAATTGAGTGTCACGCCTAAACCAAAGGGCTTATGCACACACTTCAACATATATTTAGTTCAGGATGTCCTCCTGAAGCCTAAATGAGCATTAATTTGACTACACAACTCATTCCTATGAACATACATTCAAAGTCAGAAAGCGCGCTCAGCTCGGGCTGAAAATGCATTTAAAGCAATAAAAACTCAAATTGAGTGTCACGCCTAAACCAAAGGACTTATGCACACACTTCAACATGTATTTAGTTCAGGATGACCACCTGAAGCCTAAATGAGCATTAATTTGACCATACAACTCATTCCTATGAAGATACATTCAAACTCACAAAACGTGCTCAGTTCGGGCTGAAAATGCATTTAAAGCAAAAAAAAAAACGCAAATTGAGTGTCACGCCTAAACAAAAGGACTTATGCACACACTTCAACATGTATTTTGTTCAGGATGACCTCCTGAAGCCTAAATAAGCATTAATTTGACCACACATCTCATTCCTATTAAGATACATTCAAAGTCAGAAAGCGCGCTCAGCTCGGGGTGAAAATGCATTTAAAGCAATAAAAACTCAAATTGAGTGTCACGCCTAAACCAAAGGACTTATGCACACACTTCAACATGTATTTAGTTCAGGATGACCTCCTGAAGCCCATATGAGCATTAATTTGACCACACAACTCATTCCTATGAAGATACATTCAAACTCTCAAAACGTGCTCAGCTCGGGCTGAAAATGCATTTAAAGCAATACAAACTCAAATTGAGTGTCACGCCTAAACAAAAGGACTTATGCACACACTTCAACATGTATTTTGTTCAGGATGACCTCCTGAAGCCTAAATAAGCATTAATTTGACCACACAACTCATTCCTATGAAGATACATTCAAACTCACAAAACGCGCTCAGCTCGGGCTGAAAATGCATTTAAAGCAATAAAAAAATCAAATTGAGTGTCACGCCTAAACCAAAGGACTTATGCACACACTTCAACATGTATTTTGTTCAGGATAACCTCCTGAAGCCTAAATCAGCAATAATTTGACCACACAACTCATTCCTATGAAGATACATTCAAAGTCAGAAAGCGCGCTCAGCTCGGGGTGAAAATGCATTTAAAGCAATAAAAACTCAAATTGAGTGTCACGCCTAAACCAAAGGACTTATGCACACACTTCAACATGTATTTAGTTCAGGATGACCTCCTGAAGCCCATATGAGCATTAATTTGACCACACAACTCATTCCTATGAAGATACATTCAAACTCTCAAAACGTGCTCAGCTCGGGCTGAAAATGCATTTAAAGCAATACAAACTCAAATTGAGTGTCACGCCTAAACAAAAGGACTTATGCACACACTTCAACATGTATTTTGTTCAGGATGACCTCCTGAAGCCTAAATAAGCATTAATTTGACCACACAACTCATTCCTATGAAGATACATTCAAACTCACAAAACGCGCTCAGCTCGGGCTGAAAATGCATTTAAAGCAATAAAAAAATCAAATTGAGTGTCACGCCTAAACCAAAGGACTTATGCACACACTTCAACATGTATTTTGTTCAGGATAACCTCCTGAAGCCTAAATCAGCAATAATTTGACCACACAACTCATTCCTATGAAGATACATTCAAAGTCAGAAAGCGCGCTCAGCTCGGGGTGAAAATGCATTTAAAGCAATAAAAACTCAATTTGAGTGTCACGCCTAAACCAAAGGACTTATGCACACACTTCAACATGTATTTAGTTCAGGATGACCTCCTGAAGCCCATATGAGCATTAATTTGACCACACAACTCATTCCTATGAAGATACATTCAAACTCTCAAAACGTGCTCAGCTCGGGCTGAAAATGCATTTAAAGCAATACAAACTCAAATTGAGTGTCACGCCTAAACCAAAGGACTTAATCACACACTTCAACATGTATTTTGTTCAGGATAACCTCCTGAAGCCTAAATCAGCAATAATTTGACCACACAACTCATTCCTATGAAGATACATTCAAAGTCAGAAAGCGCGCTCAGCTCGGGCTGAAAATGCATTTAAAGCAATAAAAACTCAAATTGAGTGTCACACCTAAACCAAACGACTTATGCACACACTTCAACATGTATTTAGTTCCGGATGACCACCTGAACCCTAAATGAGCATTAATTTTTACCACACAACTCATTCCTATAAAGATACATTCAAACTCACAAAACGTGCTCAGCTCGGGCTGAAAATGCATTTAAAGCAAAAAAAACTCAAATTGAGTGTCACGCCTAAACCAAAGGACTTATGCACACACTTGAACATGTATTTAGTTCAGGATGTCCTCCTGAAGCCTAAATAAGCATTAATTTGACCACACAACTCATTGCTATGAAGATACATTCAAACTCAGAAAACGAGCTCAGCTCGGGCTGAAAATGCATTTAAAGCAATAAAAACTCAAATTGAGTGTCACACCTAAACCAAAGGACTTATGCACACACTTCAACATGTCTTTTGTTCAGGATGGCCTCCTGAAGCATAAATGAGCATTAATTTGACTACACAACTCATTCCAATGAAGATACATTCAAAGTCACAAAACGTGCTCAGCTCGGCCTGAAAATGCATTTAAAGCAATAAAAACTCAAATTGAGTGTCACGCCCAAAACAAAGGACGTTTGCACACACTTCAACATGTATTTAGTTCAGGATGTCCTCCTGAAGCCTAAATGAGCATTAATTTGACTACACAACTCATTCCTATAAAGATACATTCAAACTCAAAAAACGTGCTCAGCTCGGCAAAAAATGCATTGAAAGCAATAAAAACTCAAATTGAGTGTCACGCCTAAACCAAAGGACTGATGCACACACTTCAACATGTATTTTGTTCAGGATGGCCTCCTGAAGCCTAAATGAGCATTAATTTGACTACACAACTCATTCCTATGAAGATACATTCAAAGTCAGAAAGCGCGCTCAGGTCGGGCTGAAAATGCATTCAAAGCAATAAAAACTCAAATTTAGTGTCACACCTAAACCAAAGGACTTCTGCACACACTTCAACATGGATTTTGTTCAGGATGACCTCCTGAAGCCTAAATGAGCATTAATTTGACCATACAACTCATTCCTATGAAGATACATTCAAACTCACAAAACGTGCTCAGCTCGGCCTGAAAATGCATTTAAAGCAATGAAAACTCAAATTGACTGTCACGCCCAAACCAAAGGACTTATGCACACACTTCAACATGTACTGAGTTCAGGATGTCCTCCTGAAGCCTAAATGAGCATTGTTTTGATCACACAACTCATTCCTATGAAGATACATTCAAACTCACAAAACGTGCTCAGCTCGGGCTGAAAATGCATTTAAAGCAATAAAAACTCAAATTGAGTGTCACGCCTAAACCAAAGGACTTATGCACACACTTCAACATGTATTTAGTTCAGGATGTCCTCCTGAAGCCTAAATGAGCAGTAATTTGACCACACAACTCATTCCTACGAAGATACATTCAAACTCACAAAACGTGCTCAGCTCGGGCTGAAAATGCATTTAAAGCAATAAAAACTCAAATTGAGTGTCACGCCTAAACCAAAGGACTAATGCACACACTTCAACATGTATTTAGTTCAGGATGTCCTCCTGAAGCCTAAATGAGCAGTAATTTGACCACACAACTCATTCCTATGAAGATACATTTAACTCAAAAAACGTGCTCAGCTTGGGCAGAAAATGTATTTAAAGCAAAAAAAAATCAAATTGAGTGTCACGCCTAAACCAAAGGACTTATGCACACACTTGAACATGTATTTTGTTCAGGATGTCCTGCTGAAGCCTAAATAAGCATTAATTTGACCACACAACTCATTCCTATGAAGATACATTCAAAGTCAGAAAGCGCGCTCAGCTCGGGCTGAAAATGCATTCAAAGCAATAAAAACTCAAATTTAGTGTCACACCTAAACCAAAGGACTTCTGCACACACTTCAACATGTATTTTGTTCAGGATGACCTCCTGAAGCCTATATTCCTATGAAGATACATTCAAACTCACAAAACGTGCTCAGCTCGGGCTGAAAATGCATTTAAAGCAATAAAAACTCAAATTGAGTGTCACGCCTAAACCATAGGACTTATGCACACACTTCAACATGTACTGAGTTCAGGATGTCCTCCTGAAGCCTAAATGAGCATTGTTTTGATCACACAACTCATTCCTATGAAGATACATTCAAACTCACAAAACGTGCTCAGCTCGGGCTGAAAATGCATTTAAAGCAATAAAAACTCAAATTGAGTGTCACGCCTAAACCAAAGGACTTATGCACACACTTCAACATGTATTTAGTTCAGGATGTCCTCCTGAAGCCTAAATGAGCATTAATTTGACTACACAACTCATTCCAATGAAGATACATTCAAAGTCACAAAACGTGCTCAGCTCGGCCTGAAAATGCATTTAAAGCAATAAAAACTCAAATTGAGTGTCGCGCCCAAACCAAAGGACTTATGCACACACTTGAACATGTATTTAGTTCAGGATGTCCTCCTGAAGCCTAAATAAGCATTAATTTGACCACACAACTCATTCCTATGAAGATACATTCAAACTCAGAAAACGAGCTCAGCTCGGGCTGAAAATGCATTTAAAGCAATAAAAACTCAAATTGAGTGTCACACCTAAACCAAAGGACTTATGCACACACTTCAACATGTCTTTTGTTCAGGATGGCCTCCTGAAGCATAAAAGAGCATTAATTTGACTACACAACTCATTCCAATGAAGATACATTCAAAGTCACAAAACGTGCTCAGCTCGGCCTGAAAATGTATTTAAAGCAATAAAAACTCAAATTGAGTGTCGCGCCCAAACCAAAGGAATTATGCACACACTTCAACATGTATTTTGTTCAGGATGACATCCTGAAGCCTAAATGAGAATTAATTTGACCACACAACTCATTCCTATGAAGATACATTCAAACTCACAAAACGTGCTCAGCTCGGGCTTAAAATGCATTTAAAGCAATGAAAACTTAAATTGAGTGTCACGCCTAAACCAAAGGACTTATGCACACACTTCAACATGTATTTAGTTCAGGATGACCACCTGAAGCCTAAATGAGCATTAATTTGACCACACAACTCATTCCTATGAAGATACATTCAAACTCACAAAACGTGCTCAGCTCGGGCTGAAAATGCATTTAAAGCAATAAAAACTCAAATTGAGTGTCACGCCTAAACCAAAGGACTTATGCACACACTTCAACATGTATTTTGTTCAGGATGACCTCCTTGAAGCCTAAATGAGCATTAATTTGACCACACAACTCATTCCTATGAAGATACATTCAAACTCACAAAACGTGCTCAGCTCGGGCTGAAAATGCATTTAAAGCAAAAAAAAAAAACGCAAATTGAGTGTCACGCCTAAACAAAAGGACTTATGCACACACTTCAACATGTATTTTGTTCAGGATGACCTCCTTGAAGCCTAAATGAGCATTAATTTGACCACACAACTCATTCCTATGAAGATACATTCAAACTCACAAAACGTGCTCAGCTCGGGCTGAAAATGCATTTAAAGCAATAAAAACTCAAATTGAGTGTCACGCCTAAACCAAAGGACTTATACACACACTTCAACATGTATTTTGTTCAGGATGACCTCCTGAAGCCCATATGAGCATTAATTTGACCACACAACTCATTCCTATGAAGATACATTCAAACACACAAAACGTGCTCAGCTCGGGCTGAAAATGCATTTAAAGCAATAAAAACTCAAATTGAGTGTCACGCCTAAACCAAAGGACTTATGCACACACTTGAACATGTATTTTGTTCAGGATGACCTCCTGAAGCCTAAATGAGCAATAATTTGACCACACAACTCATTCCTATGAAGATACATTCAAAGTCAGAAAGCGCGCTCAGCTCGGGCTGAAAATGCATTTAAAGCAATAAAAACTCAAATTGAGTGTCACGCCTAAACCAAAGGACTTATGCACACACTTCAACATGTATTTAGTTCAGGATGACCACCTGAAGCCTAAATGAGCATTAATTTGACTACACAACTCATTCCTATGAAGATACATTCAAACTCACAAAACGTGCTCAGCTCGGGCTTAAAATGCATTTAAGTGTCACGCCTAAACCAAAGGACTTATGCACACACTTCAACGTGTGTTTTGTTCAGGATGACCACCTGAAGCCTAAATGAGCATTACTTTGACCACACAACTCATTCCTATGAAGATACATTCAAACTCACAAAACGTGCTCAGCTCGGGCTGAGAATGCATTTAAAGCAATAAAAACTCAAATTGAGTGTCACGCCTAAACCAAAGGACTTATGCACACACTTCAACATGTATTTTGTTCGGGATGACCACCTGAAGCCTAAATGAGCATTAATTTGACCACACAACTCATTCCTATGAAGATACATTCAAACTCACAAAACGTGCTCAGCTCGGGCTGAAAATGCATTTAAAGCGATAAAAACTCAAATTGAGTGTCACACCTAAACCAAAGGATTATGCACACACTTCAACATGTATTTTGTTCAGGATGACCTCCTGAAGCCTATATGAGCATTAATTTGACCACACAACTCATTCCTATGAAGATACATTCAAACTCACAAAACGTGCTCAGCTCGGGCTGAAAATGCATTTAAAGCAATAAAAACTCAAATTGAGTGTCACGCCTAAACCAAAGGACTTATGCACACACTTCAACATGTATTTTGTTCAGGATGACCTCCTGAAGCCCATATGAGCATTAATTTGACTACACAACTCATTCCTATGAAGATACATTCAAACTCACAAAACGTGCTCAGCTCGGGCTGAAAATGCATTTAAAGCAATAAAAACTCAAATTGAGTGTCACGCCTAAACCAAAGGACTTATGCACACACTTCAACGTGTGTTTTGTTCAGGATGACCACCTGAAGCCTAAATGAGCATTACTTTGACCACACAACTCATTCCTATGAAGATACATTCAAACTCACAAAACGTGCTCAGCTCGGGCTGAGAATGCATTTAAAGAAATAAAAACTCAAATTGAGTGTCACGCCTAAACCAAAGGACTTATGCACACACTTCAACATGTATTTTGTTCAGGATGACATCCTGAAGCCTAAATAAGCATTAATTTGACCACACAACTCATTCCTATGAAGATACATTCAAACTCACAAAACGTGCTCAGCTCGGGCTGAAAATGCATTTAAAGAAATAAAAACTCAAATTGAGTGTCACACCTAAACCAAAGGACTTATGCACACACTTCAACATGTATTTAGTTCAGGATGACATCCTGAAGCCCATATGAGCATTAATTTGTCTACACAACTCATTCCTATGAAGATACATTCAAACTCACAAAACGCGCTCAGCTCGGGCTGAAAATGCATTAAAAGCAATAAAAACTCAAATTGAGTGTCACGCCTAAACCAAAGGACTTATGCACACACTTCAACATGTATTTTGTTCAGGATGACCTTCTGAAGCCTAAATGAGCATTAATTTGACCACACACTCATTCCTATGAAGATACATTCAAACTCAGAAAACGCCCTCAGTTCGGCCTGAAAATGCATTTCGCAATAAAAACTCAAATTGAGTGTCACGCCTAAACCAAAGGGCTTATGCACACACTTCAACATGTATTTAGTTCAGGATGTCCTCCTGAAGCCTAAATGAGCATTAATTTGACTACACAACTCATTCCTATGAAGATACATTCAAAGTCAGAAAGCGCGCTCAGCTCGGGCTGAAAATGCATTTAAAGCAATAAAAACTCAAATTGAGTGTCACGCCTAAACCAAAGGACTTATGCACACACTTCAACATGTATTTAGTTCAGGATGACCACCTGAAGCCTAAATGAGCATTAATTTGACCATACAACTCATTCCTATGAAGATACATTCAAACTCACAAAACGTGCTCAGTTCGGGCTGAAAATGCATTTAAAGCAAAAAAAAAAACGCAAATTGAGTGTCACGCCTAAACAAAAGGACTTATGCACACACTTCAACATGTATTTTGTTCAGGATGACCTCCTGAAGCCTAAATAAGCATTAATTTGACCACACATCTCATTCCTATTAAGATACATTCAAAGTCAGAAAGCGCGCTCAGCTCGGGGTGAAAATGCATTTAAAGCAATAAAAACTCAAATTGAGTGTCACGCCTAAACCAAAGGACTTATGCACACACTTCAACATGTATTTAGTTCAGGATGACCTCCTGAAGCCCATATGAGCATTAATTTGACCACACAACTCATTCCTATGAAGATACATTCAAACTCACAAAACGTGCTCAGTTCGGGCTGAAAATGCATTTAAAGCAAAAAAAAAAACGCAAATTGAGTGTCACGCCTAAACAAAAGGACTTATGCACACACTTCAACATGTATTTTGTTCAGGATGACCTCCTTGAAGCCTAAATGAGCATTAATTTGACCACACAACTCATTCCTATGAAGATACATTCAAACTCACAAAACGTGCTCAGCTCGGGCTGAAAATGCATTTAAAGCAATAAAAACTCAAATTGAGTGTCACGCCTAAACCAAAGGACTTATGCACACACTTCAACATGTATTTTGTTCAGGATGACCGACTGACGCCTAAAAGAGCATTAATTTGACCACACAACTCATTCCTATGAAGATACATTCAAACTCACAAAACGTGCTCAGCTCGGGCTGAAAATGCATTTAAAGCAATAAAAACTCAAATTGAGTGTCACGCCTAAACCAAAGGACTTATGCACACACTTGAACATGTATTTTGTTCAGGATGACCTCCTGAAGCCTAAATGAGCAATAATTTGACCACACAACTCATTCCTATGAAGATACATTCAAAGTCAGAAAGCGCGCTCAGCTCGGGCTGAAAATGCATTTAAAGCAATAAAAACTCAAATTGAGTGTCACGCCTAAACCAAAGGACTTATGCACACACTTCAACATGTATTTTGTTCAGGATGACCTCCTGAAGCCCATATGAGCATTAATTTGACTACACAACTCATTCCTATGAAGATACATTCAAACTCACAAAACGTGCTCAGCTCGGGCTGAAAATGCATTTAAAGCGATAAAAACTCAAATTGAGTGTCACACCTAAACCAAAGGATTATGCACACACTTCAACATGTATTTTGTTCAGGATGACCTCCTGAAGCCTATATGAGCATTAATTTGACCACACAACTCATTCCTATGAAGATACATTCAAACTCACAAAACGTGCTCAGCTCGGGCTGAAAATGCATTTAAAGCAATAAAAACTCAAATTGAGTGTCACGCCTAAACCAAAGGACTTATGCACACACTTCAACATGTATTTTGTTCAGGATGACCTCCTGAAGCCCATATGAGCATTAATTTGACTACACAACTCATTCCTATGAAGATACATTCAAACTCACAAAACGTGCTCAGCTCGGGCTGAAAATGCATTTAAAGCAATAAAAACTCAAATTGAGTGTCACGCCTAAACCAAAGGACTTATGCACACACTTCAACGTGTGTTTTGTTC
Source organism: Hippocampus guttulatus (assembly GCF_054856545.1). Lineage (NCBI taxonomy): Eukaryota > Metazoa > Chordata > Actinopteri > Syngnathiformes > Syngnathidae > Hippocampus > Hippocampus guttulatus. The sequence goes on along the minus strand of NW_028233886.1, from coordinate 407,429 downwards.
AGGATGACCACCTGAAGCCTAAATGAGCATTACTTTGACCACACAACTCATTCCTATGAAGATACATTCAAACTCACAAAACGTGCTCAGCTCGGGCTGAGAATGCATTTAAAGAAATAAAAACTCAAATTGAGTGTCACGCCTAAACCAAAGGACTTATGCACACACTTCAACATGTATTTTGTTCAGGATGACATCCTGAAGCCTAAATAAGCATTAATTTGACCACACAACTCATTCCTATGAAGATACATTCAAACTCACAAAACGTGCTCAGCTCGGGCTGAAAATGCATTTAAAGAAATAAAAACTCAAATTGAGTGTCACACCTAAACCAAAGGACTTATGCACACACTTCAACATGTATTTAGTTCAGGATGACATCCTGAAGCCCATATGAGCATTAATTTGTCTACACAACTCATTCCTATGAAGATACATTCAAACTCACAAAACGCGCTCAGCTCGGGCTGAAAATGCATTAAAAGCAATAAAAACTCAAATTGAGTGTCACGCCTAAACCAAAGGACTTATGCACACACTTCAACATGTATTTTGTTCAGGATGACCTTCTGAAGCCTAAATGAGCATTAATTTGACCACACACTCATTCCTATGAAGATACATTCAAACTCAGAAAACGCCCTCAGTTCGGCCTGAAAATGCATTTCGCAATAAAAACTCAAATTGAGTGTCACGCCTAAACCAAAGGGCTTATGCACACACTTCAACATGTATTTAGTTCAGGATGTCCTCCTGAAGCCTAAATGAGCATTAATTTGACTACACAACTCATTCCTATGAAGATACATTCAAAGTCAGAAAGCGCGCTCAGCTCGGGCTGAAAATGCATTTAAAGCAATAAAAACTCAAATTGAGTGTCACGCCTAAACCAAAGGACTTATGCACACACTTCAACATGTATTTAGTTCAGGATGACCACCTGAAGCCTAAATGAGCATTAATTTGACCATACAACTCATTCCTATGAAGATACATTCAAACTCACAAAACGTGCTCAGTTCGGGCTGAAAATGCATTTAAAGCAAAAAAAAAAACGCAAATTGAGTGTCACGCCTAAACAAAAGGACTTATGCACACACTTCAACATGTATTTTGTTCAGGATGACCTCCTGAAGCCTAAATAAGCATTAATTTGACCACACATCTCATTCCTATTAAGATACATTCAAAGTCAGAAAGCGCGCTCAGCTCGGGGTGAAAATGCATTTAAAGCAATAAAAACTCAAATTGAGTGTCACGCCTAAACCAAAGGACTTATGCACACACTTCAACATGTATTTAGTTCAGGATGACCTCCTGAAGCCCATATGAGCATTAATTTGACCACACAACTCATTCCTATGAAGATACATTCAAACTCACAAAACGTGCTCAGTTCGGGCTGAAAATGCATTTAAAGCAAAAAAAAAAACGCAAATTGAGTGTCACGCCTAAACAAAAGGACTTATGCACACACTTCAACATGTATTTTGTTCAGGATGACCTCCTTGAAGCCTAAATGAGCATTAATTTGACCACACAACTCATTCCTATGAAGATACATTCAAACTCACAAAACGTGCTCAGCTCGGGCTGAAAATGCATTTAAAGCAATAAAAACTCAAATTGAGTGTCACGCCTAAACCAAAGGACTTATGCACACACTTCAACATGTATTTTGTTCAGGATGACCGACTGACGCCTAAAAGAGCATTAATTTGACCACACAACTCATTCCTATGAAGATACATTCAAACTCACAAAACGTGCTCAGCTCGGGCTGAAAATGCATTTAAAGCAATAAAAACTCAAATTGAGTGTCACGCCTAAACCAAAGGACTTATGCACACACTTGAACATGTATTTTGTTCAGGATGACCTCCTGAAGCCTAAATGAGCAATAATTTGACCACACAACTCATTCCTATGAAGATACATTCAAAGTCAGAAAGCGCGCTCAGCTCGGGCTGAAAATGCATTTAAAGCAATAAAAACTCAAATTGAGTGTCACGCCTAAACCAAAGGACTTATGCACACACTTCAACATGTATTTAGTTCAGGATGACCACCTGAAGCCTAAATGAGCATTAATTTGACTACACAACTCATTCCTATGAAGATACATTCAAACTCACAAAACGTGCTCAGCTCGGGCTTAAAATGCATTTAAGTGTCACGCCTAAACCAAAGGACTTATGCACACACTTCAACATGTATTTAGTTCAGGATGACCTCCTGAAGCCCATATGAGCATTAATTTGACCACACAACTCATTCCTATGAAGATACATTCAAACTCACAAAACGTGCTCAGTTCGGGCTGAAAATGCATTTAAAGCAAAAAAAAAAAACGCAAATTGAGTGTCACGCCTAAACAAAAGGACTTATGCACACACTTCAACATGTATTTTGTTCAGGATGACCTCCTTGAAGCCTAAATGAGCATTAATTTGACCACACAACTCATTCCTATGAAGATACATTCAAACTCACAAAACGTGCTCAGCTCGGGCTGAAAATGCATTTAAAGCAATAAAAACTCAAATTGAGTGTCACGCCTAAACCAAAGGACTTATACACACACTTCAACATGTATTTTGTTCAGGATGACCTCCTGAAGCCCATATGAGCATTAATTTGACCACACAACTCATTCCTATGAAGATACATTCAAACACACAAAACGTGCTCAGCTCGGGCTGAAAATGCATTTAAAGCAATAAAAACTCAAATTGAGTGTCACGCCTAAACCAAAGGACTTATGCACACACTTCAACATGTATTTTGTTCAGGATGACCGACTGACGCCTAAAAGAGCATTAATTTGACCACACAACTCATTCCTATGAAGATACATTCAAACTCACAAAACGTGCTCAGCTCGGGCTGAAAATGCATTTAAAGCAATAAAAACTCAAATTGAGTGTCACGCCTAAACCAAAGGACTTATGCACACACTTGAACATGTATTTTGTTCAGGATGACCTCCTGAAGCCTAAATGAGCAATAATTTGACCACACAACTCATTCCTATGAAGATACATTCAAAGTCAGAAAGCGCGCTCAGCTCGGGCTGAAAATGCATTTAAAGCAATAAAAACTCAAATTGAGTGTCACGCCTAAACCAAAGGACTTATGCACACACTTCAACATGTATTTAGTTCAGGATGACCACCTGAAGCCTAAATGAGCATTAATTTGACTACACAACTCATTCCTATGAAGATACATTCAAACTCACAAAACGTGCTCAGCTCGGGCTTAAAATGCATTTAAGTGTCACGCCTAAACCAAAGGACTTATGCACACACTTCAACGTGTGTTTTGTTCAGGATGACCACCTGAAGCCTAAATGAGCATTACTTTGACCACACAACTCATTCCTATGAAGATACATTCAAACTCACAAAACGTGCTCAGCTCGGGCTGAGAATGCATTTAAAGCAATAAAAACTCAAATTGAGTGTCACGCCTAAACCAAAGGACTTATGCACACACTTCAACATGTATTTTGTTCGGGATGACCACCTGAAGCCTAAATGAGCATTAATTTGACCACACAACTCATTCCTATGAAGATACATTCAAACTCACAAAACGTGCTCAGCTCGGGCTGAAAATGCATTTAAAGCGATAAAAACTCAAATTGAGTGTCACCCCTAAACCAAAGGATTATGCACACACTTCAACATGTATTTTGTTCAGGATGACCTCCTGAAGCCTATATGAGCATTAATTTGACCACACAACTCATTCCTATGAAGATACATTCAAACTCACAAAACGTGCTCAGCTCGGGCTGAAAATGCATTTAAAGCAATAAAAACTCAAATTGAGTGTCACGCCTAAACCAAAGGACTTATGCACACACTTCAACATGTATTTTGTTCAGGATGACCTCCTGAAGCCCATATGAGCATTAATTTGACTACACAACTCATTCCTATGAAGATACATTCAAACTCACAAAACGTGCTCAGCTCGGGCTGAAAATGCATTTAAAGCAATAAAAACTCAAATTGAGTGTCACGCCTAAACCAAAGGACTTATGCACACACTTCAACGTGTGTTTTGTTCAGGATGACCACCTGAAGCCTAAATGAGCATTACTTTGACCACACAACTCATTCCTATGAAGATACATTCAAACTCACAAAACGTGCTCAGCTCGGGCTGAAAATGCATTTAAAGCAATAAAAACTCAAATTGAGTGTCACGCCTAAACCAAAGGACTTATGCACACACTTCAACATGTATTTAGTTCAGGATGACCACCTGAAGCCTAAATGAGCATTAATTTGACCATACAACTCATTCCTATGAAGATACATTCAAACTCACAAAACGTGCTCAGTTCGGGCTGAAAATGCATTTAAAGCAAAAAAAAAAAACGCAAATTGAGTGTCACGCCTAAACAAAAGGACTTATGCACACACTTCAACATGTATTTTGTTCAGGATGACCTCCTGAAGCCTAAATAAGCATTAATTTGACCACACATCTCATTCCTATTAAGATACATTCAAAGTCAGAAAGCGCGCTCAGCTCGGGGTGAAAATGCATTTAAAGCAATAAAAACTCAAATTGAGTGTCACGCCTAAACCAAAGGACTTATGCACACACTTCAACATGTATTTAGTTCAGGATGACCTCCTGAAGCCCATATGAGCATTAATTTGACCACACAACTCATTCCTATGAAGATACATTCAAACTCTCAAAACGTGCTCAGCTCGGGCTGAAAATGCATTTAAAGCAATACAAACTCAAATTGAGTGTCACGCCTAAACAAAAGGACTTATGCACACACTTCAACATGTATTTTGTTCAGGATGACCTCCTGAAGCCTAAATAAGCATTAATTTGACCACACAACTCATTCCTATGAAGATACATTCAAACTCACAAAACGCGCTCAGCTCGGGCTGAAAATGCATTTAAAGCAATAAAAAAATCAAATTGAGTGTCACGCCTAAACCAAAGGACTTATGCACACACTTCAACATGTATTTTGTTCAGGATAACCTCCTGAAGCCTAAATCAGCAATAATTTGACCACACAACTCATTCCTATGAAGATACATTCAAAGTCAGAAAGCCCGCTCAGCTCGGGGTGAAAATGCATTTAAAGCAATAAAAACTCAAATTGAGTGTCACGCCTAAACCAAAGGACTTATGCACACACTTCAACATGTATTTAGTTCAGGATGACCTCCTGAAGCCCATATGAGCATTAATTTGACCACACAACTCATTCCTATGAAGATACATTCAAACTCTCAAAACGTGCTCAGCTCGGGCTGAAAATGCATTTAAAGCAATACAAACTCAAATTGAGTGTCACGCCTAAACAAAAGGACTTATGCACACACTTCAACATGTATTTTGTTCAGGATGACCTCCTGAAGCCTAAATAAGCATTAATTTGACCACACAACTCATTCCTATGAAGATACATTCAAACTCACAAAACGCGCTCAGCTCGGGCTGAAAATGCATTTAAAGCAATAAAAAAATCAAATTGAGTGTCACGCCTAAACCAAAGGACTTATGCACACACTTCAACATGTATTTTGTTCAGGATAACCTCCTGAAGCCTAAATCAGCAATAATTTGACCACACAACTCATTCCTATGAAGATACATTCAAAGTCAGAAAGCGCGCTCAGCTCGGGCTGAAAATGCATTTAAAGCAATAAAAACTCCAATTGAGTGTCACACCTAAACCAAACGACTTATGCACACACTTCAACATGTATTTAGTTCCGGATGACCACCTGAACCCTAAATGAGCATTAATTTTTACCACACAACTCATTCCTATAAAGATACATTCAAACTCACAAAACGTGCTCAGCTCGGGCTGAAAATGCATTTAAAGCAATAAAACTCAAATTGAGTGTCACACCTAAACCAAAGGACTTATTCACACACTTCAACATGTATTTTGTTCAGGATGACCTCCTGAAGCCCATATGAGCATTAATTTGACTACACAACTCATTCCTATGAAGATACATTCAAACTCACAAAACGTGCTCAACTCGGGCTGAAAATGCATTTAAAGCAATAAAAACTCAAATTGAGTGTCACGCCTAAACCAAAGGACTTATGCACACACTTCAACATGTATTTTGTTCAGGATGACCTCCTGAAGCCCATATGAGCATTAATTTGACTACACAACTCATTCCTATGAAGATACATTCAAACTCACAAAACGTGCTCAGCTCGGGCTGAAAATGCATTTAAAGCAATAAAAACTCAAATTGAGTGTCACGCCTAAACCAAAGGACTTATGCGCACACTTCAACATGTATTTTGTTCAGGATGACCACCTGACGCCTAAATGAGCATTAATTTGACCACACAACTCATTCCTATGAAGATACATTCAAACTCACAAAACGTGCTCAACTCGGGCTGAAAATGCATTTAAAGCAATAAAAACTCAAATTGAGTGTCACGCCTAAACCAAAGGACTTATGCTCACACTTTAACATGTATTTAGTTCAGGATGACCACCTGAAGCCTAAATGAGCATTAATTTGACTACACATCTCATTCCTATGAAGATACATTCAAACTCACAAAACGTGCTCAGCTCGGGCTGAAAATGCATTTAAAGCAATAAAAACTCAAATTGAGTGTCACACCTAAACCAAAGGACTCATGCACACACTTCAACATGTATTTTGTTCAGGATGACCTCCTGAAGCCCATATGAGCATTAATTTGACTACACAACTCATTCCTATAAAGATACATTCAAACTCACAAAACGTGCTCAGCTCGGGCTGAAAATGCATTTAAAGCAATAAAAACTCAAATTGAGTGTCACGCCTAAACCAAAGGACTTATGCACACATTTCAACATGTATTTAGTTCAGGATGACCACCTGAAGCCTAAATGAGCATTAATTTGACCACACCACTCAGTCCTATGAAGATACATTCAAACTCACAAAACGTGCTCAACTCGGGCTGAAAATGCATTTAAAGCAATAAAAACTCAAATTGAGTGTCACGCCTAAACCAAAGGACTTATGCACACACTTCAACATGTATTTTGTTCAGGATGACCTCCTGAAGCCCATATGAGCATTAATTTGACTACACAACTCATTCCTATGAAGATACATTCAAACTCACAAAACGTGCTCAGCTCGGGCTGAAAATGCATTTAAAGCAATAAAAACTCAAATTGAGTGTCACGCCTAAACCAAAGGACTTATGCACACACTTCAACATGTATTTTGTTCAGGATGACCACCTGACGCCTAAATGAGCATTAATTTGACCACACAACTCATTCCTATGAAGATACATTCAAACTCACAAAACGTGCTCAACTCGGGCTGAAAATGCATTTAAAGCAATAAAAACTCAAATTGAGTGTCACGCCTAAACCAAAGGACTTATGCACACACTTCAACATGTATTTTGTTCAGGATGACCTCCTGAAGCCCATATGAGCATTAATTTGACTACACAACTCATTCCTATGAAGATACATTCAAACTCACAAAACGTGCTCAACTCGGGCTGAAAATGCATTTAAAGCAATAAAAACTCAAATTGAGTGTCATGCCTAAACCAAAGGACTTATGCACACACTTCAACATGTATTTAGTTCAGGATGACCACCTGAAGCCTAAATGAGCATTAATTTGACCACACAACTCATTCCTATGAAGATACATTCAAACTCACAAAACGCGCTCAGCTCGGGCTGAAAATGCATTTAAAGCAATAAAAACTCAAATTTAGTGTCACACCTAAACCAAAGGACTTATGCACACACTTCAACATGTATTTAGTTCAGGATGACATCCTGAAGCCCATATGAGCATTAATTTGACTACACAACTCATTCCTATGAAGATACATTCAAACTCACAAAACGTGCTCAACTCGGGCTGAAAATGCATTTAAAGCAATAAAAACTCAAATTGAGTGTCATGCCTAAACCAAAGGACTTATGCACACACTTCAACATGTATTTAGTTCAGGATGACCACCTGAAGCCTAAATGAGCATTAATTTGACCACACAACTCATTCCTATGAAGATACATTCAAACTCACAAAACGTGCTCAGCTCGGGCTGAAAATGCATTTAAAGCAATAAAAACTCAAATTGAGTGTCACACCTAAACCAAAGGACTTATGCACACACTTCAACATGTATTTTGTTCAGGATGACCTCCTGAAGCCTAAATAAGCATTAATTTGACCACACAACTCATTCCTATGAAGATACATTCAAACTCACAAAACGCGCTCAGCTCGGGCTGAAAATGCATTTAAAGCAATAAAAAAATCAAATTGAGTGTCACGCCTAAACCAAAGGACTTATGCACACACTTCAACATGTATTTTGTTCAGGATAACCTCCTGAAGCCTAAATCAGCAATAATTTGACCACACAACTCATTCCTATGAAGATACATTCAAAGTCAGAAAGCGCGCTCAGCTCGGGCTGAAAATGCATTTAAAGCAATAAAAACTCAAATTGAGTGTCACACCTAAACCAAACGACTTATGCACACACTTCAACATGTATTTAGTTCCGGATGACCACCTGAACCCTAAATGAGCATTAATTTTTACCACACAACTCATTCCTATAAAGATACATTCAAACTCACAAAACGTGCTCAGCTCGGGCTGAAAATGCATTTAAAGCAATAAAACTCAAATTGAGTGTCACACCTAAACCAAAGGACTTATTCACACACTTCAACATGTATTTTGTTCAGGATGACCTCCTGAAGCCCATATGAGCATTAATTTGACTACACAACTCATTCCTATGAAGATACATTCAAACTCACAAAACGTGCTCAACTCGGGCTGAAAATGCATTTAAAGCAATAAAAACTCAAATTGAGTGTCACGCCTAAACCAAAGGACTTATGCACACACTTCAACATGTATTTTGTTCAGGATGACCTCCTGAAGCCCATATGAGCATTAATTTGACTACACAACTCATTCCTATGAAGATACATTCAAACTCACAAAACGTGCTCAGCTCGGGCTGAAAATGCATTTAAATTAATAAAAACTCAAATTGAGTGTCACGCCTAAACCAAAGGACTTATGCGCACACTTCAACATGTATTTTGTTCAGGATGACCACCTGACGCCTAAATGAGCATTAATTTGACCACACAACTCATTCCTATGAAGATACATTCAAACTCACAAAACGTGCTCAACTCGGGCTGAAAATGCATTTAAAGCAATAAAAACTCAAATTGAGTGTCACGCCTAAACCAAAGGACTTATGCTCACACTTTAACATGTATTTAGTTCAGGATGACCACCTGAAGCCTAAATGAGCATTAATTTGACTACACATCTCATTCCTATGAAGATACATTCAAACTCACAAAACGTGCTCAGCTCGGGCTGAAAATGCATTTAAAGCAATAAAAACTCAAATTGAGTGTCACACCTAAACCAAAGGACTTATGCACACACTTCAACATGTATTTTGTTCAGGATGACCTCCTGAAGCCCATATGAGCATTAATTTGACTACACAACTCAGTCCTATGAAGATACATTCAAACTCACAAAACGTGCTCAACTCGGGCTGAAAATGCATTTAAAGCAATAAAAACTCAAATTGAGTGTCACGCCTAAACCAAAGGACTTATGCACACACTTCAACATGTATTTTGTTCAGGATGACCTCCTGAAGCCCATATGAGCATTAATTTGACTACACAACTCATTCCTATGAAGATACATTCAAACTCACAAAACGTGCTCAGCTCGGGCTGAAAATGCATTTAAAGCAATAAAAACTCAAATTGAGTGTCACGCCTAAACCAAAGGACTTATGCACACACTTCAACATGTATTTTGTTCAGGATGACCACCTGACGCCTAAATGAGCATTAATTTGACCACACAACTCATTCCTATGAAGATACATTCAAACTCACAAAACGTGCTCAACTCGGGCTGAAAATGCATTTAAAGCAATAAAAACTCAAATTGAGTGTCACGCCTAAACCAAAGGACTTATGCACACACTTCAACATGTATTTTGTTCAGGATGACCTCCTGAAGCCCATATGAGCATTAATTTGACTACACAACTCATTCCTATGAAGATACATTCAAACTCACAAAACGTGCTCAACTCGGGCTGAAAATGCATTTAAAGCAATAAAAACTCAAATTGAGTGTCATGCCTAAACCAAAGGACTTATGCACACACTTCAACATGTATTTAGTTCAGGATGACCACCTGAAGCCTAAATGAGCATTAATTTGACCACACAACTCATTCCTATGAAGATACATTCAAACTCACAAAACGCGCTCAGCTCGGGCTGAAAATGCATTTAAAGCAATAAAAACTCAAATTTAGTGTCACACCTAAACCAAAGGACTTATGCACACACTTCAACATGTATTTAGTTCAGGATGACATCCTGAAGCCCATATGAGCATTAATTTGACTACACAACTCATTCCTATGAAGATACATTCAAACTCACAAAACGTGCTCAACTCGGGCTGAAAATGCATTTAAAGCAATAAAAACTCAAATTGAGTGTCACGCCTAAACCAAAGGACTTATGCACACACTTCAACATGTATTTTGTTCAGGATGACCTTCTGAAGCCCATATGAGCATTAATTTGACTACACAACTCATTCCTATGAAGATACATTCAAACTCACAAAACGTGCTCAGCTCGGCCTGAAAATGCATTTAAAGCAATAAAAACTCAAATTGAGTGTCACGCCTAAACCAAAGGACTTATGCACACACTTCAACATGTATTTTGTTCAGGATGACCTCCTGAAGCCTAAATCAGCAATAATTTGACCACACAACTCATTCCTATGAAGATACATTCAAAGTCAGAAAGCGCGCTCAGCTCGGGCTGAAAATGCATTTAATTTAAAGCAATAAAAACTCAAATTGAGTGTCACGCCTAAACCAAAGGACTTATGCACACACTTCAACATGTATTTAGTTCAGGATGACCACCTGAAGCCTAAATGAGCATTAATTTGACCACACAACTCATTCCTATGAAGATACATTCAAACTCACAAAACGTGCTCAGCTCGGGCTGAAAATGCATTTAAAGCAATAAAAACTCAAATTGAGTGTCACGCCTAAACCAAAGGACTTATGCACACACTTCAACATGTATTTTGTTCAGGATGACCTCCTGAAGCCTAAATAAGCATTAATTTGACCACACAACTCATTCCTATGAAGATACATTCAAACTCACAAAAAGCGCTCAGCTCGGGCTGAAAATGCATTTAAAGCAATAAAAACTCAAATTGAGTGTCACACCTAAACCAAAGGACTTATGCACACACTTCAACATGTATTTAGTTCAGGATGACCACCTGAAGCCTAAATGAGCATTAATTTGACCACACAACTCATTCCTATGAAGATACATTCAAACTCACAAAACATGCTCAGCTCGGGCTGAAAATGCATTTAAAGCAATAAAAACTCAAATTGTATGTCACGCCTAAACCAAAGGACTTATGCATACACTTCAACATGTATTTTGTTCAGGATGACCACCTGAAGCCTACATGAGCATTAATTTGACCACACAACTCATTCTATGAAGATACATTCAAACTCACAAAACGTGCTCAGCTCGGGCTGAAAATGCATTTAAAGCAATAAAAACTCAAATTGAGTGTCACGCCTAAACCAAAGGACTTATGCACACACTTCAACATGTGTTTTGTTCAGGATGACCTCCTGAAGCCTAAATGAGCAATAATTTGACCACACAACTCATTCCTATGAAGATACATTCAAACTCACAAAACGTGCTCAGCTCGGGCTGAAAATGCATTTAAAGCAATAAAAACTCAAATTGAGTGTCACGCCTAAACCAAAGGACTTATGCACACACTTCAACATGTATTTTGTTCAGGATGACCTCCTGAAGCCTAAATCAGCAATAATTAGACCACACAACTCATTCCTATGAAGATACATTCAAAGTCAGAAAGTGCGCTCAGCTCAGGTTGAAAATGCATTTAATTTAAAGCAATAAAAACTCAAATTGAGTGTCACACCTAAACCAAAGGACTGATGCACACACTTCAACATGTATTTTGTTCAGGATGACCTCCCGAAGCCCATATGAGCATTAATTTGACCACACAACTAATTCCTATGAAGATACATTCAAACACACAAAACGTGCTCAGCTCGGGCTGAAAATGCATTTAAAGCAATAAAAACTCAAATTGAGTCTCACGCCTAAACCAAAGGACTTATGCACACACTTCAACATGTATTTTGTTCAGGATGACCTCCTGAAGCCCATATGAGCATTAATTTGACTACACAACTCATTCCTATGAAGATACATTCAAACTCACAAAACGTGCTCAGCTCGGGCTGAAAATGCATTTAAAGCAATAAAAACTCAAATTGAGTCTCACGCCTAAACCAAAGGACTTATGCACACACTTCAACATGTATTTTGTTCAGGATGACCTCCTGAAGCCCATATGAGCATTAATTTGACTACACAACTCATTCCTATGAAGATACATTTAAACTCACAAAACGTGCTCAGCTCGGGCTGAAAATGCATTTAAAGCAATAAAAACTCAAATTGAGTGTCACGCCTAAACCAAAGGACTTATACAAACACTTCAACATGTATTTTGTTCAGGATGACCTCCTGAAGCCTAAATGAGCAATAATTTGACCACACAACTCATTCCTATGAAGATACATTCAAACTCAAAAAACGTGCTCAGCTCGGGCTGAAAATGCATTTAAAGCAATAAAAACTCAAATTGAGTGTCACACCTAAACCAAAGGACTGATGCACACACTTCAACATGTATTTTGTTCAGGATGACCTCCCGAAGCCCATATGAGCATTAATTTGACCACACAACTAATTCCTATGAAGATACATTCAAACACACAAAACGTGCTCAGCTCGGGCTGAAAATGCATTTAAAGCAATAAAAACTCAAATTGAGTCTCACGCCTAAACCAAAGGACTTATGCACACACTTCAACATGTATTTTGTTCAGGATGACCTCCTGAAGCCCATATGAGCATTAATTTGACTACACAACTCATTCCTATGAAGATACATTCAAACTCACAAAACGTGCTCAGCTCGGGCTGAAAATGCATTTAAAGCAATAAAAACTCAAATTGAGTGTCACGCCTAAACCAAAGGACTTATACAAACACTTCAACATGTATTTTGTTCAGGATGACCTCCTGAAGCCTAAATGAGCAATAATTTGACCACACAACTCATTCCTATGAAGATACATTCAAACTCAAAAAACGTGCTCAGCTCGGGCTGAAAATGGATTTAAAGCAATAAAAACTCAAATTGAGTGTCACACCTAAACCAAAGGACTTATGCACACACTTCAACATGTATTTTGTTCAGGATGACCTCCTGAAGCCTAAATCAGCAATAATTTGACCACACAACTCATTCCTATGAAGATACATTCAAAGTCAGGAAGCGCGCTCAGCTCGGGCTGAAAATGCATTTAATTTAAAGCAATAAAAACTCAAATTGAGTGTCACGCCTAAACCAAAGGACTCATGCACACACTTCAACATGTATTTTGTTCACGATGACCACCTGAAGCCTAAATGAGCATTAATTTGACCACACAACTCATTCCTATGAAGATACATTCAAACTCACAAAACGTGCTCAGCTCGGGCTGAAAATGCATTTAAAGCAATAAAAACTCAAATTGAGTGTCACGCCTAAACCAAAGGACTTATGCACACACTTCAACATGTATTTTGTTCAGGATGACCTTCTGAAGCCCATATGAGCATTAATTTGACTACACAACTCATTCCTCTGAAGATACATTCAAACTCACAAAACGTGCTCAGCTCGGCCTGAAAATGCATTTAAAGCAATAAAAACTCAAATTGAGTGTCACGCCTAAACCAAAGGACTTATGCACACACTTCAACATGTATTTTGTTCAGGATGACCTCCTGAAGCCTAAATCAGCAATAATTTGACCACACAACTCATTCCTATGAAGATACATTCAAAGTCAGAAAGCGCGCTCAGCTCGGGCTGAAAATGCATTTAATTTAAAGCAATAAAAACTCAAATTGAGTGTCACGCCTAAACCAAAGGACTTATGCACACACTTCAACATGTATTTAGTTCAGGATGACCACCTGAAGCCTAAATGAGCATTAATTTGACCACACAACTCATTCCTATGAAGATACATTCAAACTCACAAAAAGCGCTCAGCTCGGGCTGAAAATGCATTTAAAGCAATAAAAACTCAAATTGAGTGTCACGCCTAAACCAAAGGACTCATGCACACACTTCAACATGTATTTTGTTCAGGATGACCTCCTGAAGCCTAAATAAGCATTAATTTGACCACACAACTCATTCCTATGAAGATACATTCAAACTCACAAAAAGCGCTCAGCTCGGGCTGAAAATGCATTTAAAGCAATAAAAACTCAAATTGAGTGTCACACCTAAACCAAAGGACTTATGCACACACTTCAACATGTATTTAGTTCAGGATGACCACCTGAAGCCTAAATGAGCATTAATTTGACCACACAACTCATTCCTATGAAGATACATTCAAACTCACAAAACATGCTCAGCTCGGGCTGAAAATGCATTTAAAGCAATAAAAACTCAAATTGTATGTCACGCCTAAACCAAAGGACTTATGCATACACTTCAACATGTATTTTGTTCAGGATGACCACCTGAAGCCTAAATGAGCATTAATTTGACCACACAACTCATTCTATGAAGATACATTCAAACTCACAAAACGTGCTCAGCTCGGGCTGAAAATGCATTTAAAGCAATAAAAACTCAAATTGAGTGTCACGCCTAAACCAAAGGACTTATGCACACACTTCAACATGTGTTTTGTTCAGGATGACCTCCTGAAGCCTAAATGAGCAATAATTTGACCACACAACTCATTCCTATGAAGATACATTCAAACTCACAAAACGTGCTCAGCTCGGGCTGAAAATGCATTTAAAGCAATAAAAACTCAAATTGAGTGTCACGCCTAAACCAAAGGACTTATGCACACACTTCAACATGTATTTTGTTCAGGATGACCTCCTGAAGCCTAAATAAGCATTAATTTGACCACACAACTCATTCCTATGAAGATACATTCAAACTCACAAAAAGCGCTCAGCTCGGGCTGAAAATGCATTTAAAGCAATAAAAACTCAAATTGAGTGTCACACCTAAACCAAAGGACTTATGCACACACTTCAACATGTATTTAGTTCAGGATGACCACCTGAAGCCTAAATGAGCATTAATTTGACCACACAACTCATTCCTATGAAGATACATTCAAACTCACAAAACATGCTCAGCTCGGGCTGAAAATGCATTTAAAGCAATAAAAACTCAAATTGTATGTCACGCCTAAACCAAAGGACTTATGCATACACTTCAACATGTATTTTGTTCAGGATGACCACCTGAAGCCTAAATGAGCATTAATTTGACCACACAACTCATTCTATGAAGATACATTCAAACTCACAAAACGTGCTCAGCTCGGGCTGAAAATGCATTTAAAGCAATAAAAACTCAAATTGAGTCTCACGCCTAAACCAAAGGACCTATGCACACACTTCAACATGTATTTTGTTCAGGATGACCTCCTGAAGCCCATATGAGCATTAATTTGACTACACAACTCATTCCTATGAAGATACATTTAAACTCACAAAACGTGCTCAGCTCGGGCTGAAAATGCATTTAAAGCAATAAAAACTCAAATTGAGTGTCACGCCTAAACCAAAGGACTTATACAAACACTTCAACATGTATTTTGTTCAGGATGACCTCCTGAAGCCTAAATGAGCAATAATTTGACCACACAACTCATTCCTATGAAGATACATTCAAACTCAAAAAACGTGCTCAGCTCGGGCTGAAAATGCATTTAAAGCAATAAAAACTCAAATTGAGTGTCACACCTAAACCAAAGGACTTATGCACACACTTCAACATGTATTTTGTTCAGGATGACCTCCCGAAGCCCATATGAGCATTAATTTGACCACACAACTAATTCCTATGAAGATACATTCAAACACACAAAACGTGCTCAGCTCGGGCTGAAAATGCATTTAAAGCAATAAAAACTCAAATTGAGTCTCACGCCTAAACCAAAGGACTTATGCACACACTTCAACATGTATTTTGTTCAGGATGACCTCCTGAAGCCCATATGAGCATTAATTTGACTACACAACTCATTCCTATGAAGATACATTCAAACTCACAAAACGTGCTCAGCTCGGGCTGAAAATGCATTTAAAGCAATAAAAACTCAAATTGAGTGTCACGCCTAAACCAAAGGACTTATACAAACACTTCAACATGTATTTTGTTCAGGATGACCTCCTGAAGCCTAAATGAGCAATAATTTGACCACACAACTCATTCCTATGAAGATACATTCAAACTCAAAAAACGTGCTCAGCTCGGGCTGAAAATGCATTTAAAGCAATAAAAACTCAAATTGAGTGTCATGCCTAAACCAAAGGACTTATGCACACACTTCAACATGTATTTAGTTCAGGATGACCACCTGAAGCCTAAATGAGCATTAATTTGACCACACAACTCATTCCTATGAAGATACATTCAAACTCACAAAACGCGCTCAGCTCGGGCTGAAAATGCATTTAAAGCAATAAAAACTCAAATTTAGTGTCACACCTAAACCAAAGGACTTATGCACACACTTCAACATGTATTTAGTTCAGGATGACATCCTGAAGCCCATATGAGCATTAATTTGACTACACAACTCATTCCTATGAAGATACATTCAAACTCACAAAACGTGCTCAACTCGGGCTGAAAATGCATTTAAAGCAATAAAAACTCAAATTGAGTGTCATGCCTAAACCAAAGGACTTATGCACACACTTCAACATGTATTTAGTTCAGGATGACCACCTGAAGCCTAAATGAGCATTAATTTGACCACACAACTCATTCCTATGAAGATACATTCAAACTCTCAAAACGTGCTCAGCTCGGGCTGAAAATGCATTTAAAGCAATACAAACTCAAATTGAGTGTCACGCCTAAACAAAAGGACTTATGCACACACTTCAACATGTATTTTGTTCAGGATGACCTCCTGAAGCCTAAATAAGCATTAATTTGACCACACAACTCATTCCTATGAAGATACATTCAAACTCACAAAACGCGCTCAGCTCGGGCTGAAAATGCATTTAAAGCAATAAAAAAATCTAATTGAGTGTCACGCCTAAACCAAAGGACTTATGCACACACTTCAACATGTATTTTGTTCAGGATAACCTCCTGAAGCCTAAATCAGCAATAATTTGACCACACAACTCATTCCTATGAAGATACATTCAAAGTCAGAAAGCGCGCTCAGCTCGGGCTGAAAATGCATTTAAAGCAATAAAAACTCAAATTGAGTGTCACACCTAAACCAAACGACTTATGCACACACTTCAACATGTATTTAGTTCCGGATGACCACCTGAACCCTAAATGAGCATTAATTTTTACCACACAACTCATTCCTATAAAGATACATTCAAACTCACAAAACGTGCTCAGCTCGGGCTGAAAATGCATTTAAAGCAATAAAACTCAAATTGAGTGTCACACCTAAACCAAAGGACTTATTCACACACTTCAACATGTATTTTGTTCAGGATGACCTCCTGAAGCCCATATGAGCATTAATTTGACTACACAACTCATTCCTATGAAGATACATTCAAACTCACAAAACGTGCTCAACTCGGGCTGAAAATGCATTTAAAGCAATAAAAACTCAAATTGAGTGTCACGCCTAAACCAAAGGACTTATGCACACACTTCAACATGTATTTTGTTCAGGATGACCTCCTGAAGCCCATATGAGCATTAATTTGACTACACAACTCATTCCTATGAAGATACATTCAAACTCACAAAACGTGCTCAGCTCGGGCTGAAAATGCATTTAAATTAATAAAAACTCAAATTGAGTGTCACGCCTAAACCAAAGGACTTATGCGCACACTTCAACATGTATTTTGTTCAGGATGACCACCTGACGCCTAAATGAGCATTAATTTGACCACACAACTCATTCCTATGAAGATACATTCAAACTCACAAAACGTGCTCAACTCGGGCTGAAAATGCATTTAAAGCAATAAAAACTCAAATTGAGTGTCACGCCTAAACCAAAGGACTTATGCTCACACTTTAACATGTATTTAGTTCAGGATGACCACCTGAAGCCTAAATGAGCATTAATTTGACTACACATCTCATTCCTATGAAGATACATTCAAACTCACAAAACGTGCTCAGCTCGGGCTGAAAATGCATTTAAAGCAATAAAAACTCAAATTGAGTGTCACACCTAAACCAAAGGACTTATGCACACACTTCAACATGTATTTTGTTCAGGATGACCTCCTGAAGCCCATATGAGCATTAATTTGACTACACAACTCATTCCTATAAAGATACATTCAAACTCACAAAACGTGCTCAGCTCGGGCTGAAAATGCATTTAAAGCAATAAAAACTCAAATTGAGTGTCACGCCTAAACCAAAGGACTTATGCACACATTTCAACATGTATTTAGTTCAGGATGACCACCTGAAGCCTAAATGAGCATTAATTTGACCACACAACTCAGTCCTATGAAGATACATTCAAACTCACAAAACGTGCTCAACTCGGGCTGAAAATGCATTTAAAGCAATAAAAACTCAAATTGAGTGTCACGCCTAAACCAAAGGACTTATGCACACACTTCAACATGTATTTTGTTCAGGATGACCTCCTGAAGCCCATATGAGCATTAATTTGACTACACAACTCATTCCTATGAAGATACATTCAAACTCACAAAACGTGCTCAGCTCGGGCTGAAAATGCATTTAAAGCAATAAAAACTCAAATTGAGTGTCACGCCTAAACCAAAGGACTTATGCACACACTTCAACATGTATTTTGTTCAGGATGACCACCTGACGCCTAAATGAGCATTAATTTGACCACACAACTCATTCCTATGAAGATACATTCAAACTCACAAAACGTGCTCAACTCGGGCTGAAAATGCATTTAAAGCAATAAAAACTCAAATTGAGTGTCACGCCTAAACCAAAGGACTTATGCACACACTTCAACATGTATTTTGTTCAGGATGACCTCCTGAAGCCCATATGAGCATTAATTTGACTACACAACTCATTCCTATGAAGATACATTCAAACTCACAAAACGTGCTCAACTCGGGCTGAAAATGCATTTAAAGCAATAAAAACTCAAATTGAGTGTCATGCCTAAACCAAAGGACTTATGCACACACTTCAACATGTATTTAGTTCAGGATGACCACCTGAAGCCTAAATGAGCATTAATTTGACCACACAACTCATTCCTATGAAGATACATTCAAACTCACAAAACGCGCTCAGCTCGGGCTGAAAATGCATTTAAAGCAATAAAAACTCAAATTTAGTGTCACACCTAAACCAAAGGACTTATGCACACACTTCAACATGTATTTAGTTCAGGATGACATCCTGAAGCCCATATGAGCATTAATTTGACTACACAACTCATTCCTATGAAGATACATTCAAACTCACAAAACGTGCTCAACTCGGGCTGAAAATGCATTTAAAGCAATAAAAACTCAAATTGAGTGTCACGCCTAAACCAAAGGACTTATGCACACACTTCAACATGTATTTTGTTCAGGATGACCTTCTGAAGCCCATATGAGCATTAATTTGACTACACAACTCATTCCTATGAAGATACATTCAAACTCACAAAACGTGCTCAGCTCGGCCTGAAAATGCATTTAAAGCAATAAAAACTCAAATTGAGTGTCACGCCTAAACCAAAGGACTTATGCACACACTTCAACATGTATTTTGTTCAGGATGACCTCCTGAAGCCTAAATCAGCAATAATTTGACCACACAACTCATTCCTATGAAGATACATTCAAAGTCAGAAAGCGCGCTCAGCTCGGGCTGAAAATGCATTTAATTTTAAGCAATAAAAACTCAAATTGAGTGTCACGCCTAAACCAAAGGACTTATGCACACACTTCAACATGTATTTAGTTCAGGATGACCACCTGAAGCCTAAATGAGCATTAATTTGACCACACAACTCATTCCTATGAAGATACATTCAAACTCACAAAACGTGCTCAGCTCGGGCTGAAAATGCATTTAAAGCAATAAAAACTCAAATTGAGTGTCACGCCTAAACCAAAGGACTTATGCACACACTTCAACATGTATTTTGTTCAGGATGACCTCCTGAAGCCTAAATAAGCATTAATTTGACCACACAACTCATTCCTATGAAGATACATTCAAACTCACAAAAAGCGCTCAGCTCGGGCTGAAAATGCATTTAAAGCAATAAAAACTCAAATTGAGTGTCACGCCTAAACCAAAGGACTTATGCACACACTTCAACATGTATTTTGTTCAGGATGACCTCCTGAAGCCCATATGAGCATTAATTTGACTACACAACTCATTCCTATGAAGATACATTCAAACTCACAAAACGTGCTCAGCTCGGGCTGAAAATGCATTTAAATTAATAAAAACTCAAATTGAGTGTCACGCCTAAACCAAAGGACTTATGCGCACACTTCAACATGTATTTTGTTCAGGATGACCACCTGACGCCTAAATGAGCATTAATTTGACCACACAACTCATTCCTATGAAGATACATTCAAACTCACAAAACGTGCTCAACTCGGGCTGAAAATGCATTTAAAGCAATAAAAACTCAAATTGAGTGTCACGCCTAAACCAAAGGACTTATGCTCACACTTTAACATGTATTTAGTTCAGGATGACCACCTGAAGCCTAAATGAGCATTAATTTGACTACACATCTCATTCCTATGAAGATACATTCAAACTCACAAAACGTGCTCAGCTCGGGCTGAAAATGCATTTAAAGCAATAAAAACTCAAATTGAGTGTCACACCTAAACCAAAGGACTTATGCACACACTTCAACATGTATTTAGTTCAGGATGACCACCTGAAGCCTAAATGAGCATTAATTTGACCACACAACTCATTCCTATGAAGATACATTCAAACTCACAAAACATGCTCAGCTCGGGCTGAAAATGCATTTAAAGCAATAAAAACTCAAATTGTATGTCACGCCTAAACCAAAGGACTTATGCATACACTTCAACATGTATTTTGTTCAGGATGACCACCTGAAGCCTACATGAGCATTAATTTGACCACACAACTCATTCTATGAAGATACATTCAAACTCACAAAACGTGCTCAGCTCGGGCTGAAAATGCATTTAAAGCAATAAAAACTCAAATTGAGTGTCACGCCTAAACCAAAGGACTTATGCACACACTTCAACATGTGTTTTGTTCAGGATGACCTCCTGAAGCCTAAATGAGCAATAATTTGACCACACAACTCATTCCTATGAAGATACATTCAAACTCACAAAACGTGCTCAGCTCGGGCTGAAAATGCATTTAAAGCAATAAAAACTCAAATTGAGTGTCACGCCTAAACCAAAGGACTTATGCACACACTTCAACATGTATTTTGTTCAGGATGACCTCCTGAAGCCTAAATCAGCAATAATTAGACCACACAACTCATTCCTATGAAGATACATTCAAAGTCAGAAAGTGCGCTCAGCTCAGGTTGAAAATGCATTTAATTTAAAGCAATAAAAACTCAAATTGAGTGTCACACCTAAACCAAAGGACTGATGCACACACTTCAACATGTATTTTGTTCAGGATGACCTCCCGAAGCCCATATGAGCATTAATTTGACCACACAACTAATTCCTATGAAGATACATTCAAACACACAAAACGTGCTCAGCTCGGGCTGAAAATGCATTTAAAGCAATAAAAACTCAAATTGAGTCTCACGCCTAAACCAAAGGACTGATGCACACACTTCAACATGTATTTTGTTCAGGATGACCTCCTGAAGCCCATATGAGCATTAATTTGACTACACAACTCATTCCTATGAAGATACATTCAAACTCACAAAACGTGCTCAGCTCGGGCTGAAAATGCATTTAAAGCAATAAAAACTCAAATTGAGTCTCACGCCTAAACCAAAGGACTTATGCACACACTTCAACATGTATTTTGTTCAGGATGACCTCCTGAAGCCCATATGAGCATTAATTTGACTACACAACTCATTCCTATGAAGATACATTTAAACTCACAAAACGTGCTCAGCTCGGGCTGAAAATGCATTTAAAGCAATAAAAACTCAAATTGAGTGTCACGCCTAAACCAAAGGACTTATACAAACACTTCAACATGTATTTTGTTCAGGATGACCTCCTGAAGCCTAAATGAGCAATAATTTGACCACACAACTCATTCCTATGAAGATACATTCAAACTCAAAAAACGTGCTCAGCTCGGGCTGAAAATGGATTTAAAGCAATAAAAACTCAAATTGAGTGTCACACCTAAACCAAAGGACTTATGCACACACTTCAACATGTATTTTGTTCAGGATGACCTCCTGAAGCCTAAATCAGCAATAATTTGACCACACAACTCATTCCTATGAAGATACATTCAAAGTCAGGAAGCGCGCTCAGCTCGGGCTGAAAATGCATTTAAAGCAATAAAAACTCAAATTGAGTGTCACGCCTAAACCAAAGGACTCATGCACACACTTCAACATGTATTTTGTTCACGATGACCACCTGAAGCCTAAATGAGCATTAATTTGACCACACAACTCATTCCTATGAAGATACATTCAAACTCACAAAACGTGCTCAGCTCGGGCTGAAAATGCATTTAAAGCAATAAAAACTCAAATTGAGTGTCACGCCTAAACCAAAGGACTTATGCACACACTTCAACATGTATTTTGTTCAGGATGACCTTCTGAAGCCCATATGAGCATTAATTTGACTACACAACTCATTCCTCTGAAGATACATTCAAACTCACAAAACGTGCTCAGCTCGGCCTGAAAATGCATTTAAAGCAATAAAAACTCAAATTGAGTGTCACGCCTAAACCAAAGGACTTATGCACACACTTCAACATGTATTTTGTTCAGGATGACCTCCTGAAGCCTAAATCAGCAATAATTTGACCACACAACTCATTCCTATGAAGATACATTCAAAGTCAGAAAGCGCGCTCAGCTCGGGCTGAAAATGCATTTAATTTAAAGCAATAAAAACTCAAATTGAGTGTCACGCCTAAACCAAAGGACTTATGCACACACTTCAACATGTATTTAGTTCAGGATGACCACCTGAAGCCTAAATGAGCATTAATTTGACCACACAACTCATTCCTATGAAGATACATTCAAACTCACAAAAAGCGCTCAGCTCGGGCTGAAAATGCATTTAAAGCAATAAAAACTCAAATTGAGTGTCACGCCTAAACCAAAGGACTTATGCACACACTTCAACATGTATTTTGTTCAGGATGACCTCCTGAAGCCTAAATAAGCATTAATTTGACCACACAACTCATTCCTATGAAGATACATTCAAACTCACAAAAAGCGCTCAGCTCGGGCTGAAAATGCATTTAAAGCAATAAAAACTCAAATTGAGTGTCACACCTAAACCAAAGGACTTATGCACACACTTCAACATGTATTTAGTTCAGGATGACCACCTGAAGCCTAAATGAGCATTAATTTGACCACACAACTCATTCCTATGAAGATACATTCAAACTCACAAAACATGCTCAGCTCGGGCTGAAAATGCATTTAAAGCAATAAAAACTCAAATTGTATGTCACGCCTAAACCAAAGGACTTATGCATACACTTCAACATGTATTTTGTTCAGGATGACCACCTGAAGCCTAAATGAGCATTAATTTGACCACACAACTCATTCTATGAAGATACATTCAAACTCACAAAACGTGCTCAGCTCGGGCTGAAAATGCATTTAAAGCAATAAAAACTCAAATTGAGTGTCACGCCTAAACCAAAGGACTTATGCACACACTTCAACATGTGTTTTGTTCAGGATGACCTCCTGAAGCCTAAATGAGCAATAATTTGACCACACAACTCATTCCTATGAAGATACATTCAAACTCACAAAACGTGCTCAGCTCGGGCTGAAAATGCATTTAAAGCAATAAAAACTCAAATTGAGTGTCACGCCTAAACCAAAGGACTTATGCACACACTTCAACATGTATTTTGTTCAGGATGACCTCCTGAAGCCTAAATCAGCAATAATTAGACCACACAACTCATTCCTATGAAGATACATTCAAAGTCAGAAAGTGCGCTCAGCTCAGGTTGAAAATGCATTTAATTTAAAGCAATAAAAACTCAAATTGAGTGTCACGCCTAAACCAAAGGACTTATGCACACACTTCAACATGTATTTAGTTCAGGATGACCACCTGAAGCCTAAATGAGCATTAATTTGACCACACAACTCATTCCTATGAAGATACATTCAAACTGACAAAACGTGCTCAGCTCGGGCTGAAAATGCATTTAAAGCAATAAAAACTCAAATTGAGTCTCACGCCTAAACCAAAGGACTAATGCACACACTTCAACATGTATTTTGTTCAGGATGACCTCCTGAAGCCCATATGAGCATTAATTTGACTACACAACTCATTCCTATGAAGATACATTTAAACTCACAAAACGTGCTCAGCTCGGGCTGAAAATGCATTTAAAGCAATAAAAACTCAAATTGAGTGTCACGCCTAAACCAAAGGACTTATACAAACACTTCAACATGTATTTTGTTCAGGATGACCTCCTGAAGCCTAAATGAGCAATAATTTGACCACACAACTCATTCCTATGAAGATACATTCAAACTCAAAAAACGTGCTCAGCTCGGGCTGAAAATGCATTTAAAGCAATAAAAACTCAAATTGAGTGTCACACCTAAACCAAAGGACTTATGCACACACTTCAACATGTATTTTGTTCAGGATGACCTCCCGAAGCCCATATGAGCATTAATTTGACCACACAACTAATTCCTATGAAGATACATTCAAACACACAAAACGTGCTCAGCTCGGGCTGAAAATGCATTTAAAGCAATAAAAACTCAAATTGAGTCTCACGCCTAAACCAAAGGACTTATGCACACACTTCAACATGTATTTTGTTCAGGATGACCTCCTGAAGCCCATATGAGCATTAATTTGACTACACAACTCATTCCTATGAAGATACATTCAAACTCACAAAACGTGCTCAGCTCGGGCTGAAAATGCATTTAAAGCAATAAAAACTCAAATTGAGTGTCACGCCTAAACCAAAGGACTTATACAAACACTTCAACATGTATTTTGTTCAGGATGACCTCCTGAAGCCTAAATGAGCAATAATTTGACCACACAACTCATTCCTATGAAGATACATTCAAACTCAAAAAACGTGCTCAGCTCGGGCTGAAAATGGATTTAAAGCAATAAAAACTCTAATTGAGTGTCACACCTAAACCAAAGGACTTATGCACACACTTCAACATGTATTTTGTTCAGGATGACCTCCTGAAGCCTAAATCAGCAATAATTTGACCACACAACTCATTCCTATGAAGATACATTCAAAGTCAGGAAGCGCGCTCAGCTCGGGCTGAAAATGCATTTAATTTAAAGCAATAAAAACTCAAATTGAGTGTCACGCCTAAACCAAAGGACTCATGCACACACTTCAACATGTATTTTGTTCACGATGACCACCTGAAGCCTAAATGAGCATTAATTTGACCACACAACTCATTCCTATGAAGATACATTCAAACTCACAAAACGTGCTCAGCTCGGGCTGAAAATGCATTTAAAGCAATAAAAACTCAAATTGAGTGTCACGCCTAAACCAAAGGACTTATGCACACACTTCAACATGTATTTTGTTCAGGATGACCACCTGAAGCCTAAATGAGCATTAATTTGACCACACAACTCATTCCTATGAAGATACATTCAAACTCACAAAACATGCTCAGCTCGGGCTGAAAATGCATTTAATGCAATAAAAACTCAAATTGAATGTCACGCCTAAACCAAAGGACTTATGCACACACTTCAACATGTATTTTGTTCAGGATGACCACCTGAAGCCTAAATGAGCATTAATTTGACCACACAACTCATTCTATGAAGATACATTCAAACTCACAAAACGTGCTCAGCTCGGGCTGAAAATGCATTTAAAGCAATAAAAACTCAAATTGAGTGTCACGCCTAAACCAAAGGACTTATGCACACACTTCAACATGTATTTTGTTCAGGATGACCTCCTGAAGCCTAAATGAGCAATAATTTGACCACACAACTCATTGCTATGAAGATACATTCAAACTCAAAAAACGTGCTCAGCTCGGGCTGAAAATGCATTTAAAGCAATAAAAACTCAAATTGAGTGTCACACCTAAACCAAAGGACTTATGCACACACTTCAACATGTATTTTGTTCAGGATGACCACCCGAAGCCTAAATGAGCATTAATTTGACCACACAACTCATTCCTATGAAGATACATTCAAACTCACAAAACGTGCTCAGCTCGGGCTGAAAATGCATTTAAAGCAATAAAAACTCAAATTGAGTGTCACGCCTAAACCAAAGGACTTATGCACACATTTCAACATGTATTTTGTTCAGGATGACCTCCTGAAGCCTAAATGAGCAATAATTTGACCACACAACTCATTCCTATGAAGATACATTCAAAGTCAGAAAGCGCGCTCAGCTCGGGCTGAAATTTAATTTAAAGCAATAAAAACTCAAATTGAGTGTCACGCCTAAACCAAAGGACTTATGCACACACTTCAACATGTATTTAGTTCAGGATGACCACCTGAAGCCTAAATGAGCATTAATTTGACCACACAACTCATTCCTATGAAGATACATTCAAACTCACAAAACGTGCTCAGCTCGGGCTGAAAATGCATTTAAAGCAATAAAAACTCAAATTGAGTGTCACACCTAAACCAAAGGACTTATGCACACACTTCAACATGTATTTTGTTCAGGATGACCCCCTGAAGCCCATATGAGCATTAATTTGACTACACAACTCATTCCTATGAAGATACATTCAAACTCACAAAACGTGCTCAGCTCGGGCTGAAAATGCATTTAAAGCAATAAAAACTCAAATTGAGTGTCACGCCTAAACCAAAGGACTTATGCACACACTTCAACATGTATTTTGTTCAGGATGACCTCCTGAAGCCTAAATGAGCAATAATTTGACCAAACAACTCATTCCTATGAAGATACATTCAAAGTCAGAAAGCGCACTCAGCTCAGGCTGAAAATGCATTTAAAGCAATAAAAACTCAAATTGAGTGTCACGCCTAAACCAAAGGACTTATGCACACACTTCAACATGTATTTACTTCAGGATGACCACCTGAAGCCTAAATGAGCATTAATTTGACCACACAACTCATTCCTATGAAGATACATTCAAACTCACAAAACGTGCTCAGCTCGGGCTGAAAATACATTTAAAGCAATAAAAACTCAAATTGAGTGTCACACCCAAACCAAAGGACTAATGCACACACTTCAACATGTACTTAGTTCAGGATGACCACCTGAAGCCTAAATGAGCATTAATTTGACCACACAACTCATTCCTATGAAGATACATTCAAAGTCAGAAAGCGCGCTCAGCTCGGGCTGAAATTTAATTTAAAGCAATAAAAACTCAAATTGAGTGTCACGCCTAAACCAAAGGACTTATGCACACACTTCAACATGTATTTAGTTCAGGATGACCACCTGAAGCCTAAATGAGCATTAATTTGACCACACAACTCATTCCTATGAAGATACATTCAAACTCACAAAACGTGCTCAGCTCGGGCTGAAAATGCATTTAAAGCAATAAAAACTCAAATTGAGTGTCACACCTAAACCAAAGGACTTATGCACACACTTCAACATGTATTTTGTTCAGGATGACCCCCTGAAGCCCATATGAGCATTAATTTGACTACACAACTCATTCCTATGAAGATACATTCAAACTCACAAAACGTGCTCAGCTCGGGCTGAAAATGCATTTAAAGCAATAAAAACTCAAATTGAGTGTCACGCCTAAACCAAAGGACTTATGCACACACTTCAACATGTATTTTGTTCAGGATGACCTCCTGAAGCCTAAATGAGCAATAATTTGACCAAACAACTCATTCCTATGAAGATACATTCAAAGTCAGAAAGCGCGCTCAGCTCAGGCTGAAAATGCATTTAAAGCAATAAAAACTCAAATTGAGTGTCACGCCTAAACCAAAGGACTTATGCACACACTTCAACATGTATTTACTTCAGGATGACCACCTGAAGCCTAAATGAGCATTAATTTGACCACACAACTCATTCCTATGAAGATACATTCAAACTCACAAAACGTGCTCAGCTCGGGCTGAAAATACATTTAAAGCAATAAAAACTCAAATTGAGTGTCACACCCAAACCAAAGGACTAATGCACACACTTCAACATGTACTTAGTTCAGGATGACCACCTGAAGCCTAAATGAGCATTAATTTGACCACACAACTCATTCCTATGAAGATACATTCAAACTCACAAAACGTGCTCAGCTCGGGCTGAAAATGCATTTAAAGCAATAAAAACTCAAATTGAGTGTCACGCCTAAACCAAAGGACTTATGCACACACTTCAACATGTATTTTGTTCAGGATGACCTCCTGAAGCCCATATGAGCATTAATTTGACTACACGACTCATTCCTATGAAGATACATTCAAACTCACAAAACGTGCTCAGCTCGGGCTGAAAATGCATTTAAAGCAATAAAAACTCAAATTGAGTGTCACGCCTAAACCCAAGGAATTATGCACACACTTCAACATGTATTTAGTTCAGGATGACCACCTGAAGCCTAAATGAGCATTAATTTGACCACACAACTCATTCCTATGAAGATACATTCAAACTCACAAAACGTGCTCAGCTCGGGCTGAAAATGCATTTAATTTAAAGCAATAAAAACTCAAATTGAGTGTCACGCCTAAACCAAAGGACTTATGCACACACTTCAACATGTATTTTGTTCAGGATGACCACCTGAAGCCTAAATGAGCATTAATTTGACCACACAACTCATTCCTATGAAGATACATTCAAACTCA
The DNA here is from genome assembly GCF_054856545.1 of Hippocampus guttulatus. Lineage (NCBI taxonomy): Eukaryota > Metazoa > Chordata > Actinopteri > Syngnathiformes > Syngnathidae > Hippocampus > Hippocampus guttulatus. The sequence goes on along the minus strand of NW_028233886.1, from coordinate 378,163 downwards.
CAAAACGTGCTCAGCTCGGCCTGAAAATGCATTTAAAGCAATAAAAACTCAAATTGAGTGTCACGCCTAAACCAAAGGACTTATGCACACATTTCAACATGTATTTTGTTCAGGATGACCACCTGACGCCTAAATGAGCATTAATTTGACCACACAACTCATTCCTATGAAGATACATTCAAACTCACAAAACGTGCTCAGCTCGGGCTGAAAATGCATTTAAAGCAATAAAAACTCAAATTGAGTGTCACGCCTAAACCAAAGGACTTATGCACACACTTCAACATGTATTTTGTTCAGGATGACCTCCTGAAGCCTAAAACAGCAATAATTTGACCACACAACTCATTCCTATGAAGATACATTCAAAGTCAGAAAGCGCGCTCAGCTCGGGCTGAAAATGCATTTAAAGCAATAAAAACTCAAATTGAGTGTCACGCCTAAACCAAAGGACTTATGCACACACTTCAACATGTATTTTGTTCAGGATGACCTCCTGAAGCCTAAATGAGCAATAATTTGACCAAACAACTCATTCCTATGAAGATACATTCAAAGTCAGAAAGCGCGCTCAGCTCAGGCTGAAAATGCATTTAAAGCAATAAAAACTCAAATTGAGTGTCACGCCTAAACCAAAGGACTTATGCACACACTTCAACATGTATTTACTTCAGGATGACCACCTGAAGCCTAAATGAGCATTAATTTGACCACACAACTCATTCCTATGAAGATACATTCAAACTCACAAAACGTGCTCAGCTCGGGCTGAAAATACATTTAAAGCAATAAAAACTCAAATTGAGTGTCACGCCCAAACCAAAGGACTAATGCACACACTTCAACATGTACTTAGTTCAGGATGACCACCTGAAGCCTAAATGAGCATTAATTTGACCACACAACTCATTCCTATGAAGATACATTCAAACTCACAAAACGTGCTCAGCTCGGGCTGAAAATGCATTTAAAGCAATAAAAACTCAAATTGAGTGTCACGCCTAAACCAAAGGACTTATGCACACACTTCAACATGTATTTTGTTCAGGATGACCTCCTGAAGCCCATATGAGCATTAATTTGACTACACGACTCATTCCTATGAAGATACATTCAAACTCACAAAACGTGCTCAGCTCGGGCTGAAAATGCATTTAAAGCAATAAAAACTCAAATTGAGTGTCACGCCTAAACCCAAGGAATTATGCACACACTTCAACATGTATTTAGTTCAGGATGACCACCTGAAGCCTAAATGAGCATTAATTTGACCACACAACTCATTCCTATGAAGATACATTCAAACTCACAAAACGTGCTCAGCTCGGGCTGAAAATGCATTTAATTTATTGTTTGTTTGTTTGTTTGTTTGTTTATTGAACATAAAACATATATACAGTAATAATTTGACAGAAAATAAGGTAGATAAAAAAAGTAAAAAGAAAGAAATCAATCTTCATTCAACACAGTTATTATGTTCAAGGGAGTAGGAAGAAGTAAAAAACTTATCTAGTTATTTAAAGCAATAAAAACTCAAATTGAGTGTCACGCCTAAACCAAAGGACTTATGCACACACTTCAACATGTATTTTGTTCAGGATGACCACCTGAAGCCTAAATGAGCATTAATTTGACCACACAACTCATTCCTATGAAGATACATTCAAACTCACAAAACGTGCTCAGCTCGGCCTGAAAATGCATTTAAAGCAATAAAAACTCAAATTGAGTGTCACGCCTAAACCAAAGGACTTATGCACACATTTCAACATGTATTTTGTTCAGGATGACCACCTGACGCCTAAATGAGCATTAATTTGACCACACAACTCATTCCTATGAAGATACATTCAAACTCACAAAACGTGCTCAGCTCGGGCTGAAAATGCATTTAAAGCAATAAAAACTCAAATTGAGTGTCACGCCTAAACCAAAGGACTTATGCACACACTTCAACATGTATTTTGTTCAGGATGACCTCCTGAAGCCTAAAACAGCAATAATTTGACCACACAACTCATTCCTATGAAGATACATTCAAAGTCAGAAAGCGCGCTCAGCTCGGGCTGAAAATGCATTTAATTTAAAGCAATAAAAACTCAAATTGAGTGTCACGCCTAAACCAAATGACTTATGCACACACTTCAACATGTATTTAGTTCAGGATGACCACCTGAAGCCTAAATGAGCATTAATTTGACCACACAACTCATTCCTATGAAGATACATTCAAACTCACAAAACGTGCTCAGCTCAGGCTGAAAATGCATTTAAAGCAATAAAAACTCAAATTGAGTGTCACACCTAAACCAAAGGACTTATGCACACACTTCAACATGTATTTTGTTCAGGATGACCTCCTGAAGCCCATATGAGCATTAATTTGACTACACAACTCATTCCTATGAAGATACATTCAAACTCACAAAACGTGCTCAGCTCGGGCTGAAAATGCATTTAAAGCAATAAAAATTCAAATTGAGTGTCACGCCTAAACCAAAGGACTTATGCACACACTTCAACATGTATTTTGTTCAGGATGACCTCCTGAAGCCTAAATAAGCATTCATTTGACCACACAACTCATTCCTATGAAGATACATTCAAACTCACAAAACGCGCTCAGCTCGGGCTGAAAATGCATTTAAAGCAATAAAAACTCAAATTTAGTGTCACACCTAAACCAAAGGACTTATGCACACACTTCAACATGTATTTAGTTCAGGATGACATCCTGAAGCCTAAATGAGCATTAATTTGACCACACAACTCATTCCTATGAAGATACATTCAAACTCACAAAACGTGCTCAACTCGGGCTGAAAATGCATTTAAAGCAATAAAAACTCAAATTGAGTGTCACGCCTAAACCAAAGGACTTATGCACACACTTCAACATGTATTTTGTTCAGGATGACCTCCTGAAGCCCATATGAGCATTAATTTCACCACACAACTCATTCCTATGAAGATACATTCAAACACACAAAACGTGCTCAGCTCGGCCTGAAAATGCATTTAAAGCAATAAAAACTCTAATTGAGTGTCACGCCTAAACCAAAGGACTTATGCACACACTTCAACATGTATTTTGTTCAGGATGACCTCCTGAAGCCTAAAACAGCAATAATTTGACCACACAACTCATTCCTATGAAGATACATTCAAAGTCAGAAAGCGCGCTCAGCTCGGGCTGAAAATGCATTTAAAGCAATAAAAACTCAAATTTAGTGTCACACCTAAACCAAAGGACTTATGCACACACTTCAACATGTATTTAGTTCAGGATGACATCCTGAAGCCGATATGAGCATTAATTTGACTACACAACTCATTCCTATGAAGATACATTCAAACTCACAAAACGTGCTCAACTCGGGCTGAAAATGCATTTAAAGCAATAAAAACTCAAATTGAGTGTCACGCCTAAACCAAAGGACTTATGCACACACTTCAACATGTATTTTGTTCAGGATGACCACCTGACGCCTAAATGAGCATTAATTTGACCACACAACTCATTCCTATGAAGATACATTCAAACTCACAAAACGTGCTCAGCTCGGGCTGAAAATGCATTTAAAGCAATAAAAACTCAAATTGAGTGTCACGCCTAAACCAAAGGACTTATGCACACACTTCAACATGTATTTTGTTCAGGATGACCTCCTGAAGCCTAAATCAGCAATAATTTGACCACACAACTCATTCCTATGAAGATACATTCAAAGTCAGAAAGCGCGCTCAGCTCGGGCTGAAAATGCATTTAATTTAAAGCAATAAAAACTCAAATTGAGTGTCACGCCTAAACCAAAGGACTTATGCACACACTTCAACATGTATTTAGTTCAGGATGACCACCTGAAGCCTAAATGAGCATTAATTTGACCACACAACTCATTCCTATGAAGATACATTCAAACTCACAAAACGTGCTCAGCTCGGGCTGAAAATGCATTTAAAGCAATAAAAACTCAAATTGAGTGTCACACCTAAACCAAAGGACTTATGCACACACTTCAACATGTATTTTGTTCAGGATGACCTCCTGAAGCCCATATGAGCATTAATTTGACTACACAACTCATTCCTATGAAGATACATTCAAACTCACAAAACGTGCTCAGCTCGGGCTGAAAATGCATTTAAAGCAATAAAAACTCAAATTGAGTGTCACGCCTAAACCAAAGGACTTATGCACACACTTCAACATGTATTTTGTTCAGGATGACCTCCTGAAGCCTAAATAAGCATTAATTTGACCACACAACTCATTCCTATGAAGATACATTCACAACTCATTCCTATGAAGATACATTCAAACTCACAAAACGCGCTCAGCTCGGGCTGAAAATGCATTTAAAGCAATAAAAACTCAAATTTAGTGTCACACCTAAACCAAAGGACTTATGCACACACTTCAACATGTATTTTGTTCAGGATGACCTCCTGAAGCCTAAATAAGCATTAATTTGACCACACAACTCATTCCTATGAAGATACATTCAAACTCACAAAACGCGCTCAGCTCGGGCTGAAAATGCATTTAAAGCAATAAAAACTCAAATTTAGTGTCACACCTAAACCAAAGGACTTATGCACACACTTCAACATGTACTTAGTTCAGGATGACCACCTGAAGCCTAAATGAGCATTAATTTGACCACACAACTCATTCCTATGAAGATACATTCAAACTCACAAAACGTGCTCAGCTCGGGCTGAAAATGCATTTAAAGCAATAAAAACTCAAATTGAGTGTCACGCCTAAACCAAAGGACTTATGCACACACTTCAACATGTATTTTGTTCAGGATGACCTCCTGAAGCCCATATGAGCATTAATTTGACTACACGACTCATTCCTATGAAGATACATTCAAACTCACAAAACGTGCTCAGCTCGGGCTGAAAATGCATTTAAAGCAATAAAAACTCAAATTGAGTGTCACGCCTAAACCCAAGGAATTATGCACACACTTCAACATGTATTTAGTTCAGGATGACCACCTGAAGCCTAAATGAGCATTAATTTGACCACACAACTCATTCCTATGAAGATACATTCAAACTCACAAAACGTGCTCAGCTCGGGCTGAAAATGCATTTAATTTAAAGCAATAAAAACTCAAATTGAGTGTCACGCCTAAACCAAAGGACTTATGCACACACTTCAACATGTATTTTGTTCAGGATGACCACCTGAAGCCTAAATGAGCATTAATTTGACCACACAACTCATTCCTATGAAGATACATTCAAACTCACAAAACGTGCTCAGCTCGGCCTGAAAATGCATTTAAAGCAATAAAAACTCAAATTGAGTGTCACGCCTAAACCAAAGGACTTATGCACACATTTCAACATGTATTTTGTTCAGGATGACCACCTGACGCCTAAATGAGCATTAATTTGACCACACAACTCATTCCTATGAAGATACATTCAAACTCACAAAACGTGCTCAGCTCGGGCTGAAAATGCATTTAAAGCAATAAAAACTCAAATTGAGTGTCACGCCTAAACCAAAGGACTTATGCACACACTTCAACATGTATTTTGTTCAGGATGACCTCCTGAAGCCTAAAACAGCAATAATTTGACCACACAACTCATTCCTATGAAGATACATTCAAAGTCAGAAAGCGCGCTCAGCTCGGGCTGAAAATGCATTTAATTTAAAGCAATAAAAACTCAAATTGAGTGTCACGGCTAAACCAAATGACTTATGCACACACTTCAACATGTATTTAGTTCAGGATGACCACCTGAAGCCTAAATGAGCATTAATTTGACCACACAACTCATTCCTATGAAGATACATTCAAACTCACAAAACGTGCTCAGCTCAGGCTGAAAATGCATTTAAAGCAATAAAAACTCAAATTGAGTGTCACACCTAAACCAAAGGACTTATGCACACACTTCAACATGTATTTTGTTCAGGATGACCTCCTGAAGCCCATATGAGCATTAATTTGACTACACAACTCATTCCTATGAAGATACATTCAAACTCACAAAACGTGCTCAGCTCGGGCTGAAAATGCATTTAAAGCAATAAAAACTCAAATTGAGTGTCACGCCTAAACCAAAGGACTTATGCACACACTTCAACATGTATTTTGTTCAGGATGACCTCCTGAAGCCTAAATAAGCATTAATTTGACCACACAACTCATTCCTATGAAGATACATTCAAACTCACAAAACGCGCTCAGCTCGGGCTGAAAATGCATTTAAAGCAATAAAAACTCAAATTTAGTGTCACACCTAAACCAAAGGACTTATGCACACACTTCAACATGTATTTTGTTCAGGATGACCTCCTGAAGCCTAAAACAGCAATAATTTGACCACACAACTCATTCCTATGAAGATACATTCAAAGTCAGAAAGCGCGCTCAGCTCGGGCTGAAAATGCATTTAATTTAAAGCAATAAAAACTCAAATTGAGTGTCACGCCTAAACCAAAGGACTTATGCACACACTTCAACATGTATTTTGTTCAGGATGACCTCCTGAAGCCCATATGAGCATTAATTTGACCACACAACTCATTCCTATGAAGATACATTCAAAGTCAGAAAGCGCGCTCAGCTCGGGCTGAAAATGCATTTAATTTAAAGCAATAAAAACTCAAATTGAGTGTCACGCCTAAACCAAAGGACTTATGCACACACTTTAACATGTATTTTGTTCAGGATGACCACCTGAAGCCTAAATGAGCATTAATTTGACCACACAACTCATTCCTATGAAGATACATTCAAACTCACAAAACGTGCTCAACTCGGGCTGAAAATGCATTTAAAGCAATAAAAACTCAAATTGAGTGTCACGCCTAAACCAAAGGACTTATGCACACACTTCAACATGTATTTTGTTCAGGATGACCTCCTGAAGCCTAAAACAGCAATAATTTGACCACAAAACTCATTCCTATGAAGATACATTCAAAGTCAGAAAGCGCGCTCAGCTCGGGCTGAAAATGCATTTAATTTAAAGCAATAAAAACTCAAATTGAGTGTCACGCCTAAACCAAATGACTTATGCACACACTTCAACATGTATTTAGTTCAGGATGACCACCTGAAGCCTAAATGAGCATTAATTTGACCACACAACTCATTCCTATGAAGATACATTCAAACTCACAAAACGTGCTCAGCTCGGGCTGAAAATGCATTTAAAGCAATAAAAACTCAAATTGAGTGTCACACCTAAACCAAAGGACTTATGCACACACTTCAACATGTATTTTGTTCAGGATGACCTCCTGAAGCCCATATGAGCATTAATTTGACTACACAACTCATTCCTATGAAGATACATTCAAACTCACAAAACGTGCTCAGCTCGGGCTGAAAATGCATTTAAAGCAATAAAAACTCAAATTGAGTGTCACGCCTAAACCAAAGGACTTATGCACACACTTCAACATGTATTTTGTTCAGGATGACCTCCTGAAGCCTAAATAAGCATTAATTTGACCACACAACTCATTCCTATGAAGATACATTCAAACTCACAAAACGCGCTCAGCTCGGGCTGAAAATGCATTTAAAGCAATAAAAACTCAAATTTAGTGTCACACCTAAACCAAAGGACTTATGCACACACTTCAACATGTATTTAGTTCAGGATGACATCCTGAAGCCCATATGAGCATTAATTTAACTACACAACTCATTCCTATGAAGATACATTCAAACTCACAAAACGTGCTCAACTCGGGCTGAAAATGCATTTAAAGCAATAAAAACTCAAATTGAGTGTCACGCCTAAACCAAAGGACTTATGCACACACTTCAACATGTATTTTGTTCAGGATGACCACCTGACGCCTAAATGAGCATTAATTTGACCACACAACTCATTCCTATGAAGATACATTCAAACTCACAAAACGTGCTCAGCTCGGGCTGAAAATGCATTTAAAGCAATAAAAACTCAAATTGAGTGTCACGCCTAAACCAAAGGACTTATGCACACACTTCAACATGTATTTTGTTCAGGATGACCTCCTGAAGCCTAAATCAGCAATAATTTGACCACACAACTCATTCCTATGAAGATACATTCAAAGTCAGAAAGCGCGCTCAGCTCGGGCTGAAAATGCATTTAAAGCAATAAAAACTCAAATTGAGTGTCACGCCTAAACCAAAGGACTTATGCACACACTTCAACATGTATTTAGTTCAGGATGACATCCTGAAGCCCATATGAGCATTAATTTGACTACACAACTCATTCCTATGAAGATACATTCAAACTCACAAAACGTGCTCAGCTCGGGCTGAAAATGCATTTAAAGCAATAAAAACTCAAATTGAGTGTCACGCCTAAACCAAAGGACTTATGCACACACTTCAACATGTATTTAGTTCAGGATGACCACCTGAAGCCTAAATGAGCATTAATTTGACCACACAACTCATTCCTATGAAGATACATTCAAACTCACAAAACGTGCTCAGCTCGGGCTGAAAATGCATTTAAAGCAATAAAAACTCAAATTGAGTGTCACACCTAAACCAAAGGACTTATGCACACACTTCAACATGTATTTTGTTCAGGATGACCTCCTGAAGCCCATATGAGCATTAATTTGACTACACAACTCATTCCTATGAAGATACATTCAAACTCACAAAACGTGCTCAGCTCGGGCTGAAAATGCATTTAAAGCAATAAAAACTCAAATTGAGTGTCACGCCTAAACCAAAGGACTTATGCACACACTTCAACATGTATTTTGTTCAGGATGACCTCCTGAAGCCTAAATAAGCATTAATTTGACCACACAACTCATTCCTATGAAGATACATTCACAACTCATTCCTATGAAGATACATTCAAACTCACAAAACGCGCTCAGCTCGGGCTGAAAATGCATTTAAAGCAATAAAAACTCAAATTTAGTGTCACACCTAAACCAAAGGACTTATGCACACACTTCAACATGTATTTTGTTCAGGATGACCTCCTGAAGCCTAAATAAGCATTAATTTGACCACACAACTCATTCCTATGAAGATACATTCAAACTCACAAAACGCGCTCAGCTCGGGCTGAAAATGCATTTAAAGCAATAAAAACTCAAATTTAGTGTCACACCTAAACCAAAGGACTTATGCACACACTTCAACATGTACTTAGTTCAGGATGACCACCTGAAGCCTAAATGAGCATTAATTTGACCACACAACTCATTCCTATGAAGATACATTCAAACTCACAAAACGTGCTCAGCTCGGGCTGAAAATGCATTTAAAGCAATAAAAACTCAAATTGAGTGTCACGCCTAAACCAAAGGACTTATGCACACACTTCAACATGTATTTTGTTCAGGATGACCTCCTGAAGCCCATATGAGCATTAATTTGACTACACGACTCATTCCTATGAAGATACATTCAAACTCACAAAACGTGCTCAGCTCGGGCTGAAAATGCATTTAAAGCAATAAAAACTCAAATTGAGTGTCACGCCTAAACCCAAGGAATTATGCACACACTTCAACGTGTATTTAGTTCAGGATGACCACCTGAAGCCTAAATGAGCATTAATTTGACCACACAACTCATTCCTATGAAGATACATTCAAACTCACAAAACGTGCTCAGCTCGGGCTGAAAATGCATTTAATTTAAAGCAATAAAAACTCAAATTGAGTGTCACGCCTAAACCAAAGGACTTATGCACACACTTCAACATGTATTTTGTTCAGGATGACCACCTGAAGCCTAAATGAGCATTAATTTGACCACACAACTCATTCCTATGAAGATACATTCAAACTCACAAAACGTGCTCAGCTCGGCCTGAAAATGCATTTAAAGCAATAAAAACTCAAATTGAGTGTCACGCCTAAACCAAAGGACTTATGCACACACTTCAACATGTACTTAGTTCAGGATGACCACCTGAAGCCTAAATGAGCATTAATTTGACCACACAACTCATTCCTATGAAGATACATTCAAACTCACAAAACGTGCTCAGCTCGGGCTGAAAATGCATTTAAAGCAATAAAAACTCAAATTGAGTGTCACGCCTAAACCAAAGGACTTATGCACACACTTCAACATGTATTTTGTTCAGGATGACCTCCTGAAGCCCATATGAGCATTAATTTGACTACACGACTCATTCCTATGAAGATACATTCAAACTCACAAAACGTGCTCAGCTCGGGCTGAAAATGCATTTAAAGCAATAAAAACTCAAATTGAGTGTCACGCCTAAACCCAAGGAATTATGCACACACTTCAACATGTATTTAGTTCAGGATGACCACCTGAAGCCTAAATGAGCATTAATTTGACCACACAACTCATTCCTATGAAGATACATTCAAACTCACAAAACGTGCTCAGCTCGGGCTGAAAATGCATTTAATTTAAAGCAATAAAAACTCAAATTGAGTGTCACGCCTAAACCAAAGGACTTATGCACACACTTCAACATGTATTTTGTTCAGGATGACCACCTGAAGCCTAAATGAGCATTAATTTGACCACACAACTCATTCCTATGAAGATACATTCAAACTCACAAAACGTGCTCAGCTCGGCCTGAAAATGCATTTAAAGCAATAAAAACTCAAATTGAGTGTCACGCCTAAACCAAAGGACTTATGCACACATTTCAACATGTATTTTGTTCAGGATGACCACCTGACGCCTAAATGAGCATTAATTTGACCACACAACTCATTCCTATGAAGATACATTCAAACTCACAAAACGTGCTCAGCTCGGGCTGAAAATGCATTTAAAGCAATAAAAACTCAAATTGAGTGTCACGCCTAAACCAAAGGACTTATGCACACACTTCAACATGTATTTTGTTCAGGATGACCTCCTGAAGCCTAAAACAGCAATAATTTGACCACACAACTCATTCCTATGAAGATACATTCAAAGTCAGAAAGCGCGCTCAGCTCGGGCTGAAAATGCATTTAATTTAAAGCAATAAAAACTCAAATTGAGTGTCACGGCTAAACCAAATGACTTATGCACACACTTCAACATGTATTTAGTTCAGGATGACCACCTGAAGCCTAAATGAGCATTAATTTGACCACACAACTCATTCCTATGAAGATACATTCAAACTCACAAAACGTGCTCAGCTCAGGCTGAAAATGCATTTAAAGCAATAAAAACTCAAATTGAGTGTCACACCTAAACCAAAGGACTTATGCACACACTTCAACATGTATTTTGTTCAGGATGACCTCCTGAAGCCCATATGAGCATTAATTTGACTACACAACTCATTCCTATGAAGATACATTCAAACTCACAAAACGTGCTCAGCTCGGGCTGAAAATGCATTTAAAGCAATAAAAACTCAAATTGAGTGTCACGCCTAAACCAAAGGACTTATGCACACACTTCAACATGTATTTTGTTCAGGATGACCTCCTGAAGCCTAAATAAGCATTAATTTGACCACACAACTCATTCCTATGAAGATACATTCAAACTCACAAAACGCGCTCAGCTCGGGCTGAAAATGCATTTAAAGCAATAAAAACTCAAATTTAGTGTCACACCTAAACCAAAGGACTTATGCACACACTTCAACATGTATTTTGTTCAGGATGACCTCCTGAAGCCTAAAACAGCAATAATTTGACCACACAACTCATTCCTATGAAGATACATTCAAAGTCAGAAAGCGCGCTCAGCTCGGGCTGAAAATGCATTTAATTTAAAGCAATAAAAACTCAAATTGAGTGTCACGCCTAAACCAAAGGACTTATGCACACACTTCAACATGTATTTTGTTCAGGATGACCTCCTGAAGCCCATATGAGCATTAATTTGACCACACAACTCATTCCTATGAAGATACATTCAAAGTCAGAAAGCGCGCTCAGCTCGGGCTGAAAATGCATTTAATTTAAAGCAATAAAAACTCAAATTGAGTGTCACGCCTAAACCAAAGGACTTATGCACACACTTTAACATGTATTTTGTTCAGGATGACCACCTGAAGCCTAAATGAGCATTAATTTGACCACACAACTCATTCCTATGAAGATACATTCAAACTCACAAAACGTGCTCAACTCGGGCTGAAAATGCATTTAAAGCAATAAAAACTCAAATTGAGTGTCACGCCTAAACCAAAGGACTTATGCACACACTTCAACATGTATTTTGTTCAGGATGACCTCCTGAAGCCTAAAACAGCAATAATTTGACCACAAAACTCATTCCTATGAAGATACATTCAAAGTCAGAAAGCGCGCTCAGCTCGGGCTGAAAATGCATTTAATTTAAAGCAATAAAAACTCAAATTGAGTGTCACGCCTAAACCAAATGACTTATGCACACACTTCAACATGTATTTAGTTCAGGATGACCACCTGAAGCCTAAATGAGCATTAATTTGACCACACAACTCATTCCTATGAAGATACATTCAAACTCACAAAACGTGCTCAGCTCGGGCTGAAAATGCATTTAAAGCAATAAAAACTCAAATTGAGTGTCACACCTAAACCAAAGGACTTATGCACACACTTCAACATGTATTTTGTTCAGGATGACCTCCTGAAGCCCATATGAGCATTAATTTGACTACACAACTCATTCCTATGAAGATACATTCAAACTCACAAAACGTGCTCAGCTCGGGCTGAAAATGCATTTAAAGCAATAAAAACTCAAATTGAGTGTCACGCCTAAACCAAAGGACTTATGCACACACTTCAACATGTATTTTGTTCAGGATGACCTCCTGAAGCCTAAATAAGCATTAATTTGACCACACAACTCATTCCTATGAAGATACATTCAAACTCACAAAACGCGCTCAGCTCGGGCTGAAAATGCATTTAAAGCAATAAAAACTCAAATTTAGTGTCACACCTAAACCAAAGGACTTATGCACACACTTCAACATGTATTTAGTTCAGGATGACATCCTGAAGCCCATATGAGCATTAATTTAACTACACAACTCATTCCTATGAAGATACATTCAAACTCACAAAACGTGCTCAACTCGGGCTGAAAATGCATTTAAAGCAATAAAAACTCAAATTGAGTGTCACGCCTAAACCAAAGGACTTATGCACACACTTCAACATGTATTTTGTTCAGGATGACCACCTGACGCCTAAATGAGCATTAATTTGACCACACAACTCATTCCTATGAAGATACATTCAAACTCACAAAACGTGCTCAGCTCGGGCTGAAAATGCATTTAAAGCAATAAAAACTCAAATTGAGTGTCACGCCTAAACCAAAGGACTTATGCACACACTTCAACATGTATTTTGTTCAGGATGACCTCCTGAAGCCTAAATCAGCAATAATTTGACCACACAACTCATTCCTATGAAGATACATTCAAAGTCAGAAAGCGCGCTCAGCTCGGGCTGAAAATGCATTTAAAGCAATAAAAACTCAAATTGAGTGTCACGCCTAAACCAAAGGACTTATGCACACACTTCAACATGTATTTAGTTCAGGATGACATCCTGAAGCCCATATGAGCATTAATTTGACTACACAACTCATTCCTATGAAGATACATTCAAACTCACAAAACGTGCTCAGCTCGGGCTGAAAATGCATTTAAAGCAATAAAAACTCAAATTGAGTGTCACGCCTAAACCAAAGGACTTATGCACACACTTCAACATGTATTTAGTTCAGGATGACCACCTGAAGCCTAAATGAGCATTAATTTGACCACACAACTCATTCCTATGAAGATACATTCAAACTCACAAAACGTGCTCAGCTCGGGCTGAAAATGCATTTAAAGCAATAAAAACTCAAATTGAGTGTCACACCTAAACCAAAGGACTTATGCACACACTTCAACATGTATTTTGTTCAGGATGACCTCCTGAAGCCCATATGAGCATTAATTTGACTACACAACTCATTCCTATGAAGATACATTCAAACTCACAAAACGTGCTCAGCTCGGGCTGAAAATGCATTTAAAGCAATAAAAACTCAAATTGAGTGTCACGCCTAAACCAAAGGACTTATGCACACACTTCAACATGTATTTTGTTCAGGATGACCTCCTGAAGCCTAAATAAGCATTAATTTGACCACACAACTCATTCCTATGAAGATACATTCACAACTCATTCCTATGAAGATACATTCAAACTCACAAAACGCGCTCAGCTCGGGCTGAAAATGCATTTAAAGCAATAAAAACTCAAATTTAGTGTCACACCTAAACCAAAGGACTTATGCACACACTTCAACATGTATTTTGTTCAGGATGACCTCCTGAAGCCTAAATAAGCATTAATTTGACCACACAACTCATTCCTATGAAGATACATTCAAACTCACAAAATGCGCTCAGCTCGGGCTGAAAATGCATTTAAAGCAATAAAAACTCAAATTTAGTGTCACACCTAAAACAAAGGACTTATGCACACACTTCAACATGTACTTAGTTCAGGATGACCACCTGAAGCCTAAATGAGCATTAATTTGACCACACAACTCATTCCTATGAAGATACATTCAAACTCACAAAACGTGCTCAGCTCGTGCTGAAAATGCATTTAAAGCAATAAAAACTCAAATTGAGTGTCACGCCTAAACCAAAGGACTTATGCACACACTTCAACATGTATTTTGTTCAGGATGACCTCCTGAAGCCCATATGAGCATTAATTTGACTACACGACTCATTCCTATGAAGATACATTCAAACTCACAAAACGTGCTCAGCTCGGGCTGAAAATGCATTTAAAGCAATAAAAACTCAAATTGAGTGTCACGCCTAAACCCAAGGAATTATGCACACACTTCAACGTGTATTTAGTTCAGGATGACCACCTGAAGCCTAAATGAGCATTAATTTGACCACACAACTCATTCCTATGAAGATACATTCAAACTCACAAAACGTGCTCAGCTCGGGCTGAAAATGCATTTAATTTAAAGCAATAAAAACTCAAATTGAGTGTCACGCCTAAACCAAAGGACTTATGCACACACTTCAACATGTATTTTGTTCAGGATGACCACCTGAAGCCTAAATGAGCATTAATTTGACCACACAACTCATTCCTATGAAGATACATTCAAACTCACAAAACGTGCTCAGCTCGGCCTGAAAATGCATTTAAAGCAATAAAAACTCAAATTGAGTGTCACGCCTAAACCAAAGGACTTATGCACACATTTCAACATGTATTTTGTTCAGGATGACCACCTGACGCCTAAATGAGCATTAATTTGACCACACAACTCATTCCTATGAAGATACATTCAAACTCACAAAACGTGCTCAGCTCGGGCTGAAAATGCATTTAAAGCAATAAAAACTCAAATTGAGTGTCACGCCTAAACCAAAGGACTTATGCACACACTTCAACATGTATTTTGTTCAGGATGACCTCCTGAAGCCTAAATCAGCAATAATTTGACCACACAACTCATTCCTATGAAGATACATTCAAAGTCAGAAAGCGCGCTCAGCTCGGGCTGAAAATGCATTTAAAGCAATAAAAACTCAAATTGAGTGTCACGCCTAAACCAAAGGACTTATGCACACACTTCAACATGTATTTAGTTCAGGATGACATCCTGAAGCCCATATGAGCATTAATTTGACTACACAACTCATTCCTATGAAGATACATTCAAACTCACAAAACGTGCTCAGCTCGGGCTGAAAATGCATTTAAAGCAATAAAAACTCAAATTGAGTGTCACGCCTAAACCAAAGGACTTATGCACACACTTCAACATGTATTTAGTTCAGGATGACCACCTGAAGCCTAAATGAGCATTAATTTGACCACACAACTCATTCCTATGAAGATACATTCAAACTCACAAAACGTGCTCAGCTCGGGCTGAAAATGCATTTAAAGCAATAAAAACTCAAATTGAGTGTCACACCTAAACCAAAGGACTTATGCACACACTTCAACATGTATTTTGTTCAGGATGACCTCCTGAAGCCCATATGAGCATTAATTTGACTACACAACTCATTCCTATGAAGATACATTCAAACTCACAAAACGTGCTCAGCTCGGGCTGAAAATGCATTTAAAGCAATAAAAACTCAAATTGAGTGTCACGCCTAAACCAAAGGACTTATGCACACACTTCAACATGTATTTTGTTCAGGATGACCTCCTGAAGCCTAAATAAGCATTAATTTGACCACACAACTCATTCCTATGAAGATACATTCACAACTCATTCCTATGAAGATACATTCAAACTCACAAAACGCGCTCAGCTCGGGCTGAAAATGCATTTAAAGCAATAAAAACTCAAATTTAGTGTCACACCTAAACCAAAGGACTTATGCACACACTTCAACATGTATTTTGTTCAGGATGACCTCCTGAAGCCTAAATAAGCATTAATTTGACCACACAACTCATTCCTATGAAGATACATTCAAACTCACAAAACGCGCTCAGCTCGGGCTGAAAATGCATTTAAAGCAATAAAAACTCAAATTTAGTGTCACACCTAAACCAAAGGACTTATGCACACACTTCAACATGTACTTAGTTCAGGATGACCACCTGAAGCCTAAATGAGCATTAATTTGACCACACAACTCATTCCTATGAAGATACATTCAAACTCACAAAACGTGCTCAGCTCGGGCTGAAAATGCATTTAAAGCAATAAAAACTCAAATTGAGTGTCACGCCTAAACCAAAGGACTTATGCACACACTTCAACATGTATTTTGTTCAGGATGACCTCCTGAAGCCCATATGAGCATTAATTTGACTACACGACTCATTCCTATGAAGATACATTCAAACTCACAAAACGTGCTCAGCTCGGGCTGAAAATGCATTTAAAGCAATAAAAACTCAAATTGAGTGTCACGCCTAAACCCAAGGAATTATGCACACACTTCAACGTGTATTTAGTTCAGGATGACCACCTGAAGCCTAAATGAGCATTAATTTGACCACACAACTCATTCCTATGAAGATACATTCAAACTCACAAAACGTGCTCAGCTCGGGCTGAAAATGCATTTAATTTAAAGCAATAAAAACTCAAATTGAGTGTCACGCCTAAACCAAAGGACTTATGCACACACTTCAACATGTATTTTGTTCAGGATGACCACCTGAAGCCTAAATGAGCATTAATTTGACCACACAACTCATTCCTATGAAGATACATTCAAACTCACAAAACGTGCTCAGCTCGGCCTGAAAATGCATTTAAAGCAATAAAAACTCAAATTGAGTGTCACGCCTAAACCAAAGGACTTATGCACACATTTCAACATGTATTTTGTTCAGGATGACCACCTGACGCCTAAATGAGCATTAATTTGACCACACAACTCATTCCTATGAAGATACATTCAAACTCACAAAACGTGCTCAGCTCGGGCTGAAAATGCATTTAAAGCAATAAAAACTCAAATTGAGTGTCACGCCTAAACCAAAGGACTTATGCACACACTTCAACATGTATTTTGTTCAGGATGACCTCCTGAAGCCTAAATCAGCAATAATTTGACCACACAACTCATTCCTATGAAGATACATTCAAAGTCAGAAAGCGCGCTCAGCTCGGGCTGAAAATGCATTTAAAGCAATAAAAACTCAAATTGAGTGTCACGCCTAAACCAAAGGACTTATGCACACACTTCAACATGTATTTAGTTCAGGATGACATCCTGAAGCCCATATGAGCATTAATTTGACTACACAACTCATTCCTATGAAGATACATTCAAACTCACAAAACGTGCTCAGCTCGGGCTGAAAATGCATTTAAAGCAATAAAAACTCAAATTGAGTGTCACGCCTAAACCAAAGGACTTATGCACACACTTCAACATGTATTTAGTTCAGGATGACCACCTGAAGCCTAAATGAGCATTAATTTGACCACACAACTCATTCCTATGAAGATACATTCAAACTCACAAAACGTGCTCAGCTCGGGCTGAAAATGCATTTAAAGCAATAAAAACTCAAATTGAGTGTCACACCTAAACCAAAGGACTTATGCACACACTTCAACATGTATTTTGTTCAGGATGACCTCCTGAAGCCCATATGAGCATTAATTTGACTACACAACTCATTCCTATGAAGATACATTCAAACTCACAAAACGTGCTCAGCTCGGGCTGAAAATGCATTTAAAGCAATAAAAACTCAAATTGAGTGTCACGCCTAAACCAAAGGACTTATGCACACACTTCAACATGTATTTTGTTCAGGATGACCTCCTGAAGCCTAAATAAGCATTAATTTGACCACACAACTCATTCCTATGAAGATACATTCACAACTCATTCCTATGAAGATACATTCAAACTCACAAAACGCGCTCAGCTCGGGCTGAAAATGCATTTAAAGCAATAAAAACTCAAATTTAGTGTCACACCTAAACCAAAGGACTTATGCACACACTTCAACATGTATTTTGTTCAGGATGACCTCCTGAAGCCTAAATAAGCATTAATTTGACCACACAACTCATTCCTATGAAGATACATTCAAACTCACAAAACGCGCTCAGCTCGGGCTGAAAATGCATTTAAAGCAATAAAAACTCAAATTTAGTGTCACACCTAAACCAAAGGACTTATGCACACACTTCAACATGTACTTAGTTCAGGATGACCACCTGAAGCCTAAATGAGCATTAATTTGACCACACAACTCATTCCTATGAAGATACATTCAAACTCACAAAACGTGCTCAGCTCGGGCTGAAAATGCATTTAAAGCAATAAAAACTCAAATTGAGTGTCACGCCTAAACCAAAGGACTTATGCACACACTTCAACATGTATTTTGTTCAGGATGACTACCTGACGCCTAAATGAGCATTAATTTGACCACACAACTCATTCCTATGAAGATACATTCAAACTCACAAAACGTGCTCAGCTCGGGCTGAAAATGCATTTAAAGCAATAAAAACTCAAATTGAGTGTCACGCCTAAACCAAAGGACTTATGCACACACTTCAACATGTATTTTGTTCAGGATGACCTCCTGAAGCCTAAAACAGTAATAATTTGACCACACAACTCATTCCTATGAAGATACATTCAAAGTCAGAAAGCGCGCTCAGCTCGGGCTGAAAATGCATTTAATTTAAAGCAATAAAAACTCAAATTGAGTGTCACGCCTAAACCAAATGACTTATGCACACACTTCAACATGTATTTAGTTCAGGATGACCACCTGAAGCCTAAATGAGCATTAATTTGACCACACAACTCATTCCTATGAAGATACATTCAAACTCACAAAACGTGCTCAGCTCGGGCTGAAAATGCATTTAAAGCAATAAAAACTCAAATTGAGTGTCACACCTAAACCAAAGGACTTATGCACACACTTCAACATGTATTTTGTTCAGGATGACCTCCTGAAGCCCATATGAGCATTAATTTGACTACACAACTCATTCCTATGAAGATACATTCAAACTCACAAAACGTGCTCAGCTCGGGCTGAAAATGCATTTAAAGCAATAAAAACTCAAATTGAGTGTCACGCCTAAACCAAAGGACTTATGCACACACTTCAACATGTATTTTGTTCAGGATGACCTCCTGAAGCCTAAATGAGCATTAATTTGACCACACAACTCATTCCTATGAAGATACATTCAAACTCACAAAACGTGCTCAGCTCGGGCTGAAAATGCATTTAAAGCAATAAAAACTCAAATTGAGTGTCACGCCTAAACCAAAGGACTTATGCACAGACTTCAACATGTATTTTGTTCAGGATGACCTCCTGAAGCCTAAATCAGCAATAATTTGACCACACAACTCATTTCTATGAAGATACATTCAAAGTCAGAAAGCGCGCTCAGCTCGGGCTGAAAATGCATTTAATTTAAAGCAATAAAAACTCAAATTGAGTGTCACGCCTAAACCAAAGGACTTATGCACACACTTCAACATGTATTTTGTTCAGGATGACCTCCTGAAGCCTAAATGAGCAATAATTTGACCACACAACTCATTCCTATGAAGATACATCCATCCATTTTCCGAACCGCTTGATCCTCACTAGGGTCGCGGGGGGTGCTGGAGCCTATCCCAGCCGTCTTCGGGCAGTAGGCGGGGGACACCCTGAATCAGTTGCCAGCCAATCGCAGGGCACACAGAGACGAACAACCATCCACGCCCACACTCACACCTAGGGACAATTTTTGAGCGTCCAATCAGCCTGACATGCATGTTTTTTTTTTTTTTTTTTTGGAATGTGGGAGGAAACCGGAGCACCCGGAGAAAACCCACGCAGGCCCGGGGAGAACATGCAAACTCCACACAGGGAGGCCGGAGCTGGAATCGAACCCGGTACCTCTGCACTGTGAAGCCGACGTGCTAACCACTGGACTACCGGGCCGCCCATGAAGATACATTCAAAGTCAGAAAGCGCGCTCAGCTCAGGCTGAAAATGCATTTAAAGCAATAAAAACTCAAATTGAGTGTCACGCCCAAACCAAAGGACTAATGCACACACTTCAACATGTACTTAGTTCAGGATGACCACCTGAAGCCTAAATGAGCATTCATTTGACCACACAACTCATTCCTATGAAGATACATTCAAACTGACAAAACGTGCTCAGCTCGGGCTGAAAATGCATTTAAAGCAATAAAAACTCAAATTGAGTGTCACGCCTAAACCAAAGGACTTATGCACACACTTCAACATGTATTTTGTTCAGGATGACCTCCTGAAGCCCATATGAGCATTAATTTGACTACACAACTCATTCCTATGAAGATACATTCAAACTCACAAAACGTGCTCAGCTCGGGCTGAAAATGCATTTAAAGCAATAAAAACTCAAATTGAGTGTCACGCCTAAACCCAAGGAATTATGCACACACTTCAACATGTATTTAGTTCAGGATGACCACCTGAAGCCTAAATGAGCATTAATTTGACCACACAACTCATTCCTATGAAGATACATTCAAACTCACAAAACGTGCTCAGCTCGGGCTGAAAATGCATTTAAAGTAATAAAAACTCAAATTGAGTGTCACGCCTAAACCAAAGGACTTATGCACACACTTCAACATGTATTTTGTTCAGGATGACCACCTGAAGCCTAAATGAGCATTAATTTGACCACACAACTCATTCCTATGAAGATACATTCAAACTCACAAAACGTGCTCAGCTCGGCCTGAAAATGCATTTAAAGCAATAAAAACTCAAATTGAGTGTCACACCTAAACCAAAGGACTTATGCACACATTTCAACATGTATTTTGTTCAGGATGACCACCTGACGCCTAAATGAGCATTAATTTGACCACACAACTCATTCCTATGAAGATACATTCAAACTCACAAAACGTGCTCAGCTCGGGCTGAAAATGCATTTAAAGCAATAAAAACTCAAATTGAGTGTCACGCCTAAACCAAAGGACTTATGCACACACTTCAACATGTATTTTGTTCAGGATGACCTCCTGAAGCCTAAAACAGCAATAATTTGACCACACAACTCATTCCTATGAAGATACATTCAAAGTCAGAAAGCGCGCTCAGCTCGGGCTGAAAATGCATTTAATTTAAAGCAATAAAAACTCAAATTGAGTGTCACGCCTAAACCAAAGGACTTATGCACACACTTCAACATGTATTTTGTTCAGGATGACCTCCTGAAGCCTAAATGAGCAATAATTTGACCACACAACTCATTCCTATGAAGATACATCCATCCATTTTCCGAACCGCTTGATCCTCACTAGGGTCGCGGGGGGTGCTGGAGCCTATCCCAGCCGTCTTCGGGCAGTAGGCGGGGGACACCCTGAATCAGTTGCCAGCCAATCGCAGGGCACACAGAGACGAACAACCATCCACGCCCACACTCACACCTAGGGACAATTTTTGAGCGTCCAATCAGCCTGACATGCATGTTTTTTTTTTTTTTTTTTTTGGAATGTGGGAGGAAACCGGAGCACCCGGAGAAAACCCACGCAGGCCCGGGGAGAACATGCAAACTCCACACAGGGAGGCCGGAGCTGGAATCGAACCCGGTACCTCTGCACTGTGAAGCCGACGTGCTAACCACTGGACTACCGGGCCGCCCATGAAGATACATTCAAAGTCAGAAAGCGCGCTCAGCTCAGGCTGAAAATGCATTTAAAGCAATAAAAACTCAAATTGAGTGTCACGCCCAAACCAAAGGACTAATGCACACACTTCAACATGTACTTAGTTCAGGATGACCACCTGAAGCCTAAATGAGCATTCATTTGACCACACAACTCATTCCTATGAAGATACATTCAAACTGACAAAATGTGCTCAGCTCGGGCTGAAAATGCATTTAAAGCAATAAAAACTCAAATTGAGTGTCACGCCTAAACCAAAGGACTTATGCACACACTTCAACATGTATTTTGTTCAGGATGACCTCCTGAAGCCCATATGAGCATTAATTTGACTACACAACTCATTCCTATGAAGATACATTCAAACTCACAAAACGTGCTCAGCTCGGGCTGAAAATGCATTTAAAGCAATAAAAACTCAAATTGAGTGTCACGCCTAAACCCAAGGAATTATGCACACACTTCAACATGTATTTAGTTCAGGATGACCACCTGAAGCCTAAATGAGCATTAATTTGACCACACAACTCATTCCTATGAAGATACATTCAAACTCACAAAACGTGCTCAGCTCGGGCTGAAAATGCATTTAAAGTAATAAAAACTCAAATTGAGTGTCACACCTAAACCAAAGGACTTATGCACACATTTCAACATGTATTTTGTTCAGGATGACCACCTGAAGCCTAAATGAGCATTAATTTGACCACACAACTCATTCCTATGAAGATACATTCAAACTCACAAAACGTGCTCAGCTCGGCCTGAAAATGCATTTAAAGCAATAAAAACTCAAATTGAGTGTCACACCTAAACCAAAGGACTTATGCACACATTTCAACATGTATTTTGTTCAGGATGACCACCTGACGCCTAAATGAGCATTAATTTGACCACACAACTCATTCCTATGAAGATACATTCAAACTCACAAAACGTGCTCAGCTCGGGCTGAAAATGCATTTAAAGCAATAAAAACTCAAATTGAGTGTCACGCCTAAACCAAAGGACTTATGCACACACTTCAACATGTATTTTGTTCAGGATGACCTCCTGAAGCCTAAAACAGCAATAATTTGACCACACAACTCATTCCTATGAAGATACATTCAAAGTCAGAAAGCGCGCTCAGCTCGGGCTGAAAATGCATTTAATTTAAAGCAATAAAAACTCAAATTGAGTGTCACGCCTAAACCAAATGACTTATGCACACACTTCAACATGTATTTAGTTCAGGATGACCACCTGAAGCCTAAATGAGCATTAATTTGACCACACAACTCATTCCTATGAAGATACATTCAAACTCACAAAACGTGCTCAGCTCGGGCTGCAAATGCATTTAAAGCAATAAAAACTCAAATTGAGTGTCACACCTAAACCAAAGGACTTATGCACACACTTCAACATGTATTTTGTTCAGGATGACCTCCTGAAGCCCATATGAGCATTAATTTGACTACACAACTCATTCCTATGAAGATACATTCAAACTCACAAAACGTGCTCAGCTCGGGCTGAAAATGCATTTAAAGCAATAAAAACTCAAATTGAGTGTCACGCCTAAACCAAAGGACTTATGCACACACTTCAACATGTATTTTGTTCAGGATGACCTCCTGAAGCCTAAATAAGCATTAATTTGACCACACAACTCATTCCTATGAAGATACATTCAAACTCACAAAACGCGCTCAGCTCGGGCTGAAAATGCATTTAAAGCAATAAAAACTCAAATTTAGTGTCACACCTAAACCAAAGGACTTATGCACACACTTCAACATGTATTTAGTTCAGGATGACATCCTGAAGCCCATATGAGCATTAATTTGACTACACAACTCATTCCTATGAAGATACATTCAAACTCACAAAACGTGCTCAACTCGGGCTGAAAATGCATTTAAAGCAATAAAAACTCAAATTGAGTGTCACGCCTAAACCAAAGGACTTATGCACACACTTCAACATGTATTTTGTTCAGGATGACCTCCTGAAGCCCATATGAGAATTAATTTGACTACACAACTCATTCCTATGAAGATACATTCAAACTCACAAAACGGGCTCAGCTCGGGCTGAAAATGCATTTAAAGCAATAAAAACTCAAATTGAGTGTCACACCTAAACCAAAGGACTTATGCACACATTTCAACATGTATTTTGTTCAGGATGACCACCTGACGCCTAAATGAGCATTAATTTGACCACACAACTCATTCCTATGAAGATACATTCAAACTCACAAAACGTGCTCAGCTCGGGCTGAAAATGCATTTAAAGCAATAAAAACTCAAATTGAGTGTCACGCCTAAACCAAAGGACTTATGCACACACTTCAACATGTATTTTGTTCAGGATGACCTCCTGAAGCCTAAAACAGCAATAATTTGACCACACAACTCATTCCTATGAAGATACATTCAAAGTCAGAAAGCGCGCTCAGCTCGGGCTGAAAATGCATTTAATTTAAAGCAATAAAAACTCAAATTGAGTGTCACGCCTAAACCAAATGACTTATGCACACACTTCAACATGTATTTAGTTTAGGATGACCACCTGAAGCCTAAATGAGCATTAATTTGACCACACAACTCATTCCTATGAAGATACATTCAAACTCACAAAACGTGCTCAGCTCGGGCTGAAAATGCATTTAAAGCAATAAAAACTCAAATTGAGTGTCACACCTAAACCAAAGGACTTATGCACACACTTCAACATGTATTTTGTTCAGGATGACCTCCTGAAGCCCATATGAGCATTAATTTGACTACACAACTCATTCCTATGAAGATACATTCAAACTCACAAAACGTGCTCAGCTCGGGCTGAAAATGCATTTAAAGCAATAAAAACTCAAATTGAGTGTCACGCCTAAACCAAAGGACTTATGCACACACTTCAACATGTATTTTGTTCAGGATGACCTCCTGAAGCCCATATGAGCATTAATTTGACTACACAACTCATTCCTATGAAGATACATTCAAACTCACAAAACGGGCTCAGCTCGGGCTGAAAATGCATTTAAAGCAATAAAAACTCAAATTGAGTGTCACGCCTAAACCAAAGGACTTATGCACACACTTCAACATGTATTTTGTTCAGGATGACCACCTGACGCCTAAATGAGCATTAATTTGACCACACAACTCATTCCTATGAAGATACATTCAAAGTCAGAAAGCGCGCTCAGCTCGGGCTGAAAATGCATTTAATTTAAAGCAATAAAAACTCAAATTGAGTGTCACGCCTAAACCAAAGGACTTATGCACACACTTCAACATGTATTTTGTTCAGGATGACCTCCTGAAGCCCATATGAGCATTAATTTCACCACACAACTCATTCCTATGAAGATACATTCAAACACACAAAACGTGCTCAGCTCGGCCTGAAAATGCATTTAAAGCAATAAAAACTCAAATTGAGTGTCACGCCTAAACAAAAGGACTTATGCACACACTTCAACATGTATTTTGTTCAGGATGACCACCTGACGCCTAAATAAGCATTAATTTGACCACACAACTCATTCCTATGAAGATACATTCAAACTCACAAAACGTGCTCAGCTCGGGCTGAAAATGCATTTAAAGGAATAAAACCTCAAATTGAGTGTCACGCCTAAACCAAAGGACTTATGCACACACTTCAACATGTATTTTGTTCAGGATGACCTCCTGAAGCCTAAATCAGCAATAATTTGACCACACAACTCATTCCTATGAAGATACATTCAAAGTCAGAAAGCGCGCTCAGCTCGGGCTGAAATTTAATTTAAAGCAATAAAAACTCAAATTGAGTGTCACGCCTAAACCAAAGGACTTATGCACACACTTCAACATGTATTTAGTTCAGGATGACCACCTGAAGCCTAAATGAGCATTAATTTGACCACACAACTCATTCCTATGAAGATACATTCAAACTCACAAAACGTGCTCAGCTCGGGCTGAAAATGCATTTAAAGCAATAAAAACTCAAATTGAGTGTCACACCTAAACCAAAGGACTTATGCACACACTTCAACATGTATTTTGTTCAGGATGACCCCCTGAAGCCCATATGAGCATTAATTTGACTACACAACTCATTCCTATGAAGATACATTCAAACTCACAAAACGTGCTCAGCTCGGGCTGAAAATGCATTTAAAGCAATAAAAACTCAAATTGAGTGTCACGCCTAAACCAAAGGACTTATGCACACACTTCAACATGTATTTTGTTCAGGATGACCTCCTGAAGCCTAAATGAGCAATAATTTGACCAAACAACTCATTCCTATGAAGATACATTCAAAGTCAGAAAGCGCGCTCAGCTCAGGCTGAAAATGCATTTAAAGCAATAAAAACTCAAATTGAGTGTCACGCCTAAACCAAAGGACTTATGCACACACTTCAACATGTATTTACTTCAGGATGACCACCTGAAGCCTAAATGAGCATTAATTTGACCACACAACTCATTCCTATGAAGATACATTCAAACTCACAAAACGTGCTCAGCTCGGGCTGAAAATACATTTAAAGCAATAAAAACTCAAATTGAGTGTCACACCCAAACCAAAGGACTAATGCACACACTTCAACATGTACTTAGTTCAGGATGACCACCTGAAGCCTAAATGAGCATTAATTTGACCACACAACTCATTCCTATGAAGATACATTCAAAGTCAGAAAGCGCGCTCAGCTCGGGCTGAAATTTAATTTAAAGCAATAAAAACTCAAATTGAGTGTCACGCCTAAACCAAAGGACTTATGCACACACTTCAACATGTATTTAGTTCAGGATGACCACCTGAAGCCTAAATGAGCATTAATTTGACCACACAACTCATTCCTATGAAGATACATTCAAACTCACAAAACGTGCTCAGCTCGGGCTGAAAATGCATTTAAAGCAATAAAAACTCAAATTGAGTGTCACACCTAAACCAAAGGACTTATGCACACACTTCAACATGTATTTTGTTCAGGATGACCCCCTGAAGCCCATATGAGCATTAATTTGACTACACAACTCATTCCTATGAAGATACATTCAAACTCACAAAACGTGCTCAGCTCGGGCTGAAAATGCATTTAAAGCAATAAAAACTCAAATTGAGTGTCACGCCTAAACCAAAGGACTTATGCACACACTTCAACATGTATTTTGTTCAGGATGACCTCCTGAAGCCTAAATGAGCAATAATTTGACCAAACAACTCATTCCTATGAAGATACATTCAAAGTCAGAAAGCGCGCTCAGCTCAGGCTGAAAATGCATTTAAAGCAATAAAAACTCAAATTGAGTGTCACGCCTAAACCAAAGGACTTATGCACACACTTCAACATGTATTTACTTCAGGATGACCACCTGAAGCCTAAATGAGCATTAATTTGACCACACAACTCATTCCTATGAAGATACATTCAAACTCACAAAACGTGCTCAGCTCGGGCTGAAAATACATTTAAAGCAATAAAAACTCAAATTGAGTGTCACACCCAAACCAAAGGACTAATGCACACACTTCAACATGTACTTAGTTCAGGATGACCACCTGAAGCCTAAATGAGCATTAATTTGACCACACAACTCATTCCTATGAAGATACATTCAAACTCACAAAACGTGCTCAGCTCGGGCTGAAAATGCATTTAAAGCAATAAAAACTCAAATTGAGTGTCACGCCTAAACCAAAGGACTTATGCACACACTTCAACATGTATTTTGTTCAGGATGACCTCCTGAAGCCCATATGAGCATTAATTTGACTACACGACTCATTCCTATGAAGATACATTCAAACTCACAAAACGTGCTCAGCTCGGGCTGAAAATGCATTTAAAGCAATAAAAACTCAAATTGAGTGTCACGCCTAAACCCAAGGAATTATGCACACACTTCAACATGTATTTAGTTCAGGATGACCACCTGAAGCCTAAATGAGCATTAATTTGACCACACAACTCATTCCTATGAAGATACATTCAAACTCACAAAACGTGCTCAGCTCGGGCTGAAAATGCATTTAATTTAAAGCAATAAAAACTCAAATTGAGTGTCACGCCTAAACCAAAGGACTTATGCACACACTTCAACATGTATTTTGTTCAGGATGACCACCTGAAGCCTAAATGAGCATTAATTTGACCACACAACTCATTCCTATGAAGATACATTCAAACTCACAAAACGTGCTCAGCTCGGCCTGAAAATGCATTTAAAGCAATAAAAACTCAAATTGAGTGTCACGCCTAAACCAAAGGACTTATGCACACATTTCAACATGTATTTTGTTCAGGATGACCACCTGACGCCTAAATGAGCATTAATTTGACCACACAACTCATTCCTATGAAGATACATTCAAACTCACAAAACGTGCTCAGCTCGGGCTGAAAATGCATTTAAAGCAATAAAAACTCAAATTGAGTGTCACGCCTAAACCAAAGGACTTATGCACACACTTCAACATGTATTTTGTTCAGGATGACCTCCTGAAGCCTAAAACAGCAATAATTTGACCACACAACTCATTCCTATGAAGATACATTCAAAGTCAGAAAGCGCGCTCAGCTCGGGCTGAAAATGCATTTAAAGCAATAAAAACTCAAATTGAGTGTCACGCCTAAACCAAAGGACTTATGCACACACTTCAACATGTATTTTGTTCAGGATGACCTCCTGAAGCCTAAATGAGCAATAATTTGACCAAACAACTCATTCCTATGAAGATACATTCAAAGTCAGAAAGCGCGCTCAGCTCAGGCTGAAAATGCATTTAAAGCAATAAAAACTCAAATTGAGTGTCACGCCTAAACCAAAGGACTTATGCACACACTTCAACATGTATTTACTTCAGGATGACCACCTGAAGCCTAAATGAGCATTAATTTGACCACACAACTCATTCCTATGAAGATACATTCAAACTCACAAAACGTGCTCAGCTCGGGCTGAAAATACATTTAAAGCAATAAAAACTCAAATTGAGTGTCACGCCCAAACCAAAGGACTAATGCACACACTTCAACATGTACTTAGTTCAGGATGACCACCTGAAGCCTAAATGAGCATTAATTTGACCACACAACTCATTCCTATGAAGATACATTCAAACTCACAAAACGTGCTCAGCTCGGGCTGAAAATGCATTTAAAGCAATAAAAACTCAAATTGAGTGTCACGCCTAAACCAAAGGACTTATGCACACACTTCAACATGTATTTTGTTCAGGATGACCTCCTGAAGCCCATATGAGCATTAATTTGACTACACGACTCATTCCTATGAAGATACATTCAAACTCACAAAACGTGCTCAGCTCGGGCTGAAAATGCATTTAAAGCAATAAAAACTCAAATTGAGTGTCACGCCTAAACCCAAGGAATTATGCACACACTTCAACATGTATTTAGTTCAGGATGACCACCTGAAGCCTAAATGAGCATTAATTTGACCACACAACTCATTCCTATGAAGATACATTCAAACTCACAAAACGTGCTCAGCTCGGGCTGAAAATGCATTTAATTTATTGTTTGTTTGTTTGTTTGTTTGTTTATTGAACATAAAACATATATACAGTAATAATTTGACAGAAAATAAGGTAGATAAAAAAAGTAAAAAGAAAGAAATCAATCTTCATTCAACACAGTTATTATGTTCAAGGGAGTAGGAAGAAGTAAAAAACTTATCTAGTTATTTAAAGCAATAAAAACTCAAATTGAGTGTCACGCCTAAACCAAAGGACTTATGCACACACTTCAACATGTATTTTGTTCAGGATGACCACCTGAAGCCTAAATGAGCATTAATTTGACCACACAACTCATTCCTATGAAGATACATTCAAACTCACAAAACGTGCTCAGCTCGGCCTGAAAATGCATTTAAAGCAATAAAAACTCAAATTGAGTGTCACGCCTAAACCAAAGGACTTATGCACACATTTCAACATGTATTTTGTTCAGGATGACCACCTGACGCCTAAATGAGCATTAATTTGACCACACAACTCATTCCTATGAAGATACATTCAAACTCACAAAACGTGCTCAGCTCGGGCTGAAAATGCATTTAAAGCAATAAAAACTCAAATTGAGTGTCACGCCTAAACCAAAGGACTTATGCACACACTTCAACATGTATTTTGTTCAGGATGACCTCCTGAAGCCTAAAACAGCAATAATTTGACCACACAACTCATTCCTATGAAGATACATTCAAAGTCAGAAAGCGCGCTCAGCTCGGGCTGAAAATGCATTTATTTAAAGCAATAAAAACTCAAATTGAGTGTCACGCCTAAACCAAATGACTTATGCACACACTTCAACATGTATTTAGTTCAGGATGACCACCTGAAGCCTAAATGAGCATTAATTTGACCACACAACTCATTCCTATGAAGATACATTCAAACTCACAAAACGTGCTCAGCTCAGGCTGAAAATGCATTTAAAGCAATAAAAACTCAAATTGAGTGTCACACCTAAACCAAAGGACTTATGCACACACTTCAACATGTATTTTGTTCAGGATGACCTCCTGAAGCCCATATGAGCATTAATTTGACTACACAACTCATTCCTATGAAGATACATTCAAACTCACAAAACGTGCTCAGCTCGGGCTGAAAATGCATTTAAAGCAATAAAAATTCAAATTGAGTGTCACGCCTAAACCAAAGGACTTATGCACACACTTCAACATGTATTTTGTTCAGGATGACCTCCTGAAGCCTAAATAAGCATTAATTTGACCACACAACTCATTCCTATGAAGATACATTCAAACTCACAAAACGCGCTCAGCTCGGGCTGAAAATGCATTTAAAGCAATAAAAACTCAAATTTAGTGTCACACCTAAACCAAAGGACTTATGCACACACTTCAACATGTATTTAGTTCAGGATGACATCCTGAAGCCTAAATGAGCATTAATTTGACCACACAACTCATTCCTATGAAGATACATTCAAACTCACAAAACGTGCTCAACTCGGGCTGAAAATGCATTTAAAGCAATAAAAACTCAAATTGAGTGTCACGCCTAAACCAAAGGACTTATGCACACACTTCAACATGTATTTTGTTCAGGATGACC
Organism: Hippocampus guttulatus; assembly: GCF_054856545.1. Classification (NCBI taxonomy): domain Eukaryota; kingdom Metazoa; phylum Chordata; class Actinopteri; order Syngnathiformes; family Syngnathidae; genus Hippocampus; species Hippocampus guttulatus. The sequence goes on along the minus strand of NW_028233886.1, from coordinate 346,936 downwards.
TCCTGAAGCCCATATGAGCATTAATTTCACCACACAACTCATTCCTATGAAGATACATTCAAACACACAAAACGTGCTCAGCTCGGCCTGAAAATGCATTTAAAGCAATAAAAACTCTAATTGAGTGTCACGCCTAAACCAAAGGACTTATGCACACACTTCAACATGTATTTTGTTCAGGATGACCTCCTGAAGCCTAAAACAGCAATAATTTGACCACACAACTCATTCCTATGAAGATACATTCAAAGTCAGAAAGCGCGCTCAGCTCGGGCTGAAAATGCATTTAATTTAAAGCAATAAAAACTCAAATTGAGTGTCACGCCTAAACCAAATGACTTATGCACACACTTCAACATGTATTTAGTTCAGGATGACCACCTGAAGCCTAAATGAGCATTAATTTGACCACACAACTCATTCCTATGAAGATACATTCAAACTCACAAAACGTGCTCAGCTCGGGCTGAAAATGCATTTAAAGCAATAAAAACTCAAATTTAGTGTCACACCTAAACCAAAGGACTTATGCACACACTTCAACATGTATTTAGTTCAGGATGACATCCTGAAGCCGATATGAGCATTAATTTGACTACACAACTCATTCCTATGAAGATACATTCAAACTCACAAAACGTGCTCAACTCGGGCTGAAAATGCATTTAAAGCAATAAAAACTCAAATTGAGTGTCACGCCTAAACCAAAGGACTTATGCACACACTTCAACATGTATTTTGTTCAGGATGACCACCTGACGCCTAAATGAGCATTAATTTGACCACACAACTCATTCCTATGAAGATACATTCAAACTCACAAAACGTGCTCAGCTCGGGCTGAAAATGCATTTAAAGCAATAAAAACTCAAATTGAGTGTCACGCCTAAACCAAAGGACTTATGCACACACTTCAACATGTATTTTGTTCAGGATGACCTCCTGAAGCCTAAATCAGCAATAATTTGACCACACAACTCATTCCTATGAAGATACATTCAAAGTCAGAAAGCGCGCTCAGCTCGGGCTGAAAATGCATTTAATTTAAAGCAATAAAAACTCAAATTGAGTGTCACGCCTAAACCAAAGGACTTATGCACACACTTCAACATGTATTTAGTTCAGGATGACCACCTGAAGCCTAAATGAGCATTAATTTGACCACACAACTCATTCCTATGAAGATACATTCAAACTCACAAAACGTGCTCAGCTCGGGCTGAAAATGCATTTAAAGCAATAAAAACTCAAATTGAGTGTCACACCTAAACCAAAGGACTTATGCACACACTTCAACATGTATTTTGTTCAGGATGACCTCCTGAAGCCCATATGAGCATTAATTTGACTACACAACTCATTCCTATGAAGATACATTCAAACTCACAAAACGTGCTCAGCTCGGGCTGAAAATGCATTTAAAGCAATAAAAACTCAAATTGAGTGTCACGCCTAAACCAAAGGACTTATGCACACACTTCAACATGTATTTTGTTCAGGATGACCTCCTGAAGCCTAAATAAGCATTAATTTGACCACACAACTCATTCCTATGAAGATACATTCACAACTCATTCCTATGAAGATACATTCAAACTCACAAAACGCGCTCAGCTCGGGCTGAAAATGCATTTAAAGCAATAAAAACTCAAATTTAGTGTCACACCTAAACCAAAGGACTTATGCACACACTTCAACATGTATTTTGTTCAGGATGACCTCCTGAAGCCTAAATAAGCATTAATTTGACCACACAACTCATTCCTATGAAGATACATTCAAACTCACAAAACGCGCTCAGCTCGGGCTGAAAATGCATTTAAAGCAATAAAAACTCAAATTTAGTGTCACACCTAAACCAAAGGACTTATGCACACACTTCAACATGTACTTAGTTCAGGATGACCACCTGAAGCCTAAATGAGCATTAATTTGACCACACAACTCATTCCTATGAAGATACATTCAAACTCACAAAACGTGCTCAGCTCGGGCTGAAAATGCATTTAAAGCAATAAAAACTCAAATTGAGTGTCACGCCTAAACCAAAGGACTTATGCACACACTTCAACATGTATTTTGTTCAGGATGACCTCCTGAAGCCCATATGAGCATTAATTTGACTACACGACTCATTCCTATGAAGATACATTCAAACTCACAAAACGTGCTCAGCTCGGGCTGAAAATGCATTTAAAGCAATAAAAACTCAAATTGAGTGTCACGCCTAAACCCAAGGAATTATGCACACACTTCAACATGTATTTAGTTCAGGATGACCACCTGAAGCCTAAATGAGCATTAATTTGACCACACAACTCATTCCTATGAAGATACATTCAAACTCACAAAACGTGCTCAGCTCGGGCTGAAAATGCATTTAATTTAAAGCAATAAAAACTCAAATTGAGTGTCACGCCTAAACCAAAGGACTTATGCACACACTTCAACATGTATTTTGTTCAGGATGACCACCTGAAGCCTAAATGAGCATTAATTTGACCACACAACTCATTCCTATGAAGATACATTCAAACTCACAAAACGTGCTCAGCTCGGCCTGAAAATGCATTTAAAGCAATAAAAACTCAAATTGAGTGTCACGCCTAAACCAAAGGACTTATGCACACATTTCAACATGTATTTTGTTCAGGATGACCACCTGACGCCTAAATGAGCATTAATTTGACCACACAACTCATTCCTATGAAGATACATTCAAACTCACAAAACGTGCTCAGCTCGGGCTGAAAATGCATTTAAAGCAATAAAAACTCAAATTGAGTGTCACGCCTAAACCAAAGGACTTATGCACACACTTCAACATGTATTTTGTTCAGGATGACCTCCTGAAGCCTAAAACAGCAATAATTTGACCACACAACTCATTCCTATGAAGATACATTCAAAGTCAGAAAGCGCGCTCAGCTCGGGCTGAAAATGCATTTAATTTAAAGCAATAAAAACTCAAATTGAGTGTCACGGCTAAACCAAATGACTTATGCACACACTTCAACATGTATTTAGTTCAGGATGACCACCTGAAGCCTAAATGAGCATTAATTTGACCACACAACTCATTCCTATGAAGATACATTCAAACTCACAAAACGTGCTCAGCTCAGGCTGAAAATGCATTTAAAGCAATAAAAACTCAAATTGAGTGTCACACCTAAACCAAAGGACTTATGCACACACTTCAACATGTATTTTGTTCAGGATGACCTCCTGAAGCCCATATGAGCATTAATTTGACTACACAACTCATTCCTATGAAGATACATTCAAACTCACAAAACGTGCTCAGCTCGGGCTGAAAATGCATTTAAAGCAATAAAAACTCAAATTGAGTGTCACGCCTAAACCAAAGGACTTATGCACACACTTCAACATGTATTTTGTTCAGGATGACCTCCTGAAGCCTAAATAAGCATTAATTTGACCACACAACTCATTCCTATGAAGATACATTCAAACTCACAAAACGCGCTCAGCTCGGGCTGAAAATGCATTTAAAGCAATAAAAACTCAAATTTAGTGTCACACCTAAACCAAAGGACTTATGCACACACTTCAACATGTATTTTGTTCAGGATGACCTCCTGAAGCCTAAAACAGCAATAATTTGACCACACAACTCATTCCTATGAAGATACATTCAAAGTCAGAAAGCGCGCTCAGCTCGGGCTGAAAATGCATTTAATTTAAAGCAATAAAAACTCAAATTGAGTGTCACGCCTAAACCAAAGGACTTATGCACACACTTCAACATGTGTTTTGTTCAGGATGACCTCCTGAAGCCCATATGAGCATTAATTTGACCACACAACTCATTCCTATGAAGATACATTCAAAGTCAGAAAGCGCGCTCAGCTCGGGCTGAAAATGCATTTAATTTAAAGCAATAAAAACTCAAATTGAGTGTCACGCCTAAACCAAAGGACTTATGCACACACTTTAACATGTATTTTGTTCAGGATGACCACCTGAAGCCTAAATGAGCATTAATTTGACCACACAACTCATTCCTATGAAGATACATTCAAACTCACAAAACGTGCTCAACTCGGGCTGAAAATGCATTTAAAGCAATAAAAACTCAAATTGAGTGTCACGCCTAAACCAAAGGACTTATGCACACACTTCAACATGTATTTTGTTCAGGATGACCTCCTGAAGCCTAAAACAGCAATAATTTGACCACAAAACTCATTCCTATGAAGATACATTCAAAGTCAGAAAGCGCGCTCAGCTCGGGCTGAAAATGCATTTAATTTAAAGCAATAAAAACTCAAATTGAGTGTCACGCCTAAACCAAATGACTTATGCACACACTTCAACATGTATTTAGTTCAGGATGACCACCTGAAGCCTAAATGAGCATTAATTTGACCACACAACTCATTCCTATGAAGATACATTCAAACTCACAAAACGTGCTCAGCTCGGGCTGAAAATGCATTTAAAGCAATAAAAACTCAAATTGAGTGTCACACCTAAACCAAAGGACTTATGCACACACTTCAACATGTATTTTGTTCAGGATGACCTCCTGAAGCCCATATGAGCATTAATTTGACTACACAACTCATTCCTATGAAGATACATTCAAACTCACAAAACGTGCTCAGCTCGGGCTGAAAATGCATTTAAAGCAATAAAAACTCAAATTGAGTGTCACGCCTAAACCAAAGGACTTATGCACACACTTCAACATGTATTTTGTTCAGGATGACCTCCTGAAGCCTAAATAAGCATTAATTTGACCACACAACTCATTCCTATGAAGATACATTCAAACTCACAAAACGCGCTCAGCTCGGGCTGAAAATGCATTTAAAGCAATAAAAACTCAAATTTAGTGTCACACCTAAACCAAAGGACTTATGCACACACTTCAACATGTATTTAGTTCAGGATGACATCCTGAAGCCCATATGAGCATTAATTTAACTACACAACTCATTCCTATGAAGATACATTCAAACTCACAAAACGTGCTCAACTCGGGCTGAAAATGCATTTAAAGCAATAAAAACTCAAATTGAGTGTCACGCCTAAACCAAAGGACTTATGCACACACTTCAACATGTATTTTGTTCAGGATGACCACCTGACGCCTAAATGAGCATTAATTTGACCACACAACTCATTCCTATGAAGATACATTCAAACTCACAAAACGTGCTCAGCTCGGGCTGAAAATGCATTTAAAGCAATAAAAACTCAAATTGAGTGTCACGCCTAAACCAAAGGACTTATGCACACACTTCAACATGTATTTTGTTCAGGATGACCTCCTGAAGCCTAAATCAGCAATAATTTGACCACACAACTCATTCCTATGAAGATACATTCAAAGTAAGAAAGCGCGCTCAGCTCGGGCTGAAAATGCATTTAAAGCAATAAAAACTCAAATTGAGTGTCACGCCTAAACCAAAGGACTTATGCACACACTTCAACATGTATTTAGTTCAGGATGACATCCTGAAGCCCATATGAGCATTAATTTGACTACACAACTCATTCCTATGAAGATACATTCAAACTCACAAAACGTGCTCAGCTCGGGCTGAAAATGCATTTAAAGCAATAAAAACTCAAATTGAGTGTCACGCCTAAACCAAAGGACTTATGCACACACTTCAACATGTATTTAGTTCAGGATGACCACCTGAAGCCTAAATGAGCATTAATTTGACCACACAACTCATTCCTATGAAGATACATTCAAACTCACAAAACGTGCTCAGCTCGGGCTGAAAATGCATTTAAAGCAATAAAAACTCAAATTGAGTGTCACACCTAAACCAAAGGACTTATGCACACACTTCAACATGTATTTTGTTCAGGATGACCTCCTGAAGCCCATATGAGCATTAATTTGACTACACAACTCATTCCTATGAAGATACATTCAAACTCACAAAACGTGCTCAGCTCGGGCTGAAAATGCATTTAAAGCAATAAAAACTCAAATTGAGTGTCACGCCTAAACCAAAGGACTTATGCACACACTTCAACATGTATTTTGTTCAGGATGACCTCCTGAAGCCTAAATAAGCATTAATTTGACCACACAACTCATTCCTATGAAGATACATTCACAACTCATTCCTATGAAGATACATTCAAACTCACAAAACGCGCTCAGCTCGGGCTGAAAATGCATTTAAAGCAATAAAAACTCAAATTTAGTGTCACACCTAAACCAAAGGACTTATGCACACACTTCAACATGTATTTTGTTCAGGATGACCTCCTGAAGCCTAAATAAGCATTAATTTGACCACACAACTCATTCCTATGAAGATACATTCAAACTCACAAAACGCGCTCAGCTCGGGCTGAAAATGCATTTAAAGCAATAAAAACTCAAATTTAGTGTCACACCTAAACCAAAGGACTTATGCACACACTTCAACATGTACTTAGTTCAGGATGACCACCTGAAGCCTAAATGAGCATTAATTTGACCACACAACTCATTCCTATGAAGATACATTCAAACTCACAAAACGTGCTCAGCTCGGGCTGAAAATGCATTTAAAGCAATAAAAACTCAAATTGAGTGTCACGCCTAAACCAAAGGACTTATGCACACACTTCAACATGTATTTTGTTCAGGATGACCTCCTGAAGCCCATATGAGCATTAATTTGACTACACGACTCATTCCTATGAAGATACATTCAAACTCACAAAACGTGCTCAGCTCGGGCTGAAAATGCATTTAAAGCAATAAAAACTCAAATTGAGTGTCACGCCTAAACCCAAGGAATTATGCACACACTTCAACATGTATTTAGTTCAGGATGACCACCTGAAGCCTAAATGAGCATTAATTTGACCACACAACTCATTCCTATGAAGATACATTCAAACTCACAAAACGTGCTCAGCTCGGGCTGAAAATGCATTTAATTTAAAGCAATAAAAACTCAAATTGAGTGTCACGCCTAAACCAAAGGACTTATGCACACACTTCAACATGTATTTTGTTCAGGATGACCACCTGAAGCCTAAATGAGCATTAATTTGACCACACAACTCATTCCTATGAAGATACATTCAAACTCACAAAACGTGCTCAGCTCGGCCTGAAAATGCATTTAAAGCAATAAAAACTCAAATTGAGTGTCACGCCTAAACCAAAGGACTTATGCACACATTTCAACATGTATTTTGTTCAGGATGACCACCTGACGCCTAAATGAGCATTAATTTGACCACACAACTCATTCCTATGAAGATACATTCAAACTCACAAAACGTGCTCAGCTCGGGCTGAAAATGCATTTAAAGCAATAAAAACTCAAATTGAGTGTCACGCCTAAACCAAAGGACTTATGCACACACTTCAACATGTATTTTGTTCAGGATGACCTCCTGAAGCCTAAATCAGCAATAATTTGACCACACAACTCATTCCTATGAAGATACATTCAAAGTCAGAAAGCGCGCTCAGCTCGGGCTGAAAATGCATTTAAAGCAATAAAAACTCAAATTGAGTGTCACGCCTAAACCAAAGGACTTATGCACACACTTCAACATGTATTTAGTTCAGGATGACATCCTGAAGCCCATATGAGCATTAATTTGACTACACAACTCATTCCTATGAAGATACATTCAAACTCACAAAACGTGCTCAGCTCGGGCTGAAAATGCATTTAAAGCAATAAAAACTCAAATTGAGTGTCACGCCTAAACCAAAGGACTTATGCACACACTTCAACATGTATTTAGTTCAGGATGACCACCTGAAGCCTAAATGAGCATTAATTTGACCACACAACTCATTCCTATGAAGATACATTCAAACTCACAAAACGTGCTCAGCTCGGGCTGAAAATGCATTTAAAGCAATAAAAACTCAAATTGAGTGTCACACCTAAACCAAAGGACTTATGCACACACTTCAACATGTATTTTGTTCAGGATGACCTCCTGAAGCCCATATGAGCATTAATTTGACTACACAACTCATTCCTATGAAGATACATTCAAACTCACAAAACGTGCTCAGCTCGGGCTGAAAATGCATTTAAAGCAATAAAAACTCAAATTGAGTGTCACGCCTAAACCAAAGGACTTATGCACACACTTCAACATGTATTTTGTTCAGGATGACCTCCTGAAGCCTAAATAAGCATTAATTTGACCACACAACTCATTCCTATGAAGATACATTCAAACTCACAAAACGCGCTCAGCTCGGGCTGAAAATGCATTTAAAGCAATAAAAACTCAAATTTAGTGTCACACCTAAACCAAAGGACTTATGCACACACTTCAACATGTATTTTGTTCAGGATGACCTCCTGAAGCCTAAATAAGCATTAATTTGACCACACAACTCATTCCTATGAAGATACATTCAAACTCACAAAACGCGCTCAGCTCGGGCTGAAAATGCATTTAAAGCAATAAAAACTCAAATTTAGTGTCACACCTAAACCAAAGGACTTATGCACACACTTCAACATGTACTTAGTTCAGGATGACCACCTGAAGCCTAAATGAGCATTAATTTGACCACACAACTCATTCCTATGAAGATACATTCAAACTCACAAAACGTGCTCAGCTCGGGCTGAAAATGCATTTAAAGCAATAAAAACTCAAATTGAGTGTCACGCCTAAACCAAAGGACTTATGCACACACTTCAACATGTATTTTGTTCAGGATGACCTCCTGAAGCCCATATGAGCATTAATTTGACTACACGACTCATTCCTATGAAGATACATTCAAACTCACAAAACGTGCTCAGCTCGGGCTGAAAATGCATTTAAAGCAATAAAAACTCAAATTGAGTGTCACGCCTAAACCCAAGGAATTATGCACACACTTCAACATGTATTTAGTTCAGGATGACCACCTGAAGCCTAAATGAGCATTAATTTGACCACACAACTCATTCCTATGAAGATACATTCAAACTCACAAAACGTGCTCAGCTCGGGCTGAAAATGCATTTAATTTAAAGCAATAAAAACTCAAATTGAGTGTCACGCCTAAACCAAAGGACTTATGCACACACTTCAACATGTATTTTGTTCAGGATGACCACCTGAAGCCTAAATGAGCATTAATTTGACCACACAACTCATTCCTATGAAGATACATTCAAACTCACAAAACGTGCTCAGCTCGGCCTGAAAATGCATTTAAAGCAATAAAAACTCAAATTGAGTGTCACGCCTAAACCAAAGGACTTATGCACACATTTCAACATGTATTTTGTTCAGGATGACCACCTGACGCCTAAATGAGCATTAATTTGACCACACAACTCATTCCTATGAAGATACATTCAAACTCACGAAACGTGCTCAGCTCGGGCTGAAAATGCATTTAAAGCAATAAAAACTCAAATTGAGTGTCACGCCTAAACCAAAGGACTTATGCACACACTTCAACATGTATTTTGTTCAGGATGACCTCCTGAAGCCTAAAACAGCAATAATTTGACCACACAACTCATTCCTATGAAGATACATTCAAAGACAGAAAGCGCGCTCAGCTCGGGCTGAAAATGCATTTAATTTAAAGCAATAAAAACTCAAATTGAGTGTCACGCCTAAACCAAATGACTTATGCACACACTTCAACATGTATTTAGTTCAGGATGACCACCTGAAGCCTAAATGAGCATTAATTTGACCACACAACTCATTCCTATGAAGATACATTCAAACTCACAAAACGTGCTCAGCTCAGGCTGAAAATGCATTTAAAGCAATAAAAACTCAAATTGAGTGTCACACCTAAACCAAAGGACTTATGCACACACTTCAACATGTATTTTGTTCAGGATGACCTCCTGAAGCCCATATGAGCATTAATTTGACTACACAACTCATTCCTATGAAGATACATTCAAACTCACAAAACGTGCTCAGCTCGGGCTGAAAATGCATTTAAAGCAATAAAAACTCAAATTGAGTGTCACGCCTAAACCAAAGGACTTATGCACACACTTCAACATGTATTTTGTTCAGGATGACCTCCTGAAGCCTAAATAAGCATTAATTTGACCACACAACTCATTCCTATGAAGATACATTCAAACTCACAAAACGCGCTCAGCTCGGGCTGAAAATGCATTTAAAGCAATAAAAACTCAAATTTAGTGTCACACCTAAACCAAAGGACTTATGCACACACTTCAACATGTATTTAGTTCAGGATGACATCCTGAAGCCCATATGAGCATTAATTTGACTACACAACTCATTCCTATGAAGATACATTCAAACTCACAAAACGTGCTCAACTCGGGCTGAAAATGCATTTAAAGCAATAAAAACTCAAATTGAGTGTCACGCCTAAACCAAAGGACTTATGCACACACTTCAACATGTATTTTGTTCAGGATGACCACCTGACGCCTAAATGAGCATTAATTTGACCACACAACTCATTCCTATGAAGATACATTCAAACTCACAAAACGTGCTCAGCTCGGGCTGAAAATGCATTTAAAGCAATAAAAACTCAAATTGAGTGTCACGCCTAAACCAAAGGACTTATGCACACACTTCAACATGTATTTTGTTCAGGATGACCTCCTGAAGCCTAAATCAGCAATAATTTGACCACACAACTCATTCCTATGAAGATACATTCAAAGTCAGAAAGCGCGCTCAGCTCGGGCTGAAAATGCATTTAAAGCAATAAAAACTCAAATTGAGTGTCACGCCTAAACCAAAGGACTTATGCACACACTTCAACATGTATTTAGTTCAGGATGACATCCTGAAGCCCATATGAGCATTAATTTGACTACACAACTCATTCCTATGAAGATACATTCAAACTCACAAAACGTGCTCAGCTCGGGCTGAAAATGCATTTAAAGCAATAAAAACTCAAATTGAGTGTCACGCCTAAACCAAAGGACTTATGCACACACTTCAACATGTATTTAGTTCAGGATGACCACCTGAAGCCTAAATGAGCATTAATTTGACCACACAACTCATTCCTATGAAGATACATTCAAACTCACAAAACGTGCTCAGCTCGGGCTGAAAATGCATTTAAAGCAATAAAAACTCAAATTGAGTGTCACACCTAAACCAAAGGACTTATGCACACACTTCAACATGTATTTTGTTCAGGATGACCTCCTGAAGCCCATATGAGCATTAATTTGACTACACAACTCATTCCTATGAAGATACATTCAAACTCACAAAACGTGCTCAGCTCGGGCTGAAAATGCATTTAAAGCAATAAAAACTCAAATTGAGTGTCACGCCTAAACCAAAGGACTTATGCACACACTTCAACATGTATTTTGTTCAGGATGACCTCCTGAAGCCTAAATAAGCATTAATTTGACCACACAACTCATTCCTATGAAGATACATTCAAACTCACAAAACGCGCTCAGCTCGGGCTGAAAATGCATTTAAAGCAATTAAAACTCAAATTTAGTGTCACACCTAAACCAAAGGACTTATGCACACACTTCAACATGTATTTTGTTCAGGATGACCACCTGAAGCCTAAATGAGCATTAATTTGACCACACAACTCATTCCTATGAAGATACATTCAAACTCACAAAACGTGCTCAACTCGGGCTGAAAATGCATTTAAAGCAATAAAAACTCAAATTGAGTGTCACGCCTAAACCAAAGGACTTATGCACACACTTCAACATGTATTTTGTTCAGGATGACCTCCTGAAGCCCATATGAGCATTAATTTCACCACACAACTCATTCCTATGAAGATACATTCAAACTCACAAAACGTGCTCAGCTCGGGCTGAAAATGCATTTAAAGCAATAAAAACTCAAATTGAGTGTCACGCCTAAACCAAAGGACTTATGCACACACTTCAACATGTATTTTGTTCAGGATGACCTCCTGAAGCCTAAATCAGCAATAATTTGACCACACAACTCATTCCTATGAAGATACATTCAAAGTCAGAAAGCGCGCTCAGCTCGGGCTGAAAATGCATTTAATTTAAAGCAATAAAAACTCAAATTGAGTGTCACGCCTAAACCAAAGGACTTATGCACACACTTCAACATGTATTTAGTTCAGGATGACCACCTGAAGCCTAAATGAGCATTAATTTGACCACACAACTCATTCCTATGAAGATACATTCAAACTCACAAAACGTGCTCAGCTCGGGCTGAAAATGCATTTAAAGCAATAAAAACTCAAATTGAGTGTCACACCTAAACCAAAGGACTTATGCACACACTTCAACATGTATTTTGTTCAGGATGACCTCCTGAAGCCCATATGAGCATTAATTTGACTACACAACTCATTCCTATGAAGATACATTCAAACTCACAAAACGTGCTCAGCTCGGGCTGAAAATGCATTTAAAGCAATAAAAACTCAAATTGAGTGTCACGCCTAAACCAAAGGACTTATGCACACACTTCAACATGTATTTTGTTCAGGATGACCTCCTGAAGCCTAAATAAGCATTAATTTGACCACACAACTCATTCCTATGAAGATACATTCAAACTCACAAAACGCGCTCAGCTCGGGCTGAAAATGCATTTAAAGCAATAAAAACTCAAATTTAGTGTCACACCTAAACCAAAGGACTTATGCACACACTTCAACATGTATTTAGTTCAGGATGACATCCTGAAGCCCATATGAGCATTAATTTGACTACACAACTCATTCCTATGAAGATACATTCAAACTCACAAAACGTGCTCAACTCGGGCTGAAAATGCATTTAAAGCAATAAAAACTCAAATTGAGTGTCACGCCTAAACCAAAGGACTTATGCACACACTTCAACATGTATTTTGTTCAGGATGACCTCCTGAAGCCCATATGAGCATTCATTTGACTACACAACTCATTCCTATGAAGATACATTCAAACTCACAAAACGTGCTCAGCTCGGGCTGAAAATGCATTTAAAGCAATAAAAACTCAAATTGAGTGTCACGCCTAAACCAAAGGACTTATGCACACACTTCAACATGTATTTTGTTCAGGATGACCACCTGACGCCTAAATGAGCATTAATTTGACCACACAACTCATTCCTATGAAGATACATTCAAAGTCAGAAAGCGCGCTCAGCTCGGGCTGAAAATGCATTTAATTTAAAGCAATAAAAACTCAAATTGAGTGTCACGCCTAAACCAAAGGACTTATGCACACACTTCAACATGTATTTAGTTCAGGATGACCACCTGAAGCCTAAATGAGCATTAATTTGACTACACAACTCATTCCTATGAAGATACATTCAAACTCACAAAACGTGCTCAGCTCGGGCTGAAAATGCATTTAAAGCAATAAAAACTCAAATTGAGTGTCACACCTAAACCAAAGGACTTATGCACACACTTCAACATGTATTTTGTTCAGGATGACCTCCTGAAGCCCATATGAGCATTAATTTGACTACACAACTCATTCCTATGAAGATACATTCAAACTCACAAAACGTGCTCAGCTCGGGCTGAAAATGCATTTAAAGCAATAAAAACTCAAATTGAGTGTCACGCCTAAACCAAAGGACTTATGCACACACTTCAACATGTATTTTGTTCAGGATGACCTCCTGAAGCCTAAATAAGCATTAATTTGACCACACAACTCATTCCTATGAAGATACATTCAAACTCACAAAACGCGCTCAGCTCGGGCTGAAAATGCATTTAAAGCAATAAAAACTCAAATTTAGTGTCACACCTAAACCAAAGGACTTATGCACACACTTCAACATGTATTTAGTTCAGGATGACATCCTGAAGCCCATATGAGCATTAATTTGACTACACAACTCATTCCTATGAAGATACATTCAAACTCACAAAACGTGCTCAACTCGGGCTGAAAATGCATTTAAAGCAATAAAAACTCAAATTGAGTGTCACGCCTAAACCAAAGGACTTATGCACACACTTCAACATGTATTTTGTTCAGGATGACCACCTGACGCCTAAATGAGCATTAATTTGACCACACAACTCATTCCTATGAAGATACATTCAAAGTCAGAAAGCGCGCTCAGCTCGGGCTGAAAATGCATTTAATTTAAAGCAATAAAAACTCAAATTGAGTGTCACGCCTAAACCAAAGGACTTATGCACACACTTCAACATGTATTTAGTTCAGGATGACCACCTGAAGCCTAAATGAGCATTAATTTGACCACACAACTCATTCCTATGAAGATACATTCAAACTCACAAAACGTGCTCAGCTCGGGCTGAAAATGCATTTCAAGCAATAAAAACTCAAATTGAGTGTCACACCTAAACCAAAGGACTTGTGCCCACACTTCAACATGTATTTTGTTCAGGATGACCTCCTGAAGCCCATATGAGCATTAATTTGACTACACAACACATTCCTATGAAGATACATTCAAACTCACAAAACGTGCTCAGCTCGGGCTGAAAATGCATTTAAAGCAATAAAAACTCAAATTGAGTGTCACGCCTAAACCAAAGGACTTATGCACACACTTCAACATGTATTTTGTTCAGGATGACCTCCTGAAGCCTAAATAAGCATTAATTTGACCACACAACTCATTCCTATGAAGATACATTCAAACTCACAAAACGCGCTCAGCTCGGGCTGAAAATGCATTTAAAGCAATAAAAACTCAAATTTAGTGTCACACCTAAACCAAAGGACTTGTGCCCACACTTCAACATGTATTTTGTTCAGGATGACCTCCTGAAGCCCATATGAGCATTAATTTGACTACACAACTCATTCCTATGAAGATACATTCAAACTCACAAAACGTGCTCAACTCGGGCTGAAAATGCATTTAATTTAAAGCAATAAAAACTCAAATTGAGTGTCACGCCTAAACCAAAGGACTTATGCACACACTTCAACATGTATTTAGTTCAGGATGACCACCTGAAGCCTAAATGAGCATTAATTTGACCACACAACTCATTCCTATGAAGATACATTCAAAGTCAGAAAGCGCGCTCAGCTCGGGCTGAAAATGCATTTAATTTAAAGCAATAAAAACTCAAATTGAGTGTCACGCCTAAACCAAAGGACTTATGCACACACTTCAACATGTATTTAGTTCAGGATGACCACCTGAAGCCTAAATGAGCATTAATTTGACCACACAACTCATTCCTATGAAGATACATTCAAACTCACAAAACGCGCTCAGCTCGGGCTGAAAATGCATTTAAAGCAATAAAAACTCAAATTTAGTGTCACACCTAAACCAAAGGACTTATGCACACACTTCAACATGTATTTAGTTCAGGATGACATCCTGAAGCCCATATGAGCATTAATTTGACTACACAACTCATTCCTATGAAGATACATTCAAACTCAAAAACATGCTCAGCTCGGGCTGAAAATGCATTTAAAGCAATAAAAACTCAAATTGAATGTCACGCCTAAACCAAAGGACTTATGCACACACTTCAACATGTATTTTGTTCAGGATGACCTCCTGAAGCCCATATGAGAATTAATTTGACCACACAACTCATTCCTATGAAGATACATTCAAAGTCAGAAAGCGCGCTCAGCTCGGGCTGAAAATGCATTTAATTTAAAGCAATAAAAACTCAAATTGAGTGTCACGCCTAAACCAAAGGACTTATGCACACACTTCAACATGTATTTTGTTCAGCATGACCACCTGAAGCCTAAATGAGCATTAATTTGACCACACAACTCATTCCTATAAAGATACATTCAAACTCACAAAACGTGCTCAACTCGGGCTGAAAATGCATTTAAAGCAATAAAAACTCAAATTGAGTGTCACGCCTAAACCAAAGGACTTATGCACACACTTCAACATGTATTTTGTTCAGGATGACCTCCTGAAGCCCATATGAGCATTAATTTCACCACACAACTCATTCCTATGAAGATACATTCAAACACACAAAACGTGCTCAGCTCGGCCTGAAAATGCATTTAAAGCAATAAAAACTCAAATTGAGTGTCACGCCTAAACCAAAGGACTTATGCACACACTTCAACATGTATTTTGTTCAGGATGACCACCTGACGCCTAAATGAGCATTAATTTGACCACACAACTCATTCCTATGAAGATACATTCAAACTCACAAAACGTGCTCAGCTCGGGCTGAAAATGCATTTAAAGCAATAAAAACTCAAATTGAGTGTCACGCCTAAACCAAAGGACTTATGCACACACTTCAACATGTATTTTGTTCAGGATGACCTCCTGAAGCCTAAATCAGCAATAATTTGACCACACAACTCATTCCTATGAAGATACATTCAAAGTCAGAAAGCGCGCTCAGCTCGGGCTGAAAATGCATTTAATTTAAAGCAATAAAAACTCAAATTGAGTGTCACGCCTAAACCAAAGGACTTATGCACACACTTCAACATGTATTTAGTTCAGGATGACCACCTGAAGCCTAAATGAGCATTAATTTGACCGCACAACTCATTCCTATGGAGATACATTCAAACTCACAAAACGTGCTCAGCTCGGGCTGAAAATGCATTTAAAGCAATAAAAACTCAAATTGAGTGTCACACCTAAACCAAAGGACTTATGCACACACTTCAACATGTATTTTGTTCAGGATGACCTCCTGAAGCCCATATGAGCATTAATTTGACTACACAACTCATTCCTATGAAGATACATTCAAACTCACAAAACGTGCTCAGCTCGGGCTGAAAATGCATTTAAAGCAATAAAAACTCAAATTGAGTGTCACGCCTAAACCAAAGGACTTATGCACACACTTCAACATTTATTTTGTTCAGGATGACCTCCTGAAGCCTAAATAAGCATTAATTTGACCACACAACTAATTCCTATGAAGATACATTCAAACTCACAAAACGCGCTCAGCTCGGGCTGAAAATGCATTTAAAGCAATAAAAACTCAAATTTAGTGTCACACCTAAACCAAAGGACTTATGCACACACTTCAACATGTATTTTGTTCAGGATGACCTCCTGAAGCCCATATGAGCATTAATTTGACTACACAACTCATTCCTATGAAGATACATTCAAACTCACAAAACGTGCTCAACTCGGGCTGAAAATGCATTTAAAGCAATAAAAACTCAAATTGAGTGTCACGCCTAAACCAAAGGACTTATGCACACACTTCAACATGTATTTTGTTCAGGATGACCTCCTGAAGCCCATATGAGCATTAATTTGACTACACAACTCATTCCTATGAAGATACATTCAAACTCACAAAACGTGCTCAGCTCGGGCTGAAAATGCATTTAAAGCAATAAAAACTCAAATTGAGTGTCACGCCTAAACCAAAGGACTTATGCACACACTTCAACATGTATTTTGTTCAGGATGACCACCTGACGCCTAAATGAGCATTAATTTGACCACACAACTCATTCCTATGAAGATACATTCAAAGTCAGAAAGCGCGCTCAGCTCGGGCTGAAAATGCATTTAATTTAAAGCAATAAAAACTCAAATTGAGTGTCACGCCTAAACCAAAGGACTTATGCACACACTTCAACATGTATTTAGTTCAGGATGACCACCTGAAGCCTAAATGAGCATTAATTTGACTACACAACTCATTCCTATGAAGATACATTCAAACTCACAAAACGTGCTCAGCTCGGGCTGAAAATGCATTTAAAGCAATAAAAACTCAAATTGAGTGTCACACCTAAACCAAAGGACTTATGCACACACTTCAACATGTATTTTGTTCAGGATGACCTCCTGAAGCCCATATGAGCATTAATTTGACTACACAACTCATTCCTATGAAGATACATTCAAACTCACAAAACGTGCTCAGCTCGGGCTGAAAATGCATTTAAAGCAATAAAAACTCAAATTGAGTGTCACGCCTAAACCAAAGGACTTATGCACACACTTCAACATGTATTTTGTTCAGGATGACCTCCTGAAGCCTAAATAAGCATTAATTTGACCACACAACTCATTCCTATGAAGATACATTCAAACTCACAAAACGTGCTCAGCATGGGCTGAAAATGCATTTAAAGCAATAAAAACTCAAATTTAGTGTCACACCTAAACCAAAGGACTTATGCACACACTTCAACATGTATTTAGTTCAGGATGACATCCTGAAGCCCATATGAGCATTAATTTGACTACACAACTCATTCCTATGAAGATACATTCAAACTCACAAAACGTGCTCAACTCGGGCTGAAAATGCATTTAAAGCAATAAAAACTCAAATTGAGTGTCACACCTAAACCAAAGGACTTATGCACACACTTCAACATGTATTTTGTTCAAGATGACCTCCTGAAGCCCATATGAGCATTAATTTGACTACACAACTCATTCCTATGAAGATACATTCAAACTCACAAAACGTGCTCAGCTCGGGCTGAAAATGCATTTAAAGCAATAAAAACTCAAATTGAATGTCACGCCTAAACCAAAGGACTTATGCACACACTTCAACATGTATTTTGTTCAGGATGACCTCCTGAAGCCCATATGAGAATTAATTTGACCACACAACTCATTCCTATGAAGATACATTCAAAGTCAGAAAGCGCGCTCAGCTCGGGCTGAAAATGCATTTAATTTAAAGCAATAAAAACTCAAATTGAGTGTCACGCCTAAACCAAAGGACTTATGCACACACTTCAACATGTATTTTGTTCAGCATGACCACCTGAAGCCTAAATGAGCATTAATTTGACCACACAACTCATTCCTATAAAGATACATTCAAACTCACAAAACGTGCTCAACTCGGGCTGAAAATGCATTTAAAGCAATAAAAACTCAAATTGAGTGTCACGCCTAAACCAAAGGACTTATGCACACACTTCAACATGTATTTTGTTCAGGATGACCTCCTGAAGCCCATATGAGCATTAATTTCACCACACAACTCATTCCTATGAAGATACATTCAAACACACAAAACGTGCTCAGCTCGGCCTGAAAATGCATTTAAAGCAATAAAAACTCAAATTGAGTGTCACGCCTAAACCAAAGGACTTATGCACACACTTCAACATGTATTTTGTTCAGGATGACCACCTGACGCCTAAATGAGCATTAATTTGACCACACAACTCATTCCTATGAAGATACATTCAAACTCACAAAACGTGCTCAGCTCGGGCTGAAAATGCATTTAAAGCAATAAAAACTCAAATTGAGTGTCACGCCTAAACCAAAGGACTTATGCACACACTTCAACATGTATTTTGTTCAGGATGACCTCCTGAAGCCTAAATCAGCAATAATTTGACCACACAACTCATTCCTATGAAGATACATTCAAAGTCAGAAAGCGCGCTCAGCTCGGGCTGAAAATGCATTTAATTTAAAGCAATAAAAACTCAAATTGAGTGTCACGCCTAAACCAAAGGACTTATGCACACACTTCAACATGTATTTAGTTCAGGATGACCACCTGAAGCCTAAATGAGCATTAATTTGACCGCACAACTCATTCCTATGGAGATACATTCAAACTCACAAAACGTGCTCAGCTCGGGCTGAAAATGCATTTAAAGCAATAAAAACTCAAATTGAGTGTCACACCTAAACCAAAGGACTTATGCACACACTTCAACATGTATTTTGTTCAGGATGACCTCCTGAAGCCCATATGAGCATTAATTTGACTACACAACTCATTCCTATGAAGATACATTCAAACTCACAAAACGTGCTCAGCTCGGGCTGAAAATGCATTTAAAGCAATAAAAACTCAAATTGAGTGTCACGCCTAAACCAAAGGACTTATGCACACACTTCAACATGTATTTTGTTCAGGATGACCTCCTGAAGCCCATATGAGCATTAATTTGACTACACAACTCATTCCTATGAAGATACATTCAAACTCACAAAACGTGCTCAGCTCGGGCTGAAAATGCATTTAAAGCAATAAAAACTCAAATTGAGTGTCACGCCTAAACCAAAGGACTTATGCACACACTTCAACATGTATTTTGTTCAGGATGACCACCTGACGCCTAAATGAGCATTAATTTGACCACACAACACATTCCTATGAAGATACATTCAAAGTCAGAAAGCGCGCTCAGCTCGGGCTGAAAATGCATTTAAAGCAATAAAAACTCAAATTGAGTGTCACACCTAAACCAAAGGACTTATGCACACACTTCAACATGTATTTTGTTCAGGATGACCTCCTGAAGCCCATATGATCATTAATTTGACTACACAACTCATTCCTATGAAGATACATTCAAACTCACAAAACGTGCTCAGCTCGGGCTGAAAATGCATTTAAAGCAATAAAAACTCAAATTGAGTGTCACACCTAAACCAAAGGACTTATGCACACACTTCAACATGTATTTTGTTCAGGATGACCTCCTGAAGCCCATATGAGCATTAATTTGACTACACAACTCATTCCTATGAAGATACATTCAAACTCACAAAACGTGCTCAGCTCGGGCTGAAAATGCATTTAAAGCAATAAAAACTCAAATTGAGTGTCACGCCTAAACCAAAGGACTTATGCACACACTTCAACATGTATTTTGTTCAGGATGACCTCCTGAAGCCTAAATAAGCATTAATTTGACCACACAACTCATTCCTATGAAGATACATTCAAACTCACAAAACGCGCTCAGCTCGGGCTGAAAATGCATTTAAAGCAATAAAAACTCAAATTTAGTGTCACACCTAAACCAAAGGACTTATGCACACACTTCAACATGTATTTAGTTCAGGATGACATCCTGAAGCCCATATGAGCATTAATTTGACTACACAACTCATTCCTATGAAGATACATTCAAACTCACAAAACGTGCTCAACTCGGGCTGAAAATGCATTTAAAGCAATAAAAACTCAAATTGAGTGTCACGCCTAAACCAAAGGACTTATGCACACACTTCAACATGTATTTTGTTCAAGATGACCTCCTGAAGCCCATATGAGCATTAATTTGACTACACAACTCATTCCTATGAAGATACATTCAAACTCACAAAACGTGCTCAGCTCGGGCTGAAAATGCATTTAAAGCAATAAAAACTCAAATTGAGTGTCACGCCTAAACCAAAGGACTTATGCACACACTTCAACATGTATTTTGTTCAGGATGACCACCTGACGCCTAAATGAGCATTAATTTGACCACACAAATCATTCCTATGAAGATACATTCAAAGTCAGAAAGCGCGCTCAGCTCGGGCTGAAAATGCATTTAATTTAAAGCAATAAAAACTCAAATTGAGTGTCACGCCTAAACCAAAGGACTTATGCACACACTTCAACATGTATTTAGTTCAGGATGACCACCTGAAGCCTAAATGAGCATTAATTTGACTACACAACTCATTCCTATGAAGATACATTCAAACTCACAAAACGTGCTCAGCTCGGGCTGAAAATGCATTTAAAGCAATAAAAACTCAAATTGAGTGTCACGCCTAAACCAAAGGACTTATGCACACACTTCAACATGTATTTAGTTCAGGATGACCACCTGAAGCCTAAATGAGCATTAATTTGACCACACAACTCATTCCTATGAAGATACATTCAAACTCACAAAACGTGCTCAACTCGGGCTGAAAATGCATTTAAAGCAATAAAAACTCAAATTGAGTGTCACGCCTAAACCAAAGGACTTATGCACACACTTCAACATGTATTTTGTTCAGGATGACCTCCTGAAGCCCATATGAGCATTAATTTCACCACACAACTCATTCCTATGAAGATACATTCAAACACACAAAACGTGCTCAGCTCGGCCTGAAAATGCATTTAAAGCAATAAAAACTCAAATTGAGTGTCACGCCTAAACCAAAGGACTTATGCACACACTTCAACATGTATTTTGTTCAGGATGACCACCTGACGCCTAAATGAGCATTAATTTGACCACACAACTCATTCCTATGAAGATACATTCAAACTCACAAAACGTGCTCAGCTCGGGCTGAAAATGCATTTAAAGCAATAAAAACTCAAATTGAGTGTCACGCCTAAACCAAAGGACTTATGCACACACTTCAACATGTATTTTGTTCAGGATGACCTCCTGAAGCCTAAATCAGCAATAATTTGACCACACAACTCATTCCTATGAAGATACTTTCAAAGTCAGAAAGCGCGCTCAGCTCGGGCTGAAAATGCATTTAATTTAAAGCAATAAAAACTCAAATTGAGTGTCACGCCTAAACCAAAGGACTTATGCACACACTTCAACATGTATTTAGTTCAGGATGACCACCTGAAGCCTAAATGAGCATTCATTTGACCACACAACTCATTCCTATGAAGATACATTCAAACTCACAAAACGTGCTCAGCTCGGGCTGAAAATGCATTTCAAGCAATAAAAACTCAAATTGAGTGTCACACCTAAACCAAAGGACTTGTGCACACACTTCAACATGTATTTTGTTCAGGATGACCTCCTGAAGCCCATATGAGCATTAATTTGACTACACAACTCATTCCTATGAAGATACATTCAAACTCACAAAACGTGCTCAGCTCGGGCTGAAAATGCATTTAAAGCAATAAAAACTCAAATTGAGTGTCACGCCTAAACCAAAGGACTTATGCACACACTTCAACATGTATTTCGTTCAGGATGACCTCCTGAAGCCTAAATAAGCATTAATTTGACCACACAACTCATTCCTATGAAGATACATTCAAACTCACAAAAGGCGCTCAGCTCGGGCTGAAAATGCATTTAAAGCAATAAAAACTCAAATTTAGTGTCACACCTAAACCAAAGGACTTATGCACACACTTCAACATGTATTTAGTTCAGGATGACATCCTGAAGCCCATATGAGCATTAATTTGACTACACAACTCATTCCTATGAAGATACATTCAAACTCACAAAACGTGCTCAACTCGGGCTGAAAATGCATTTAAAGCAATAAAAACTCAAATTGAGTGTCACGCCTAAACCAAAGGACTTATGCACACACTTCAACATGTATTTTG
Organism: Hippocampus guttulatus; assembly: GCF_054856545.1. Classification (NCBI taxonomy): domain Eukaryota; kingdom Metazoa; phylum Chordata; class Actinopteri; order Syngnathiformes; family Syngnathidae; genus Hippocampus; species Hippocampus guttulatus. The sequence goes on along the minus strand of NW_028233886.1, from coordinate 323,971 downwards.
TTCAGGATGACCTCCTGAAGCCCATATGAGCATTAATTTGACTACACAACTCATTCCTATGAAGATACATTCAAACTCACAAAACGTGCTCAGCTCGGGCTGAAAATGCATTTAAAGCAATAAAAACTCAAATTGAGTGTCACGCCTAAACCAAAGGACTTATGCACACACTTCAACATGTATTTTGTTCAGGATGACCACCTGACGCCTAAATGAGCATTAATTTGACCACACAACTCATTCCTATGAAGATACATTCAAAGTCAGAAAGCGCGCTCATCTCGGGCTGAAAATGCATTTAATTTAAAGCAATAAAAACTCAAATTGAGTGTCACGCCTAAACCAAAGGACTTATGCACACACTTCAACATGTATTTAGTTCAGGATGACCACCTGAAGCCTAAATGAGCATTAATTTGACTACACAACTCATTCCTATGAAGATACATTCAAACTCACAAAACGTGCTCAGCTCGGGCTGAAAATGCATTTAAAGCAATAAAAACTCAAATTGAGTATCACACCTAAACCAAAGGACTTATGCACACACTTCAACATGTATTTTGTTCAGGATGACCTCCTGAAGCCCATATGAGCATTAATTTGACTACACAACTCATTCCTATAAAGATACATTCAAACTCACAAAACGTGCTCAGCTCGGGCTGAATATGCATTTAAAGCAATAAAAACTCAAATTGAGTGTCACGCCTAAACCAAAGGACTTATGCACACACTTCAACATGTATTTAGTTCAGGATGACCACCTGAAGCCTAAATGAGCATTAATTTGACCACACAACTCATTCCTATGAAGATACATTCAAACTCACAAAACGTGCTCAACTCGGGCTGAAAATGCATTTAAAGCAATAAAAACTCAAATTGAGTGTCACACCTAAACCAAAGGACTTATGCACACACTTCAACATGTATTTTGTTCAGGATGACCTCCTGAAGCCCATATGAGCATTAATTTGACCACACAACTCATTCCTATGAAGATACATTCAAACACACAAAACGTGCTCAGCTCGGCCTGAAAATGCATTTAAAGCAATAAAAACTCAAATTGAGTGTCACGCCTAAACCAAAGGACTTATGCACACACTTCAACATGTATTTTGTTCAGGATGACCACCTGACGCCTAAATGAGCATTAATTTGACCACACAACTCATTCCTATGACGATACATTCAAACTCACAAAACGTGCTCAGCTCGGGCTGAAAATGCATTTAAAGCAATAAAAACTCAAATTGAGTGTCACGCCTAAACCAAAGGACTTATGCACACACTTCAACATGTATTTTGTTCAGGATGACCTCCTGAAGCCTAAATCAGCAATAATTTCACCACACAACTCATTCCTATGAAGATACATTCAAAGTCAGAAAGGGCGCTAAGCTCGGGCTGAAAATGCATTTAATTTAAAGCAATAAAAACCCAAATTGAGTGTCACGCCTAAACCAAAGGACTTATGCACACACTTCAACATGTATTTAGTTCAGGATGACATCCTGAAGCCCATATGAGCATTAATTTGACTACACAACTCATTCCTATGAAGATACATTCAAACTCACAAAACGTGCTCAACTCGGGCTGAAAATGCATTTAAAGCAATAAAAACTCAAATTGAGTGTCACGCCTAAACCAAAGGACTTATGCACACACTTCAACATGTATTTTGTTCAGGATGACCTCCTGAAGCCCATATGAGCATTAATTTGACTACACAACTCATTCCTACGAAGATACATTCAAACTCACAAAACGTGCTCAGCTCGGGCTGAAAATGCATTTAAAGCAATAAAAACTCAAATTGAGTGTCACGCCTAAACCAAAGGACTTATGCACACACTTCAACATGTATTTTGTTCAGGATGACCACCTGACGCCTAAATGAGCATTAATTTGACCACACAACTCATTCCTATGAAGATACATTCAAAGTCAGAAAGCGCGCTCATCTCGGGCTGAAAATGCATTTAATTTAAAGCAATAAAAACTCAAATTGAGTGTCACGCCTAAACCAAAGGACTTATGCACACACTTCAACATGTATTTAGTTCAGGATGACCACCTGAAGCCTAAATGAGCATTAATTTGACTACACAACTCATTCCTATGAAGATACATTCAAACTCACAAAACGTGCTCAGCTCGGGCTGAAAATGCATTTAAAGCAATAAAAACTCAAATTGAGTGTCACACCTAAACCAAAGGACTTATGCACACACTTCAACATGTATTTTGTTCAGGATGACCTCCTGAAGCCCATATGAGCATTAATTTGACTACACAACTCATTCCTATAAAGATACATTCAAACTCACAAAACGTGCTCAGCTCGGGCTGAATATGCATTTAAAGCAATAAAAACTCAAATTGAGTGTCACGCCTAAACCAAAGGACTTATGCACACACTTCAACATGTATTTTGTTCAGGATGACCACCTGACGCCTAAATGAGCATTAATTTGACCACACAACTCATTCCTATGAAGATACATTCAAAGTCAGAAAGCGCGCTCATCTCGGGCTGTAAATGCATTTAATTTAAAGCAATAAAAACTCAAATTGAGTGTCACGCCTAAACCAAAGGACTTATGCACACACTTCAACATGTATTTAGTTCAGGATGACCACCTGAAGCCTAAATGAGCATTAATTTGACCACACAACTCATTGCTATGAAGATACATTCAAACTCACAAAACGCGCTCAGCTCGGGCTGAAAATGCATTTAAAGCAATAAAAACTCAAATTGAGTGTCACACCTAAACCAAAGGACTTATTCACACACGTCAACATGTATTTTGTTCAGGATGACCACCTGAAGCCTAAATGAGCATTAATTTGACCACACAACTCATTCCTATGAAGATACATTCAAACTCACAAAACGTGCTCAGCTCGGGCTGAAAATGCATTTAAAGCAATAAAAACTCAAATTGAGTGTCACACCTAAACCAAAGGACTTATGCACACACTTCAACATGTATTTAGTTCAGGATGACCTCCTGAAGCCCATATGAGCATTAATTTGACTACACAACTCATTCCTATGAAGATACATTCAAACTCACAAAACATGCTCAGCTCGGGCTGAAAATGCATTTAAAGCAATAAAAACTCAAATTGAATGTCACGCCTAAACCAAAGGACTTATGCACACACTTCAACATGTATTTTGTTCAGGATGACCTCCTGAAGCCCATATGAGCATTAATTTGACTACACAACTCATTCCTATGAAGATACATTCAAACTCACAAAACGTGCTCAGCTCGGGCTGAAAATGCATTTAAAGCAATAAAAACTCAAATTGAGTGTCACGCCTAAACCAAAGGACTTATGCACACACTTCAACATGTATTTTGTTCAGGATGACCACCTGACGCCTAAATGAGCATTAATTTGACCACACAACTCATTCCTATGAAGATACATTCAAAGTCAGAAAGCGCGCTCAGCTCGGGCTGAAAATGCATTTAATTTAAAGCAATAAAAACTCAAATTGAGTGTCACGCCTAAACCAAAGGACTTATGCACACACTTCAACATGTATTTTGTTCAGGATGACCACCTGAAGCCTAAATGAGCATTAATTTGACTACACAACTCATTCCTATGAAGATACATTCAAACTCACAAAACGTGCTCAGCTCGGGCTGAAAATGCATTTAAAGCAATAAAAACTCAAATTGAGTGTCACACCTAAACCAAAGGACTTATGCACACACTTCAACATGTATTTTGTTCAGGATGACCTCCTGAAGCCCATATGAGCATTAATTTGACTACACAACTCATTCCTATAAAGATACATTCAAACTCACAAAACGTGCTCAGCTCGGGCTGAAAATGCATTTAAAGCAATAAAAACTCAAATTGAGTGTCACGCCTAAACCAAAGGACTTATGCCCACACTTCAACATGTATTTAGTTCAGGATGACCACCTGAAGCCTAAATGAGCATTAATTTGACCACACAACTCATTCCTATGAAGATACATTCAAACTCACAAAACGTGCTCAGCTCGGGCTGAAAATGCATTTAAAGCAATAAAAACTCAAATTGAGTGTCACGCCTAAACCAAAGGAATTATGCACACACTTCAACATGTATTTTGTTCAGGATGACCTCCTGAAGCCTAAATCAGCAATAATTTCACCACACAACTCATTACTATGAAGATACATTCAAAGTCAGAAAGCGCGCTCAGCTCGGGCTGAAAATGCATTTAATTTAAAGCAATAAAAACTCAAATTGAGTGTCACGCCTAAACCAAAGGACTTATGCACACACTTCAACATGTATTTTGTTCAGGATGACCACCTGAAGCCTAAATGAGCATTAATTTGACCAGACAACTCATTCTATGAAGATACATTCAAACTCACAAAACGTGCTCAGCTCGGGCTGAAAATGCATTTAAAGCAATAAAAACTCAAATTGAGTGTCACGCCTAAACCAAAGGACTTATGCCCACACTTCAACATGTATTTAGTTCAGGATGACCACCTGAAGCCTAAATGAGCAATAATTTGACCACACAACTCATTGCTATGAAGATACATTCAAACTCACAAAACGCGCTCAGCTCGGGCTGAAAATGCATTTAAAGCAATAAAAACTCAAATTGAGTGTCACACCTAAACCAAAGGACTTATTCACACACGTCAACATGTATTTTGTTCAGGATGACCACCTGAAGCCTAAATGAGCATTAATTTGACCACACAACTCATTCCTATGAAGATACATTCAAACTCACAAAACATGCTCAGCTCGGGCTGAAAATGCATTTAAAGCAATAAAAACTCAAATTGAATGTCACGCCTAAACCAAAGGACTTATGCACACACTTCAACATGTATTTTGTTCAGGATGACCACCTGAAGCCTAAATGAGCATTAATTTGACCACACAACTCATTCTATGAAGATACATTCAAACTCACAAAACGTGCTCAGCTCGGGCTGAAAATGCATTTAAAGCAATAAAAACTCAAATTGAGTGTCACGCCTAAACCAAAGGACTTATGCACACACTTCAACATGTATTTTGTTCAGGATGACCTCCTGAAGCCTAAATCAGCAATAATTTCACCACACAACTCATTACTATGAAGATACATTCAAAGTCAGAAAGCGCGCTCAGCTCGGGCTGAAAATGCATTTAATTTAAAGCAATAAAAACTCAAATTGAGTGTCACGCCTAAACCAAAGGACTTATGCACACACTTCAACATGTATTTTGTTCAGGATGACCACCTGAAGCCTAAATGAGCATTAATTTGACCAGACAACTCATTCTATGAAGATACATTCAAACTCACAAAACGTGCTCAGCTCGGGCTGAAAATGCATTTAAAGCAATAAAAACTCAAATTGAGTGTCACGCCTAAACCAAAGGACTTATGCCCACACTTCAACATGTATTTAGTTCAGGATGACCACCTGAAGCCTAAATGAGCATTAATTTGACCACACAACTCATTGCTATGAAGATACATTCAAACTCACAAAACGCGCTCAGCTCGGGCTGAAAATGCATTTAAAGCAATAAAAACTCAAATTGAGTGTCACACCTAAACCAAAGGACTTATTCACACACGTCAACATGTATTTTGTTCAGGATGACCACCTGAAGCCTAAATGAGCATTAATTTGACCACACAACTCATTCCTATGAAGATACATTCAAACTCACAAAACGTGCTCAGCTCGGGCTGAAAATGCATTTAAAGCAATAAAAACTCAAATTGAGTGTCACGCCTAAATCAAAGGACTTATGCACACACTTCAACATGTATTTTGTTCAGGATGACCACCTGAAGCCTAAATGAGCATTAATTTGACCACACAACTCATTCTATGAAGATACATTCAAACTCACAAAACGTGCTCAGCTCGAGCTGAAAATGCATTTAAAGCAATAAAAACTCAAATTGAGTGTCACGCCTAAACCAAAGGACTTATGCCCATACTTCAACATGTATTTAGTTCAGGATGACCACCTGAAGCCTAAATGAGCATTAATTTGACCACACAACTCATTCCTATGAAGATACATTCAAACTCACAAAACGTGCTCAGCTCGGGCTGAAAATGCATTTAAAGCAATAAAAACTCAAATTGAGTGTCACGCCTAAATCAAAGGACTTATGCACACACTTCAACATGTATTTTGTTCAGGATGACCACCTGAAGCCTAAATGAGCATTAATTTGACCACACAACTCATTCTATGAAGATACATTCAAACTCACAAAACGTGCTCAGCTCGGGCTGAAAATGCATTTAAAGCAATAAAAACTCAAATTGAGTGTCACGCCTAAACCAAAGGACTTATGCACACACTTCAACATGTATTTTGTACAGGATGGCCTCCTGAAGCCTAAATCAGCAATAATTTCACCACACAACTCATTCCTATGAAGATACATTCAAAGTCAGAAAGCGCGCTCAGCTCGGGCTGAAAATGCATTTAATTTAAAGCAATAAAAACTCAAATTGAGTGTCACACCTAAACCAAAGGATTTATGCACACACGTCAACATGTATTTTGTTCAGGATGACCACCTGAAGCCTAAATGAGCATTAATTTGACCACACAACTCATTCCTAGGAAGATACATTCAAATTCACAAAACATGGTCAGCTCGGGCTGAAAATGCATTTAAAGCAATAAAAACTCAAATTGAATGTCACGCCTAAACCAAAGGACTTATGCACACACTTCAACATGTATTTTGTTCAGGATGACCACCTGAAGCCTAAATGAGCATTAATTTGACCACACAACTCATTCTATGAAGATACATTCAAACTCACAAAACGTGCTCAGCTCGGGCTGAAAATGCATTTAAAGCAATAAAAACTCAAATTGAGTGTCACACCTAAACCAAAGGACTTATGCCCACACTTCAACATGTATTTAGTTCAGGATGACCACCTGAAGCCTAAATGAGCATTAATTTGACCACACAACTCATTCCTATGAAGATACATTCAAACTCACAAAACGTGCTCAGCTCGGGCTGAAAATGCATTTAAAGCAATAAAAACTCAAATTGAGTGTCACGCCTAAATCAAAGGACTTATGCACACACTTCAACATGTATTTTGTTCAGGATGACCACCTGAAGCCTAAATGAGCATTAATTTGACCACACAACTCATTCTATGAAGATACATTCAAACTCACAAAACGTGCTCAGCTCGGGCTGAAAATGCATTTAAAGCAATAAAAACTCAAATTGAGTGTCACGCCTAAACCAAAGGACTTATGCACACACTTCAACATGTATTTTGTTCAGGATGACCCCCTGAAGCCTAAATCAGCAATAATTTCACCACACAACTCATTCCTATGAAGATACATTCAAAGTCAGAAAGCGCGCTCAGCTCGGGCTGAAAATGCATTTAATTTAAAGCAATAAAAACTCAAATTGAGTGTCACGCCTAAACCAAAGGACTTATGCACACACTTCAACATGTATTTAGTTCAGGATGACCACCTGAAGCCTAAATGAGCATTAATTTGACCACACAACTCATTCCTATGAAGATACATTCAAACTCACAAAACGTGCTCAGCTCCGGCTGAAAATGCATTTAAAGCAATAAAAACTCAAATTGAGTGTCACACCTAAACCAAAGGACTTATGCACACACTTCAACATGTATCCTGAAGCCCATATGAGCATTAATTTGACTACACAACTCATTCCTATGAAGATACATTCAAACTCACAAAACGTGCTCAGCTCGGGCTGAAAATGCATTTAAAGCAATAAAAACTCAAATTGAGTGTCACACCTAAACCAAAGGACTTATGCACACACTTCAACATGTATTTTGTTCAGGATGACCTCCTGAAGCCCATATGAGCATTAATTTGACTACACAACTCATTCCTATGAAGATACATTCAAACTCACAAAACGTGCTCAGCTCGGGCTGAAAATGCATTTAAAGCAATAAAAACTCAAATTGAGTGTCACGCCTAAACCAAAGGACTTATGCACACACTTCAACATGTATTTAGTTCAGGATGACCACCTGAAGCCTAAATGAGCATTAATTTGACCACACAACTCATTCCTATGAAGATATTTTCAAACTCACAAAACGTGCTCAACTCGGGCTGAAAATGCATTTAAAGCAATAAAAACTCAAATTGAGTGTCACGCCTAAACCAAAGGACTTATGCACACACTTCAACATGTATTTTGTTCAGGATGACCTCCTGAAGCCTAAATAAGCATTCATTTGACCACACAACTCATTCCTATGAAGATACATTCAAACTCACAAAACGCGCTCAGCTCGGGCTGAAAATGCATTTAAAGCAATAAAAACTCAAATTGAGTGTCACACCTAAACCAAAGGACTTATGCACACACGTCAACATGTATTTTGTTCAGGATGACCACCTGAAGCCTAAATGAGCATTAATTTGACCACACAACTCATTCCTATGAAGATACATTCAAACTCACAAAACATGCTCAGCTCGGGCTGAAAATGCATTTAAAGCAATAAAAACTCAAATTGAGTGTCACGCCTAAACCAAAGGACTTATGCACACACTTCAACATGTATTTTGTTCAGGATGACCTCCTGAAGCCCATATGAGCATTAATTTGACCACACAACTCATTCCTATGAAGTTACATTCAAACACACAAAACGTGCTCAGCTCGGCCTGAAAATGCATTTAAAGCAATAAAAACTCAAATTGAGTGTCACACCTAAACCAAAGGACTTATGCACACACGTCAACATGTATTTTGTTCAGGATGACCACCTGAAGCCTAAATGAGCATTAATTTGACCACACAACTCATTCCTATGAAGATACATTCAAAGTCAGAAAGCGCGCTCAGCTCGGGCTGAAAATGCATTTAATTTAAAGCAATAAAAACTCAAATTGAGTGTCACGCCTAAACCAAAGGACTTATGCACACACTTCAACATGTATTTAGTTCAGGATGACCACCTGAAGCCTAAATGAGCATTAATTTGACCACACAACTCATTCCTATGAAGATACATTCAAACTCACAAAACGTGCTCAGCTCGGGCTGAAAATGCATTTAAAGCAATAAAAACTCAAATTGAGTGTCACGCCTAAACCAAAGGAATTATGCACACACTTCAACATGTATTTTGTTCAGGATGACCTCCTGAAGCCTAAATCAGCAATAATTTCACCACACAACTCATTACTATGAAGATACATTCAAAGTCAGAAAGCGCGCTCAGCTCGGGCTGAAAATGCATTTAATTTAAAGCAATAAAAACTCAAATTGAGTGTCACGCCTAAACCAAAGGACTTATGCACACACTTCAACATGTATTTTGTTCAGGATGACCACCTGAAGCCTAAATGAGCATTAATTTGACCAGACAACTCATTCTATGAAGATACATTCAAACTCACAAAACGTGCTCAGCTCGGGCTGAAAATGCATTTAAAGCAATAAAAACTCAAATTGAGTGTCACGCCTAAACCAAAGGACTTATGCCCACACTTCAACATGTATTTAGTTCAGGATGACCACCTGAAGCCTAAATGAGCAATAATTTGACCACACAACTCATTGCTATGAAGATACATTCAAACTCACAAAACGCGCTCAGCTCGGGCTGAAAATGCATTTAAAGCAATAAAAACTCAAATTGAGTGTCACACCTAAACCAAAGGACTTATTCACACACGTCAACATGTATTTTGTTCAGGATGACCACCTGAAGCCTAAATGAGCATTAATTTGACCACACAACTCATTCCTATGAAGATACATTCAAACTCACAAAACATGCTCAGCTCGGGCTGAAAATGCATTTAAAGCAATAAAAACTCAAATTGAATGTCACGCCTAAACCAAAGGACTTATGCACACACTTCAACATGTATTTTGTTCAGGATGACCACCTGAAGCCTAAATGAGCATTAATTTGACCACACAACTCATTCTATGAAGATACATTCAAACTCACAAAACGTGCTCAGCTCGGGCTGAAAATGCATTTAAAGCAATAAAAACTCAAATTGAGTGTCACGCCTAAACCAAAGGACTTATGCACACACTTCAACATGTATTTTGTTCAGGATGACCTCCTGAAGCCTAAATCAGCAATAATTTCACCACACAACTCATTACTATGAAGATACATTCAAAGTCAGAAAGCGCGCTCAGCTCGGGCTGAAAATGCATTTAATTTAAAGCAATAAAAACTCAAATTGAGTGTCACGCCTAAACCAAAGGACTTATGCACACACTTCAACATGTATTTTGTTCAGGATGACCACCTGAAGCCTAAATGAGCATTAATTTGACCAGACAACTCATTCTATGAAGATACATTCAAACTCACAAAACGTGCTCAGCTCGGGCTGAAAATGCATTTAAAGCAATAAAAACTCAAATTGAGTGTCACGCCTAAACCAAAGGACTTATGCCCACACTTCAACATGTATTTAGTTCAGGATGACCACCTGAAGCCTAAATGAGCATTAATTTGACCACACAACTCATTGCTATGAAGATACATTCAAACTCACAAAACGCGCTCAGCTCGGGCTGAAAATGCATTTAAAGCAATAAAAACTCAAATTGAGTGTCACACCTAAACCAAAGGACTTATTCACACACGTCAACATGTATTTTGTTCAGGATGACCACCTGAAGCCTAAATGAGCATTAATTTGACCACACAACTCATTCCTATGAAGATACATTCAAACTCACAAAACATGCTCAGCTCGGGCTGAAAATGCATTTAAAGCAATAAAAACTCAAATTGAATGTCACGCCTAAACCAAAGGACTTATGCACACACTTCAACATGTATTTTGTTCAGGATGACCACCTGAAGCCTAAATGAGCATTAATTTGACCACACAACTCATTCTATGAAGATACATTCAAACTCACAAAACGTGCTCAGCTCGAGCTGAAAATGCATTTAAAGCAATAAAAACTCAAATTGAGTGTCACGCCTAAACCAAAGGACTTATGCCCATACTTCAACATGTATTTAGTTCAGGATGACCACCTGAAGCCTAAATGAGCATTAATTTGACCACACAACTCATTCCTATGAAGATACATTCAAACTCACAAAACGTGCTCAGCTCGGGCTGAAAATGCATTTAAAGCAATAAAAACTCAAATTGAGTGTCACGCCTAAATCAAAGGACTTATGCACACACTTCAACATGTATTTTGTTCAGGATGACCACCTGAAGCCTAAATGAGCATTAATTTGACCACACAACTCATTCTATGAAGATACATTCAAACTCACAAAACGTGCTCAGCTCGGGCTGAAAATGCATTTAAAGCAATAAAAACTCAAATTGAGTGTCACGCCTAAACCAAAGGACTTATGCACACACTTCAACATGTATTTTGTACAGGATGGCCTCCTGAAGCCTAAATCAGCAATAATTTCACCACACAACTCATTCCTATGAAGATACATTCAAAGTCAGAAAGCGCGCTCAGCTCGGGCTGAAAATGCATTTAATTTAAAGCAATAAAAACTCAAATTGAGTGTCACACCTAAACCAAAGGATTTATGCACACACGTCAACATGTATTTTGTTCAGGATGACCACCTGAAGCCTAAATGAGCATTAATTTGACCACACAACTCATTCCTAGGAAGATACATTCAAATTCACAAAACATGGTCAGCTCGGGCTGAAAATGCATTTAAAGCAATAAAAACTCAAATTGAATGTCACGCCTAAACCAAAGGACTTATGCACACACTTCAACATGTATTTTGTTCAGGATGACCACCTGAAGCCTAAATGAGCATTAATTTGACCACACAACTCATTCTATGAAGATACATTCAAACTCACAAAACGTGCTCAGCTCGGGCTGAAAATGCATTTAAAGCAATAAAAACTCAAATTGAGTGTCACACCTAAACCAAAGGACTTATGCCCACACTTCAACATGTATTTAGTTCAGGATGACCACCTGAAGCCTAAATGAGCATTAATTTGACCACACAACTCATTCCTATGAAGATACATTCAAACTCACAAAACGTGCTCAGCTCGGGCTGAAAATGCATTTAAAGCAATAAAAACTCAAATTGAGTGTCACGCCTAAATCAAAGGACTTATGCACACACTTCAACATGTATTTTGTTCAGGATGACCACCTGAAGCCTAAATGAGCATTAATTTGACCACACAACTCATTCTATGAAGATACATTCAAACTCACAAAACGTGCTCAGCTCGGGCTGAAAATGCATTTAAAGCAATAAAAACTCAAATTGAGTGTCACGCCTAAACCAAAGGACTTATGCACACACTTCAACATGTATTTTGTTCAGGATGACCCCCTGAAGCCTAAATCAGCAATAATTTCACCACACAACTCATTCCTATGAAGATACATTCAAAGTCAGAAAGCGCGCTCAGCTCGGGCTGAAAATGCATTTAATTTAAAGCAATAAAAACTCAAATTGAGTGTCACGCCTAAACCAAAGGACTTATGCACACACTTCAACATGTATTTAGTTCAGGATGACCACCTGAAGCCTAAATGAGCATTAATTTGACCACACAACTCATTCCTATGAAGATACATTCAAACTCACAAAACGCGCTCAGCTCGGGCTGAAAATGCATTTAAAGCAATAAAAACTCAAATTGAGTGTCACACCTAAACCAAAGGACTTATTCACACACGTCAACATGTATTTTGTTCAGGATGACCACCTGAAGCCTAAATGAGCATTAATTTGACCACACAACTCATTCCTATGAAGATACATTCAAACTCACAAAACATGCTCAGCTCGGGCTGAAAATGCATTTAAAGCAATAAAAACTCAAATTGAATGTCACGCCTAAACCAAAGGACTTATGCACACACTTCAACATGTATTTTGTTCAGGATGACCACCTGAAGCCTAAATGAGCATTAATTTGACCACACAACTCATTCTATGAAGATACATTCAAACTCACAAAACGTGCTCAGCTCGGGCTGAAAATGCATTTAAAGCAATAAAAACTCAAATTGAGTGTCACGCCTAAACCAAAGGACTTATGCACACACTTCAACATGTATTTTGTTCAGGATGACCTCCTGAAGCCTAAATCAGCAATAATTTCACCACACAACTCATTACTATGAAGATACATTCAAAGTCAGAAAGCGCGCTCAGCTCGGGCTGAAAATGCATTTAATTTAAAGCAATAAAAACTCAAATTGAGTGTCACGCCTAAACCAAAGGACTTATGCACACACTTCAACATGTATTTTGTTCAGGATGACCACCTGAAGCCTAAATGAGCATTAATTTGACCAGACAACTCATTCTATGAAGATACATTCAAAGTCACAAAACGTGCTCAGCTCGGGCTGAAAATGCATTTAAAGCAATAAAAACTCAAATTGAGTGTCACGCCTAAACCAAAGGACTTATGCCCACACTTCAACATGTATTTAGTTCAGGATGACCACCTGAAGCCTAAATGAGCATTAATTTGACCACACAACTCATTGCTATGAAGATACATTCAAACTCACAAAACGCGCTCAGCTCGGGCTGAAAATGCATTTAAAGCAATAAAAACTCAAATTGAGTGTCACACCTAAACCAAAGGACTTATTCACACACGTCAACATGTATTTTGTTCAGGATGACCACCTGAAGCCTAAATGAGCATTAATTTGACCACACAACTCATTCCTATGAAGATACATTCAAACTCACAAAACATGCTCAGCTCGGGCTGAAAATGCATTTAAAGCAATAAAAACTCAAATTGAATGTCACGCCTAAACCAAAGGACTTATGCACACACTTCAACATGTATTTTGTTCAGGATGACCACCTGAAGCCTAAATGAGCATTAATTTGACCACACAACTCATTCTATGAAGATACATTCAAACTCACAAAACGTGCTCAGCTCGAGCTGAAAATGCATTTAAAGCAATAAAAACTCAAATTGAGTGTCACGCCTAAACCAAAGGACTTATGCCCATACTTCAACATGTATTTAGTTCAGGATGACCACCTGAAGCCTAAATGAGCATTAATTTGACCACACAACTCATTCCTATGAAGATACATTCAAACTCACAAAACGTGCTCAGCTCGGGCTGAAAATGCATTTAAAGCAATAAAAACTCAAATTGAGTGTCACGCCTAAATCAAAGGACTTATGCACACACTTCAACATGTATTTTGTTCAGGATGACCACCTGAAGCCTAAATGAGCATTAATTTGACCACACAACTCATTCTATGAAGATACATTCAAACTCACAAAACGTGCTCAGCTCGGGCTGAAAATGCATTTAAAGCAATAAAAACTCAAATTGAGTGTCACGCCTAAACCAAAGGACTTATGCACACACTTCAACATGTATTTTGTACAGGATGGCCTCCTGAAGCCTAAATCAGCAATAATTTCACCACACAACTCATTCCTATGAAGATACATTCAAAGTCAGAAAGCGCGCTCAGCTCGGGCTGAAAATGCATTTAATTTAAAGCAATAAAAACTCAAATTGAGTGTCACACCTAAACCAAAGGATTTATGCACACACGTCAACATGTATTTTGTTCAGGATGACCACCTGAAGCCTAAATGAGCATTAATTTGACCACACAACTCATTCCTAGGAAGATACATTCAAATTCACAAAACATGGTCAGCTCGGGCTGAAAATGCATTTAAAGCAATAAAAACTCAAATTGAATGTCACGCCTAAACCAAAGGACTTATGCACACACTTCAACATGTATTTTGTTCAGGATGACCACCTGAAGCCTAAATGAGCATTAATTTGACCACACAACTCATTCTATGAAGATACATTCAAACTCACAAAACGTGCTCAGCTCGGGCTGAAAATGCATTTAAAGCAATAAAAACTCAAATTGAGTGTCACACCTAAACCAAAGGACTTATGCCCACACTTCAAAATGTATTTAGTTCAGGATGACCACCTGAAGCCTAAATGAGCATTAATTTGACCACACAACTCATTCCTATGAAGATACATTCAAACTCACAAAACGTGCTCAGCTCGGGCTGAAAATGCATTTAAAGCAATAAAAACTCAAATTGAGTGTCACGCCTAAACCAAAGGACTTATGCACACACTTCAACATGTATTTTGTTCAGGATGACCCCCTGAAGCCTAAATCAGCAATAATTTCACCACACAACTCATTCCTATGAAGATACATTCAAAGTCAGAAAGCGCGCTCAGCTCGGGCTGAAAATGCATTTAATTTAAAGCAATAAAAACTCAAATTGAGTGTCACGCCTAAACCAAAGGACTTATGCACACACTTCAACATGTATTTAGTTCAGGATGACCACCTGAAGCCTAAATGAGCATTAATTTGACCACACAACTCATTCCTATGAAGATACATTCAAACTCACAAAACGTGCTCAGCTCCGGCTGAAAATGCATTTAAAGCAATAAAAACTCAAATTGAGTGTCACACCTAAACCAAAGGACTTATGCACACACTTCAACATGTATCCTGAAGCCCATATGAGCATTAATTTGACTACACAACTCATTCCTATGAAGATACATTCAAACTCACAAAACGTGCTCAGCTCGGGCTGAAAATGCATTTAAAGCAATAAAAACTCAAATTGAGTGTCACACCTAAACCAAAGGACTTATGCACACACTTCAACATGTATTTAGTTCAGGATGACCACCTGAAGCCTAAATGAGCATTAATTTGACCACGCAACTCATTCCTATGAAGATACATTCAAACTCACAAAACGTGCTCAACTCGGGCTGAAAATGCATTTAAAGCAATAAAAACTCAAATTGAGTGTCACGCCTAAACCAAAGGACTTATGCACACACTTCAACATGTATTTAGTTCAGGATGACCACCTGAAGCCCATATGAGCATTAATTTGACTACACAACTCATTCCTATGAAGATACATTCAAACTCACAAAACGTGCTCAGCTCGGGCTGAAAATGCATTTAAAGCAATAAAAACTCAAATTGAGTGTCACGCCTAAACCAAAGGACTTATGCACACACTTCAACATGTATTTAGTTCAGGATGACCACCTGAAGCCTAAATGAGCATTAATTTGACCACACAACTCATTCCTATGAAGATACATTCAAACTCACAAAACGTGCTCAGCTCGGGCTGAAAATATATTCAAAGCAATAAAAACTCAAATTGAGTGTCACGCCTAAACCAAAGGACTTATGCACACACTTCAACATGTATTTTGTTCAGGATGACCTTCTGAAGCCCATATGAGCATTAATTTGACTACACAACTCATTCCTATGAAGATACATTCAAACTCACAAAACGTGCTCAGCTCGGGCTGAAAATGCATTTAAAGCAATAAAAACTCAAATTGAGTGTCACGCCTAAACCAAAGGACTTATGCACACACTTCAACATGTATTTTGTTCAGGATGACCTCCTGAAGTCTAAATAAGCATTAATTTGACCACACAACTCATTCCTATGAAGATACATTCAAACTCACAAAACGCGCTCAGCTCGGGCTGAAAATGCATTTAAAGCAATAAAAACTCAAATTGAGTGTCACACCTAAACCAAAGGACTTATGCACACACTTCAACATGTATTTAGTTCAGGATGACCAACTGAAGCCTAAATGAGCATTAATTTGACCACACAACTCATTCCTATGAAGATACATTCAAACTCACAAAACATGCTCAGCTCGGGCTGAAAATGCATTTAAAGCAATAAAAACTCAAATTGAATGTCACGCCTAAACCAAAGGACTTATGCACACACTTCAACATGTATTTTGTTCAGGATGACCACCTGAAGCCTAAATGAGCATTCATTTGACCACACAACTCATTCTATGAAGATACATTCAAACTCACAAAACGTGCTCAGCTCGGGCTGAAAATGCATTTAAAGCAATAAAAACTAAAATTTAGTGTCACGCCTAAACCAAAGGACTTATGCACACACTTCAACATGTGTTTTGTTCAGGATGACCTCCTGAAGCCTAAATGAGCAATAATTTGACCACACAACTCATTCCTATGAAGATACATTCAAACTCAAAAAACGTGCTCAGCTCGGGCTGAAAATTTATTTAAAGCAATAAAAACTCAAATTGAGTGTCACACCTAAACCAAAGGACTAATGCACACACTTCAACATGTATTTTGTTCAGGATGACCTCCTGAAGCCCATATGAGCATTAATTTGACCACATAACTCATTCCTATGAAGATACATTCAAACTCACAAAACGTGCTCAGCTCGGGCTGAAAATGCATTTAAAGCAATAAAAACTCAAATTGAGTGTCACGCCTAAACCAAAGGACTTATGCACACACTTCAACATGTATTTTGTTCACGATGACCACCTGAAGCCTAAATGAGCATTAATTTGACCACACAACTCATTCCTATGAAGATACATTCAAACTCACAAAACGCGCTCAACTCGGGCTGAAAATGCATTTAAAGCAATAAAAGCTCAAATTGAGTGTCACGCCTAAACCAAAGGACTTATGCACACACTTCAACATGTATTTTGTTCAGGATGACCTCCTGAAGCCCATATGAGCATTAATTTGACCACACAACTCATTCCTATGAAGATACATTCAAACACACAAAACGTGCTCAGCTCGGCCTGAAAATGCATTTAAAGCAATAAAAACTCAAATTGAGTGTCACGCCTAAACCAAAGGACTTATGCACACACTTCAACATGTATTTTGTTCAGGATGACCACCTGACGCCTAATTGAGCATTAATTTGACCACACAACTCATTCCTATGAAGATACATTCAAACTCACAAAACGCGCTCAGCTCGGGCTGAAAATGCATTTAAAGCAATAAAAACTCAAATTGAGTGTCACGCCTAAACCAAAGGACTTATGCACACACTACAACATGTATTTTGTTCAGGGTGACCTCCTGAAGCCTAAATAGGCATTAATTTGACCACACAACTCATTCCTATGAAGATACATTCAAACTCACAAAACGCGCTCAGCTCGGGCTGAAAATGCATTTAAAGCAATAAAAACTCAAATTGAGTGTCACGCCTAAACCAAAGGACTTATGCACACACTTCAACATGTATTTTGTTCAGGATGACCTCCTGAAGCCCATATGAGCATTAATTTGACTACACAACTCATTCCTATGAAGATACATTCAAACTCACAAAACGTGCTCAGCTCGGGCTGAAAATGCATTTAAAGCAATAAAAACTCAAATTGAGTGTCACGCCTAAACCAAAGGACTTATGCACACACTTCAACATGTATTTTGTTCAGGATGACCACCTGACGCCTAAATGAGCATTAATTTGACCACACAACTCATTCCTATGAAGATACATTCAAAGTCAGAAAGCGCGCTCAGCTCGGGCTGAAAATGCATTTAATTTAAAGCAATAAAAACTCAAATTGAGTGTCACGCCTAAACCAAAGGACTTATGCACACACTTCAACATGTATTTAGTTCAGGATGACCACCTGAAGCCTAAATGAGCATTAATTTGACTACACAACTCATTCCTATGAAGATACATTCAAACTCACAAAACGTGCTCAGCTCGGGCTGAAAATGCATTTAAAGCAATTAAAACTCAAATTGAGTGTCACACCTAAACCAAAGGACTTATGCACACACTTCAACATGTATTTTGCTCAGGATGACCTCCTGAAGCCCATATGAGCATTAGTTTGACTACACAACTCATTCCTATAAAGATACATTGAAACTCACAAAACGTGCTCAGCTCGGGCTGAAAATGCATTTAAAGCAATAAAAACTCAAATTGAGTGTCACGCCTAAACCAAAGGACTTATGCACACACTTCAACATGTGTTTTGTTCAGGATGACCTCCTGAAAGCCTAAATGAGCAATAATTTGACCACACAACTCATTCCTATGAAGATACATTCAAACTCAAAAAACGTGCTCAGCTCGGGCTGAAAATGCATTTAAAGCAATAAAAGCTCAAATTGAGTGTCACGCCTAAACCAAAGGACTTATGCACACACTTCAACATGTATTTTGTTCAGGATGACCTCCTGAAGCCCATATGAGCATTAATTTGACCACACAACTCATTCCTATGAAGATACATTAAAACTCACAAAACGCGCTCAGCTCGGGCTGAAAATGCATTTAAAGCAATAAAAACTCAAATTGAGTGTCACGCCTAAACCAAAGGACTTATGCACACACTACAACATGTATTTTGTTCAGGGTGACCTCCTGAAGCCTAAATAAGCATTAATTTGACCACACAACTCATTCCTATGAAGATACATTCAAACTCACAAAACGCGCTCAGCTCGAGCTGAAAATGCATTTAAAGCAATAAAAACTCAAATTGAGTGTCACACCTAAACCAAAGGACTTATGCACACACTTCAACATGTATTTTGTTCAGGATGACATCCTGAAGCCCATATGAGCATTAATTTGACTACACAACTCATTCCTATGAAGATACATTCAAACTCACAAAACGTGCTCAGCTCGGGCTGAAAATGCATTTAAAGCAATTAAAACTCAAATTGAGTGTCACACCTAAACCAAAGGACTTATGCACCCACTTCAACATGTATTTTGCTCAGGATGACCTCGTGAAGCCCATATGAGCATTAGTTTGACTACACAACTCATTCCTATAAAGATACATTCAAACTCACAAAACGTGCTCAGCTCGGGCTGAAAATGCATTTAAAGCAATAAAAACTCAAATTGAGTGTCACGCCTAAACCAAAGGACTTATGCACACTTTTCAACATGTATTTTGTTCAGGATGACCTCCTGAAGCCTAAATCAGCAATAATTTAACCACACAACTCATTCCTATGAAGATACATTCAAAGTCAGAAAGCGCGCTCAGCTCGGGCTGAAAATGCATTCAATTTAAAGCAATAAAAACTCAAATTGAGTGTCACGCCTAAACCAAAGGACTTATTCACACACTTCAACATGTATTTAGTTCAGGATGACCACCTGAAGCCTAAATGAGCATTAATTTGACCACACAACTCATTCCTATGAAGATACATTCAAACTCACAAAACGTGCTCAGCTCCGGCTGAAAATGCATTTAAAGCAATAAAAACTCAAATTGAGTGTCACACCTAAACCAAAGGACTTATGCACACACTTCAACATGTATCCTGAAGCCCATATGAGCATTAATTTGACTACACAACTCATTCCTATGAAGATACATTCAAACTCACAAAACGTGCTCAGCTCAGGCTGAAAATGCATTTAAAGCAATAAAAACTCAAATTGAGTGTCACGCCTAAACCAAAGGACTTATGCACACACTTCAACATGTATTTAGTTCAGGATGACCACCTGAAGCCTAAATGAGCATTAATTTGACCACACAACTCATTCCTATGAAGATATTTTCAAACTCACAAAACGTGCTCAACTCGGGCTGAAAATGCATTTAAAGCAATAAAAACTCAAATTGAGTGTCACGCCTAAACCAAAGGACTTATGCACACACTTCAACATGTATTTTGTTCAGGATGACCTCCTGAAGCCTAAATAAGCATTAATTTGACCACACAACTCATTCCTATGAAAATACATTCAAACTCACAAAACGCGCTCAGCTCGGGCTGAAAATGCATTTAAAGCAATAAAAACTCAAATTGAGTGTCACACCTAAACCAAAGGACTTATGCACACACATCAACATGTATTTTGTTCAGGATGACCACCTGAAGCCTAAATGAGCATTAATTTGACCACACAACTCATTCCTATGAAGATACATTCAAACTCACAAAACATGCTCAGCTCGGGCTGAAAATGCATTTAAAGCAATAAAAACTCAAATTGAATGTCACGCCTAAACCAAAGGACTTATGCACACACTTCAACATGTATTTTGTTCAGGATGACCACCTGAAGCCTAAATGAGCATTAATTTGACCACACAACTCATTCTATGAAGATACATTCAAACTCACAAAACGTGCTCAGCTCGGGCTGAAAATGCATTTAAAGCAATAAAAACTCAAATTGAGTGTCACGCCTAAACCAAAGGACTTATGCCCACACTTCAACATGTATTTAGTTCAGGATGACCACCTGAAGCCTAAATGAGCATTAATTTGACCACACAACTCATTCCTATGAAGATACATTCAAACTCACAAAACGTGCTCAGCTCGGGCTGAAAATGCATTTAAAGGAATAAAAGCTCAAATTGAGTGTCACGCCTAAACCAAAGGACTTATGCACACACTTCAACATGTATTTTGTTCAGGATGACCTCCTGAAGCCCATATGAGCATTAATTTGACCACACAACTCATTCCTATGAAGATACATTCAAACACACAAAACGTGCTCAGCTCGGCCTGAAAATGCATTTAAAGCAATAAAAACTCAAATTGAGTGTCACGCCTAAACCAAAGGACTTATGCACACACTTCAACATGTATTTTGTTCAGGATGACCTCCTGAAGCCTAAATAAGCATTAATTTGACCACACAACTCATTTCTATGACGATACATTCAAACTCACAAAACGCGCTCAGCTCGGGCTGAAAATGCATTTAAAGCAATAAAAACTCAAATTGAGTGTCACACCTAAACCAAAGGACTTATGCACACACATCAACATGTATTTAGTTCAGGATGACCACCTGAAGCCTAAATGAGCATTAATTTGACCACACAACTCATTCCTATGAAGATACATTCAAACTCACAAAACATGCTCAGCTCGGGCTGAAAATGCATTTAAAGCAATAAAAACTCAAATTGAATGTCACGCCTAAACCAAAGGACTTATGCACACACTTCAACATGTATTTTGTTCAGGATGACCACCTGAAGCCTAAATGAGCATTAATTTGACCACACAACTCATTCTATGAAGATACATTCAAACACACAAAACGTGCTCAGCTCGGCCTGAAAATGCATTTAAAGCAATAAAAACTCAAATTGAGTGTCACGCCTAAACCAAAGGACTTATGCACACACTTCAACATGTATTTTGTTCAGGATGACCTCCTGAAGCCTAAATAAGCATTAATTTGACCACACAACTCATTTCTATGACGATACATTCAAACTCACAAAACGCGCTCAGCTCGGGCTGAAAATGCATTTAAAGCAATAAAAACTCAAATTGAGTGTCACACCTAAACCAAAGGACTTATGCACACACATCAACATGTATTTAGTTCAGGATGACCACCTGAAGCCTAAATGAGCATTAATTTGACCACACAACTCATTCCTATGAAGATACATTCAAACTCACAAAACATGCTCAGCTCGGGCTGAAAATGCATTTAAAGCAATAAAAACTCAAATTGAATGTCACGCCTAAACCAAAGGACTTATGCACACACTTCAACATGTATTTTGTTCAGGATGACCTCCTGAAGCCTAAATGAGCATTAATTTGACCACACAACTCATTCTATGAAGATACATTCAAACTCACAAAACGTGCTCAGCTCGGGCTGAAAATGCATTTAAAGCAATAAAAACTCAAATTGAGTGTCACGCCTAAACCAAAGGACTTATGCCCACACTTCAACATGTATTTAGTTCAGGATGACCACCTGAAGCCTAAATGAGCATTAATTTGACCACACAACTCATTCGTATGAAGATACATTCAAACTCACAAAACGTGCTCAGCTCGGGCTGAAAATGCATTTAAAGGAATAAAAGCTCAAATTGAGTGTCACGCCTAAACCAAAGGACTTATGCACACACTTCAACATGTATTTTGTTCAGGATGACCTCCTGAAGCCCATATGAGCATTAATTTGACCACACAACTCATTCCTATGAAGATACATTCAAACACACAAAACGTGCTCAGCTCGGCCTGAAAATGCATTTAAAGCAATAAAAACTCAAATTGAGTGTCACGCCTAAACCAAAGGACTTATGCACACACTTCAACATGTATTTTGTTCAGGATGACCACCTGACGCCTAAATGAGCATTAATTTGACCACACAACTCATTCCTATGAAGATACATTCAAACTCACAAAACGTGCTCAGCTCGGGCTGAAAATGCATTTAAAGCAATAAAAACTCAAATTGAGTGTCACGCCTAAACCAAAGGACTTATGCACACACTTCAACATGTATTTTGTTCAGGATGACCTCCTGAAGCCTAAATCAGCAATAATTTGACCACACAACTCATTCCTATGAAGATACATTCAAAGTCAGAAAGCGCGCTCAACTCGGGCTGAAAATGCATTTAAAGCAATAAAAACTCAAATTGAGTGTCACGCCTAAACCAAAGGACTTATGCACACACTTCAACATGTATTTAGTTCAGGATGACATCCTGAAGCCCATATGAGCATTAATTTGACTACACAACTCATTCCTATGAAGATACATTCAAACTCACAAAACGTGCTCAGCTCGGGCTGAAAATGCATTTAAAGCAATAAAAACTCAAATTGAGTGTCACGCCTAAACCAAAGGACTTATGCAAACACTTCAACATGTATTTAGTTCAGGATGACCACCTGAAGCCTAAATGAGCATTAATTTGACCACACAACTCATTCCTATGAAGATACATTCAAACTCACAAAACGTGCTCAACTCGGGCTGAAAATGCATTTAAAGGAATAAAAGCTCAAATTGAGTGTCACGCCTGAACCAAAGGACTTATGCACACACTTCAACATGTATTTTGTTCAGGATGACCTCCTGAAGCCCATATGAGCATTAATTTGACCACACAACTCATTCCTATGAAGATACATTCAAACACACAAAACGTGCTCAGCTCGGCCTGAAAATGCATTTAAAGCAATAAAAACTCAAATTGAGTGTCACACCTAAACCAAAGGACTTATGCACACACTTCAACATGTATTTTGTTCAGGATGACCTCCTGAAGCCCATATGAGCATTAATTTGACTACACAACTCATTCCTATGAAGATACATTCAAACTCACAAAACGTGCTCAGCTCGGGCTGAAAATGCATTTAAAGCAATAAAAACTCAAATTGAGTGTCACGCCTAAACCAAAGGACTTATGCACACACTTCAACATGTATTTTGTTCAGGATGACCTCCTGAAGTCTAAATCAGCAATAATTTGACCACACAACTCATTCCTATGAAGATACATTCAAAGTCAGAAAGCGCGCTCAGCTCGGGCTGAAAATGCATTTAATTTAAAGCAATAAAAACTCAAATTGAGTGTCACGCCTAAACCAAAGGACTTATGCACACACTTCAACATGTATTTAGTTCAGGATGACCACCTGAAGCCTAAATGAGCATTAATTTGACCACACAACTCATTCCTATGAAGATACATTCAAACTCACAAAACGCGCTCAGCTCGGGCTGAAAATGCATTTAAAGCAATAAAAACTCAAATTTAGTGTCACACCTAAACCAAAGGACTTATGCACACACTTTCAACATGTATTTAGTTCAGGATGACCTCCTGAAGCCCATATGAGCATTAATTTGACTACACAACTCATTCCTATGAAGATACATTCAAACTCACAAAACATGCTCAGCTCGGGCTGAAAATGCATTTAAAGCAATAAAAACTCAAATTGAGTGTCACGCCTAAACCAAAGGACTTATGCACACACTTCAACATGTATTTTGTTCAGGATGACCTCCTGAAGTCTAAATAAGCATTAATTTGACCACACAACTCATTCCTATGAAGATACATTCAAACTCACAAAACGCGCTCAGCTCGGGCTGAAAATGCATTTAAAGCAATAAAAACTCAAATTGAGTGTCACACCTAAACCAAAGGACTTATGCACACACTTCAACATGTATTTAGTTCAGGATGACCAACTGAAGCCTAAATGAGCATTAATTTGACCACACAACTCATTCCTATGAAGATACATTCAAACTCAAAAAACGTGCTCAGCTCGGGCTGAAAATGCATTTAAAGCAATAAAAGCTCAAATTGAGTGTCACGCCTAAACCAAAGGACTTATGCACACACTTCAACATGTATTTTGTTCAGGATGACCTCCTGAAGCCCATATGAGCATTAATTTGACCACACAACTCATTCCTATGAAGATACATTAAAACTCACAAAACGCGCTCAGCTCGGGCTGAAAATGCATTTAAAGCAATAAAAACTCAAATTGAGTGTCACGCCTAAACCAAAGGACTTATGCACACACTACAACATGTATTTTGTTCAGGGTGACCTCCTGAAGCCTAAATAAGCATTAATTTGACCACACAACTCATTCCTATGAAGATACATTCAAACTCACAAAACGCGCTCAGCTCGGGCTGAAAATGCATTTAAAGCAATAAAAACTCAAATTGAGTGTCACACCTAAACCAAAGGACTTATGCACACACTTCAACATGTATTTTGTTCAGGATGACATCCTGAAGCCCATATGAGCATTAATTTGACTACACAACTCATTCCTATGAAGATACATTCAAACTCACAAAACGTGCTCAGCTCGGGCTGAAAATGCATTTAAAGCAATTAAAACTCAAATTGAGTGTCACACCTAAACCAAAGGACTTATGCACACACTTCAACATGTATTTTGCTCAGGATGACCTCGTGAAGCCCATATGAGCATTAGTTTGACTACACAACTCATTCCTATAAAGATACATTCAAACTCACAAAACGTGCTCAGCTCGGGCTGAAAATGCATTTAAAGCAATAAAAACTCAAATTGAGTGTCACGCCTAAACCAAAGGACTTATGCACACTTTTCAACATGTATTTTGTTCAGGATGACCTCCTGAAGCCTAAATCAGCAATAATTTAACCACACAACTCATTCCTATGAAGATACATTCAAAGTCAGAAAGCGCGCTCAGCTCGGGCTGAAAATGCATTCAATTTAAAGCAATAAAAACTCAAATTGAGTGTCACGCCTAAACCAAAGGACTTATTCACACACTTCAACATGTATTTAGTTCAGGATGACCACCTGAAGCCTAAATGAGCATTAATTTGACCACACAACTCATTCCTATGAAGATACATTCAAACTCACAAAACGTGCTCAGCTCCGGCTGAAAATGCATTTAAAGCAATAAAAACTCAAATTGAGTGTCACGCCTAAACCAAAGGACTTATGCACACACTTCAACATGTATTTTGTTCAGGATGACCACCTGACGCCTAAATGAGCATTAATTTGACCACACAACTCATTCCTATGAAGATACATTCAAAGTCAGAAAGCGCGCTCATCTCGGGCTGTAAATGCATTTAATTTAAAGCAATAAAAACTCAAATTGAGTGTCACGCCTAAACCAAAGGACTTATGCACACACTTCAACATGTATTTAGTTCAGGATGACCACCTGAAGCCTAAATGAGCATTAATTTGACCACACAACTCATTGCTATGAAGATACATTCAAACTCACAAAACGCGCTCAGCTCGGGCTGAAAATGCATTTAAAGCAATAAAAACTCAAATTGAGTGTCACACCTAAACCAAAGGACTTATTCACACACGTCAACATGTATTTTGTTCAGGATGACCACCTGAAGCCTAAATGAGCATTAATTTGACCACACAACTCATTCCTATGAAGATACATTCAAACTCACAAAACGTGCTCAGCTCGGGCTGAAAATGCATTTAAAGCAATAAAAACTCAAATTGAGTGTCACACCTAAACCAAAGGACTTATGCACACACTTCAACATGTATTTAGTTCAGGATGACCTCCTGAAGCCCATATGAGCATTAATTTGACTACACAACTCATTCCTATGAAGATACATTCAAACTCACAAAACATGCTCAGCTCGGGCTGAAAATGCATTTAAAGCAATAAAAACTCAAATTGAATGTCACGCCTAAACCAAAGGACTTATGCACACACTTCAACATGTATTTTGTTCAGGATGACCTCCTGAAGCCCATATGAGCATTAATTTGACTACACAACTCATTCCTATGAAGATACATTCAAACTCACAAAACGTGCTCAGCTCGGGCTGAAAATGCATTTAAAGCAATAAAAACTCAAATTGAGTGTCACGCCTAAACCAAAGGACTTATGCACACACTTCAACATGTATTTTGTTCAGGATGACCACCTGACGCCTAAATGAGCATTAATTTGACCACACAACTCATTCCTATGAAGATACATTCAAAGTCAGAAAGCGCGCTCAGCTCGGGCTGAAAATGCATTTAATTTAAAGCAATAAAAACTCAAATTGAGTGTCACGCCTAAACCAAAGGACTTATGCACACACTTCAACATGTATTTTGTTCAGGATGACCACCTGAAGCCTAAATGAGCATTAATTTGACTACACAACTCATTCCTATGAAGATACATTCAAACTCACAAAACGTGCTCAGCTCGGGCTGAAAATGCATTTAAAGCAATAAAAACTCAAATTGAGTGTCACACCTAAACCAAAGGACTTATGCACACACTTCAACATGTATTTTGTTCAGGATGACCTCCTGAAGCCCATATGAGCATTAATTTGACTACACAACTCATTCCTATAAAGATACATTCAAACTCACAAAACGTGCTCAGCTCGGGCTGAAAATGCATTTAAAGCAATAAAAACTCAAATTGAGTGTCACGCCTAAACCAAAGGACTTATGCCCACACTTCAACATGTATTTAGTTCAGGATGACCACCTGAAGCCTAAATGAGCATTAATTTGACCACACAACTCATTCCTATGAAGATACATTCAAACTCACAAAACGTGCTCAGCTCGGGCTGAAAATGCATTTAAAGCAATAAAAACTCAAATTGAGTGTCACGCCTAAACCAAAGGAATTATGCACACACTTCAACATGTATTTTGTTCAGGATGACCTCCTGAAGCCTAAATCAGCAATAATTTCACCACACAACTCATTACTATGAAGATACATTCAAAGTCAGAAAGCGCGCTCAGCTCGGGCTGAAAATGCATTTAATTTAAAGCAATAAAAACTCAAATTGAGTGTCACGCCTAAACCAAAGGACTTATGCACACACTTCAACATGTATTTTGTTCAGGATGACCACCTGAAGCCTAAATGAGCATTAATTTGACCAGACAACTCATTCTATGAAGATACATTCAAACTCACAAAACGTGCTCAGCTCGGGCTGAAAATGCATTTAAAGCAATAAAAACTCAAATTGAGTGTCACGCCTAAACCAAAGGACTTATGCCCACACTTCAACATGTATTTAGTTCAGGATGACCACCTGAAGCCTAAATGAGCAATAATTTGACCACACAACTCATTGCTATGAAGATACATTCAAACTCACAAAACGCGCTCAGCTCGGGCTGAAAATGCATTTAAAGCAATAAAAACTCAAATTGAGTGTCACACCTAAACCAAAGGACTTATTCACACACGTCAACATGTATTTTGTTCAGGATGACCACCTGAAGCCTAAATGAGCATTAATTTGACCACACAACTCATTCCTATGAAGATACATTCAAACTCACAAAACATGCTCAGCTCGGGCTGAAAATGCATTTAAAGCAATAAAAACTCAAATTGAATGTCACGCCTAAACCAAAGGACTTATGCACACACTTCAACATGTATTTTGTTCAGGATGACCACCTGAAGCCTAAATGAGCATTAATTTGACCACACAACTCATTCTATGAAGATACATTCAAACTCACAAAACGTGCTCAGCTCGGGCTGAAAATGCATTTAAAGCAATAAAAACTCAAATTGAGTGTCACGCCTAAACCAAAGGACTTATGCACACACTTCAACATGTATTTTGTTCAGGATGACCTCCTGAAGCCTAAATCAGCAATAATTTCACCACACAACTCATTACTATGAAGATACATTCAAAGTCAGAAAGCGCGCTCAGCTCGGGCTGAAAATGCATTTAATTTAAAGCAATAAAAACTCAAATTGAGTGTCACGCCTAAACCAAAGGACTTATGCACACACTTCAACATGTATTTTGTTCAGGATGACCACCTGAAGCCTAAATGAGCATTAATTTGACCAGACAACTCATTCTATGAAGATACATTCAAACTCACAAAACGTGCTCAGCTCGGGCTGAAAATGCATTTAAAGCAATAAAAACTCAAATTGAGTGTCACGCCTAAACCAAAGGACTTATGCCCACACTTCAACATGTATTTAGTTCAGGATGACCACCTGAAGCCTAAATGAGCATTAATTTGACCACACAACTCATTGCTATGAAGATACATTCAAACTCACAAAACGCGCTCAGCTCGGGCTGAAAATGCATTTAAAGCAATAAAAACTCAAATTGAGTGTCACACCTAAACCAAAGGACTTATTCACACACGTCAACATGTATTTTGTTCAGGATGACCACCTGAAGCCTAAATGAGCATTAATTTGACCACACAACTCATTCCTATGAAGATACATTCAAACTCACAAAACGTGCTCAGCTCGGGCTGAAAATGCATTTAAAGCAATAAAAACTCAAATTGAGTGTCACGCCTAAATCAAAGGACTTATGCACACACTTCAACATGTATTTTGTTCAGGATGACCACCTGAAGCCTAAATGAGCATTAATTTGACCACACAACTCATTCTATGAAGATACATTCAAACTCACAAAACGTGCTCAGCTCGAGCTGAAAATGCATTTAAAGCAATAAAAACTCAAATTGAGTGTCACGCCTAAACCAAAGGACTTATGCCCATACTTCAACATGTATTTAGTTCAGGATGACCACCTGAAGCCTAAATGAGCATTAATTTGACCACACAACTCATTCCTATGAAGATACATTCAAACTCACAAAACGTGCTCAGCTCGGGCTGAAAATGCATTTAAAGCAATAAAAACTCAAATTGAGTGTCACGCCTAAATCAAAGGACTTATGCACACACTTCAACATGTATTTTGTTCAGGATGACCACCTGAAGCCTAAATGAGCATTAATTTGACCACACAACTCATTCTATGAAGATACATTCAAACTCACAAAACGTGCTCAGCTCGGGCTGAAAATGCATTTAAAGCAATAAAAACTCAAATTGAGTGTCACGCCTAAACCAAAGGACTTATGCACACACTTCAACATGTATTTTGTACAGGATGGCCTCCTGAAGCCTAAATCAGCAATAATTTCACCACACAACTCATTCCTATGAAGATACATTCAAAGTCAGAAAGCGCGCTCAGCTCGGGCTGAAAATGCATTTAATTTAAAGCAATAAAAACTCAAATTGAGTGTCACACCTAAACCAAAGGATTTATGCACACACGTCAACATGTATTTTGTTCAGGATGACCACCTGAAGCCTAAATGAGCATTAATTTGACCACACAACTCATTCCTAGGAAGATACATTCAAATTCACAAAACATGGTCAGCTCGGGCTGAAAATGCATTTAAAGCAATAAAAACTCAAATTGAATGTCACGCCTAAACCAAAGGACTTATGCACACACTTCAACATGTATTTTGTTCAGGATGACCACCTGAAGCCTAAATGAGCATTAATTTGACCACACAACTCATTCTATGAAGATACATTCAAACTCACAAAACGTGCTCAGCTCGGGCTGAAAATGCATTTAAAGCAATAAAAACTCAAATTGAGTGTCACACCTAAACCAAAGGACTTATGCCCACACTTCAACATGTATTTAGTTCAGGATGACCACCTGAAGCCTAAATGAGCATTAATTTGACCACACAACTCATTCCTATGAAGATACATTCAAACTCACAAAACGTGCTCAGCTCGGGCTGAAAATGCATTTAAAGCAATAAAAACTCAAATTGAGTGTCACGCCTAAATCAAAGGACTTATGCACACACTTCAACATGTATTTTGTTCAGGATGACCACCTGAAGCCTAAATGAGCATTAATTTGACCACACAACTCATTCTATGAAGATACATTCAAACTCACAAAACGTGCTCAGCTCGGGCTGAAAATGCATTTAAAGCAATAAAAACTCAAATTGAGTGTCACGCCTAAACCAAAGGACTTATGCACACACTTCAACATGTATTTTGTTCAGGATGACCCCCTGAAGCCTAAATCAGCAATAATTTCACCACACAACTCATTCCTATGAAGATACATTCAAAGTCAGAAAGCGCGCTCAGCTCGGGCTGAAAATGCATTTAATTTAAAGCAATAAAAACTCAAATTGAGTGTCACGCCTAAACCAAAGGACTTATGCCCACACTTCAACATGTATTTAGTTCAGGATGACATCCTGAAGCCCATATGAGCATTAATTTGACTACACAACTCATTCCTATGAAGATACATTCAAACTCACAAAACGTGCTCAGCTCGGGCTGAAAATGCATTTAAAGCAATTAAAACTCAAATTGAGTGTCACACCTAAACCAAAGGACTTATGCACCCACTTCAACATGTATTTTGCTCAGGATGACCTCGTGAAGCCCATATGAGCATTAGTTTGACTACACAACTCATTCCTATAAAGATACATTCAAACTCACAAAACGTGCTCAGCTCGGGCTGAAAATGCATTTAAAGCAATAAAAACTCAAATTGAGTGTCACGCCTAAACCAAAGGACTTATGCACACTTTTCAACATGTATTTTGTTCAGGATGACCTCCTGAAGCCTAAATCAGCAATAATTTAACCACACAACTCATTCCTATGAAGATACATTCAAAGTCAGAAAGCGCGCTCAGCTCGGGCTGAAAATGCATTCAATTTAAAGCAATAAAAACTCAAATTGAGTGTCACGCCTAAACCAAAGGACTTATTCACACACTTCAACATGTATTTAGTTCAGGATGACCACCTGAAGCCTAAATGAGCATTAATTTGACCACACAACTCATTCCTATGAAGATACATTCAAACTCACAAAACGTGCTCAGCTCCGGCTGAAAATGCATTTAAAGCAATAAAAACTCAAATTGAGTGTCACACCTAAACCAAAGGACTTATGCACACACTTCAACATGTATCCTGAAGCCCATATGAGCATTAATTTGACTACACAACTCATTCCTATGAAGATACATTCAAACTCACAAAACGTGCTCAGCTCAGGCTGAAAATGCATTTAAAGCAATAAAAACTCAAATTGAGTGTCACGCCTAAACCAAAGGACTTATGCACACACTTCAACATGTATTTAGTTCAGGATGACCACCTGAAGCCTAAATGAGCATTAATTTGACCACACAACTCATTCCTATGAAGATATTTTCAAACTCACAAAACGTGCTCAACTCGGGCTGAAAATGCATTTAAAGCAATAAAAACTCAAATTGAGTGTCACGCCTAAACCAAAGGACTTATGCACACACTTCAACATGTATTTTGTTCAGGATGACCTCCTGAAGCCTAAATAAGCATTAATTTGACCACACAACTCATTCCTATGAAAATACATTCAAACTCACAAAACGCGCTCAGCTCGGGCTGAAAATGCATTTAAAGCAATAAAAACTCAAATTGAGTGTCACACCTAAACCAAAGGACTTATGCACACACATCAACATGTATTTTGTTCAGGATGACCACCTGAAGCCTAAATGAGCATTAATTTGACCACACAACTCATTCCTATGAAGATACATTCAAACTCACAAAACATGCTCAGCTCGGGCTGAAAATGCATTTAAAGCAATAAAAACTCAAATTGAATGTCACGCCTAAACCAAAGGACTTATGCACACACTTCAACATGTATTTTGTTCAGGATGACCACCTGAAGCCTAAATGAGCATTAATTTGACCACACAACTCATTCTATGAAGATACATTCAAACTCACAAAACGTGCTCAGCTCGGGCTGAAAATGCATTTAAAGCAATAAAAACTCAAATTGAGTGTCACGCCTAAACCAAAGGACTTATGCCCACACTTCAACATGTATTTAGTTCAGGATGACCACCTGAAGCCTAAATGAGCATTAATTTGACCACACAACTCATTCCTATGAAGATACATTCAAACTCACAAAACGTGCTCAGCTCGGGCTGAAAATGCATTTAAAGGAATAAAAGCTCAAATTGAGTGTCACGCCTAAACCAAAGGACTTATGCACACACTTCAACATGTATTTTGTTCAGGATGACCTCCTGAAGCCCATATGAGCATTAATTTGACCACACAACTCATTCCTATGAAGATACATTCAAACACACAAAACGTGCTCAGCTCGGCCTGAAAATGCATTTAAAGCAATAAAAACTCAAATTGAGTGTCACGCCTAAACCAAAGGACTTATGCACACACTTCAACATGTATTTTGTTCAGGATGACCTCCTGAAGCCTAAATAAGCATTAATTTGACCACACAACTCATTTCTATGACGATACATTCAAACTCACAAAACGCGCTCAGCTCGGGCTGAAAATGCATTTAAAGCAATAAAAACTCAAATTGAGTGTCACACCTAAACCAAAGGACTTATGCACACACATCAACATGTATTTAGTTCAGGATGACCACCTGAAGCCTAAATGAGCATTAATTTGACCACACAACTCATTCCTATGAAGATACATTCAAACTCACAAAACATGCTCAGCTCGGGCTGAAAATGCATTTAAAGCAATAAAAACTCAAATTGAATGTCACGCCTAAACCAAAGGACTTATGCACACACTTCAACATGTATTTTGTTCAGGATGACCACCTGAAGCCTAAATGAGCATTAATTTGACCACACAACTCATTCTATGAAGATACATTCAAACACACAAAACGTGCTCAGCTCGGCCTGAAAATGCATTTAAAGCAATAAAAACTCAAATTGAGTGTCACGCCTAAACCAAAGGACTTATGCACACACTTCAACATGTATTTTGTTCAGGATGACCTCCTGAAGCCTAAATAAGCATTAATTTGACCACACAACTCATTTCTATGACGATACATTCAAACTCACAAAACGCGCTCAGCTCGGGCTGAAAATGCATTTAAAGCAATAAAAACTCAAATTGAGTGTCACACCTAAACCAAAGGACTTATGCACACACATCAACATGTATTTAGTTCAGGATGACCACCTGAAGCCTAAATGAGCATTAATTTGACCACACAACTCATTCCTATGAAGATACATTCAAACTCACAAAACATGCTCAGCTCGGGCTGAAAATGCATTTAAAGCAATAAAAACTCAAATTGAATGTCACGCCTAAACCAAAGGACTTATGCACACACTTCAACATGTATTTTGTTCAGGATGACCTCCTGAAGCCTAAATGAGCATTAATTTGACCACACAACTCATTCTATGAAGATACATTCAAACTCACAAAACGTGCTCAGCTCGGGCTGAAAATGCATTTAAAGCAATAAAAACTCAAATTGAGTGTCACGCCTAAACCAAAGGACTTATGCCCACACTTCAACATGTATTTAGTTCAGGATGACCACCTGAAGCCTAAATGAGCATTAATTTGACCACACAACTCATTCGTATGAAGATACATTCAAACTCACAAAACGTGCTCAGCTCGGGCTGAAAATGCATTTAAAGGAATAAAAGCTCAAATTGAGTGTCACGCCTAAACCAAAGGACTTATGCACACACTTCAACATGTATTTTGTTCAGGATGACCTCCTGAAGCCCATATGAGCATTAATTTGACCACACAACTCATTCCTATGAAGATACATTCAAACACACAAAACGTGCTCAGCTCGGCCTGAAAATGCATTTAAAGCAATAAAAACTCAAATTGAGTGTCACGCCTAAACCAAAGGACTTATGCACACACTTCAACATGTATTTTGTTCAGGATGACCACCTGACGCCTAAATGAGCATTAATTTGACCACACAACTCATTCCTATGAAGATACATTCAAACTCACAAAACGTGCTCAGCTCGGGCTGAAAATGCATTTAAAGCAATAAAAACTCAAATTGAGTGTCACGCCTAAACCAAAGGACTTATGCACACACTTCAACATGTATTTTGTTCAGGATGACCTCCTGAAGCCTAAATCAGCAATAATTTGACCACACAACTCATTCCTATGAAGATACATTCAAAGTCAGAAAGCGCGCTCAACTCGGGCTGAAAATGCATTTAAAGCAATAAAAACTCAAATTGAGTGTCACGCCTAAACCAAAGGACTTATGCACACACTTCAACATGTATTTAGTTCAGGATGACATCCTGAAGCCCATATGAGCATTAATTTGACTACACAACTCATTCCTATGAAGATACATTCAAACTCACAAAACGTGCTCAGCTCGGGCTGAAAATGCATTTAAAGCAATAAAAACTCAAATTGAGTGTCACGCCTAAACCAAAGGACTTATGCAAACACTTCAACATGTATTTAGTTCAGGATGACCACCTGAAGCCTAAATGAGCATTAATTTGACCACACAACTCATTCCTATGAAGATACATTCAAACTCACAAAACGTGCTCAACTCGGGCTGAAAATGCATTTAAAGGAATAAAAGCTCAAATTGAGTGTCACGCCTGAACCAAAGGACTTATGCACACACTTCAACATGTATTTTGTTCAGGATGACCTCCTGAAGCCCATATGAGCATTAATTTGACCACACAACTCATTCCTATGAAGATACATTCAAACACACAAAACGTGCTCAGCTCGGCCTGAAAATGCATTTAAAGCAATAAAAACTCAAATTGAGTGTCACACCTAAACCAAAGGACTTATGCACACACTTCAACATGTATTTTGTTCAGGATGACCTCCTGAAGCCCATATGAGCATTAATTTGACTACACAACTCATTCCTATGAAGATACATTCAAACTCACAAAACGTGCTCAGCTCGGGCTGAAAATGCATTTAAAGCAATAAAAACTCAAATTGAGTGTCACGCCTAAACCAAAGGACTTATGCACACACTTCAACATGTATTTTGTTCAGGATGACCTCCTGAAGTCTAAATCAGCAATAATTTGACCACACAACTCATTCCTATGAAGATACATTCAAAGTCAGAAAGCGCGCTCAGCTCGGGCTGAAAATGCATTTAATTTAAAGCAATAAAAACTCAAATTGAGTGTCACGCCTAAACCAAAGGACTTATGCACACACTTCAACATGTATTTAGTTCAGGATGACCACCTGAAGCCTAAATGAGCATTAATTTGACCACACAACTCATTCCTATGAAGATACATTCAAACTCACAAAACGCGCTCAGCTCGGGCTGAAAATGCATTTAAAGCAATAAAAACTCAAATTTAGTGTCACACCTAAACCAAAGGACTTATGCACACACTTTCAACATGTATTTAGTTCAGGATGACCTCCTGAAGCCCATATGAGCATTAATTTGACTACACAACTCATTCCTATGAAGATACATTCAAACTCACAAAACATGCTCAGCTCGGGCTGAAAATGCATTTAAAGCAATAAAAACTCAAATTGAGTGTCACGCCTAAACCAAAGGACTTATGCACACACTTCAACATGTATTTTGTTCAGGATGACCTCCTGAAGTCTAAATAAGCATTAATTTGACCACACAACTCATTCCTATGAAGATACATTCAAACTCACAAAACGCGCTCAGCTCGGGCTGAAAATGCATTTAAAGCAATAAAAACTCAAATTGAGTGTCACACCTAAACCAAAGGACTTATGCACACACTTCAACATGTATTTAGTTCAGGATGACCAACTGAAGCCTAAATGAGCATTAATTTGACCACACAACTCATTCCTATGAAGATACATTCAAACTCAAAAAACGTGCTCAGCTCGGGCTGAAAATGCATTTAAAGCAATAAAAGCTCAAATTGAGTGTCACGCCTAAACCAAAGGACTTATGCACACACTTCAACATGTATTTTGTTCAGGATGACCTCCTGAAGCCCATATGAGCATTAATTTGACCACACAACTCATTCCTATGAAGATACATTAAAACTCACAAAACGCGCTCAGCTCGGGCTGAAAATGCATTTAAAGCAATAAAAACTCAAATTGAGTGTCACGCCTAAACCAAAGGACTTATGCACACACTACAACATGTATTTTGTTCAGGGTGACCTCCTGAAGCCTAAATAAGCATTAATTTGACCACACAACTCATTCCTATGAAGATACATTCAAACTCACAAAACGCGCTCAGCTCGGGCTGAAAATGCATTTAAAGCAATAAAAACTCAAATTGAGTGTCACACCTAAACCAAAGGACTTATGCACACACTTCAACATGTATTTTGTTCAGGATGACATCCTGAAGCCCATATGAGCATTAATTTGACTACACAACTCATTCCTATGAAGATACATTCAAACTCACAAAACGTGCTCAGCTCGGGCTGAAAATGCATTTAAAGCAATTAAAACTCAAATTGAGTGTCACACCTAAACCAAAGGACTTATGCACACACTTCAACATGTATTTTGCTCAGGATGACCTCGTGAAGCCCATATGAGCATTAGTTTGACTACACAACTCATTCCTATAAAGATACATTCAAACTCACAAAACGTGCTCAGCTCGGGCTGAAAATGCATTTAAAGCAATAAAAACTCAAATTGAGTGTCACGCCTAAACCAAAGGACTTATGCACACTTTTCAACATGTATTTTGTTCAGGATGACCTCCTGAAGCCTAAATCAGCAATAATTTAACCACACAACTCATTCCTATGAAGATACATTCAAAGTCAGAAAGCGCGCTCAGCTCGGGCTGAAAATGCATTCAATTTAAAGCAATAAAAACTCAAATTGAGTGTCACGCCTAAACCAAAGGACTTATTCACACACTTCAACATGTATTTAGTTCAGGATGACCACCTGAAGCCTAAATGAGCATTAATTTGACCACACAACTCATTCCTATGAAGATACATTCAAACTCACAAAACGTGCTCAGCTCCGGCTGAAAATGCATTTAAAGCAATAAAAACTCAAATTGAGTGTCACGCCTAAACCAAAGGACTTATGCACACACTTCAACATGTATTTTGTTCAGGATGACCTCCTGAAGCCCATATGAGCATTCATTTGACTACACAACTCATTCCTATGAAGATACATTCAAACTCACAAAACGTGCTCAGCTCGGGCTGAAAATGCATTTAAAGCAATAAAAACTCAAATTGAGTGTCACGCCTAAACCAAAGGACTTATGCACACACTTCAACATGTATTTTGTTCAGGATGACCACCTGACGCCTAAATGAGCATTAATTTGACCACACAACTCATTCCTATGAAGATACATTCAAAGTCAGAAAGCGCGCTCAGCTCGGGCTGAAAATGCATTTAATTTAAAGCAATAAAAACTCAAATTGAGTGTCACGCCTAAACCAAAGGACTTATGCACACACTTCAACATGTATTTTGTTCAGGATGACCTCCTGAAGCCCATATGAGCATTAATTTGACTACACAACTCATTCCTATGAAGATACATTCAAACTCACAAAACGTGCTCAACTCGGGCTGAAAATGCATTTAAAGCAATAAAAACTCAAATTGAGTGTCATGCCTAAACCAAAGGACTTATGCACACACTTCAACATGTATTTAGTTCAGGATGACCACCTGAAGCCTAAATGAGCATTAATTTGACCACACAACTCATTCCTATGAAGATACATTCAAACTCAAAAAACGTGCTCAGCTCGGGCTGAAAATGCATTTAAAGCAATAAAAGCTCAAATTGAGTGTCACGCCTAAACCAAAGGACTTATGCACACACTTCAACATGTATTTTGTTCAGGATGACCTCCTGAAGCCCATATGAGCATTAATTTGACCACACAACTCATTCCTATGAAGATACATTAAAACTCACAAAACGCGCTCAGCTCGGGCTGAAAATGCATTTAAAGCAATAAAAACTCAAATTGAGTGTCACGCCTAAACCAAAGGACTTATGCACACACTTCAACATGTATTTAGTTCAGGATGACCACCTGAAGCCTAAATGAGCATTAATTTGACTACACAACTCATTCCTATGAAGATACATTCAAACTCACAAAACGTGCTCAGCTCGGGCTGAAAATGCATTTAAAGCAATAAAAACTCAAATTGAGTGTCACGCCTAAACCAAAGGACTTATGCACACACTTCAACATGTATTTTGTTCAGGATGACCTCCTGAAGCCTAAATAAGCATTCATTTGACCACACAACTCATTCCTATGAAGATACATTCAAACTCACAAAACGCGCTCAGCTCGGGCTGAAAATGCATTTAAAGCAATAAAAACTCAAATTTAGTGTCACACCTAAACCAAAGGACTTATGGACACACTTCAACATGTATTTAGTTCAGGATGACATCCTGAAGCCCATATGAGCATTAATTTGACTACACAACTCATTCCTATGAAGATACATTCAAACTCACAAAACGTGCTCAACTCGGGCTGAAAATGCATTTAAAGCAATAAAAACTCAAATTGAGTGTCACGCCTAAACCAAAGGACTTATGCACACACTTCAACATGTATTTTGTTCAGGATGACCTCCTGAAGCCCATATGAGCATTAATTTGACTACACAACTCATTCCTATGAAGATACATTCAAACTCACAAAACGTGCTCAGCTCGGGCTGAAAATGCATTTAAAGCAATAAAAACTCAGATTGAGTGTCACGCCTAAACCAAAGGACTTATGCACACACTTCAACATGTATTTTGTTCAGGATGACCACCTGACGCCTAAATGAGCATTAATTTGACCACACAACTCATTCCTATGAAGATACATTCAAAGTCAGAAAGCGCGCTCAGCTCGGGCTGAAAATGCATTTAATTTAAAGCAATAAAAACTCAAATTGAGTGTCACGCCTAAACCAAAGGACTTATGCACACACTTCAACATGTATTTAGTTCAGGATGACCACCTGAAGCCTAAATGAGCATTAATTTGACTACACAACTCATTCCTATGAAGATACATTCAAACTCACAAAACGTGCTCAGCTCGGGCTGAAAATGCATTTAAAGCAATAAAAACTCAAATTGAGTGTCACGCCTAAACCAAAGGACTTATGCACACACTTCAACATGTATTTTGTTCAGGATGACCTCCTGAAGCCTAAATAAGCATTAATTTGACCACACAACTCATTTCTATGACGATACATTCAAACTCACAAAACGCGCTCAGCTCGGGCTGAAAATGCATTTAAAGCAATAAAAACTCAAATTGAGTGTCACACCTAAACCAAAGGACTTATGCACACACATCAACATGTATTTAGTTCAGGATGACCACCTGAAGCCTAAATGAGCATTAATTTGACCACACAACTCATTCCTATGAAGATACATACAAACTCACAAAACGTGCTCAGCTCGGGCTGAAAATGCATTTAAAGCAATAAAAACTCAAATTGAGTGTCACACCTAAACCAAAGGACTTATGCACACACTTCAACATGTATTTTGTTCAGGATGACCCTCTGAACCCCATATGAGCATTAATTTGACTACACAACTCATTCCTATGAAGATACATTTAAACTCACAAAACTTGCTTAGCTCGGGCTGAAAATGCATTTAAAGCAATAAAAACTCAAATTGAGTGTCACGCCTAAACCAAAGGACTTATGCACACACTTCAACATGTATTTTGTTCAGGATGACCACCTGAAGCCTAAATGAGCATTAATTTGACCACACAACTCATTCCTATGAAGATACATTCAAACTCACAAAACGTGCTCAGCTCGGGCTGAAAATGCATTTAAAGCAATAAAAACTCAAATTGAATGTCACGCCTAAACCAAAGGACTTATGCACACACTTCAACATGTATTTTGTTCAGGATGACCTCCTGAAGCCCATATGAGCATTAATTTGACTACACAACTCATTCCTATGAAGATACATTCAAACTCACAAAACGTGCTCAGCTCGGGCTGAAAATGCATTTAAAGCAATAAAAACTCAAATTGAGTGTCACGCCTAAACCAAAGGACTTATGCACACACTTCAACATGTATTTTGTTCAGGATGACCACCTGACGCCTAAATGAGCATTAATTTGACCACACAACTCATTCCTATGAAGATACATTCAAAGTCAGAAAGCGCGCTCAGCTCGGGCTGAAAATGCATTTAATTTAAAGCAATAAAAACTCAAATTGAGTGTCACGCCTAAACCAAAGGACTTATGCACACACTTCAAAATGTATTTAGTTCAGGATGACCACCTGAAGCCTAAATGAGCATTAATTTGACTACACAACTCATTCCTATGAAGATACATTCAAACTCACAAAACGTGCTCAGCTCGGGCTGAAAATGCATTTAAAGCAATAAAAACTCAAATTGAGTGTCACACCTAAACCAAAGGACTTATGCACACACTTCAACATGTATTTTGTTCAGGATGACCTCCTGAAGCCCATATGAGCAATAATTTGACTACACAACTCATTCCTATAAAGATACATTCAAACTCACAAAACGTGCTCAGCTCGGGCTGAAAATGCATTTAAAGCAATAAAAACTCAAATTGAGTGTCACGCCTAAACCAAAGGACTTATGCACACACTTCAACATGTATTTAGTTCAGGATGACCACCTGAAGCCTAAATGAGCATTAATTTGACCACACAACTCATTCCTATGAAGATACATTCAAACTCACAAAACGTGCTCAGCTCGGGCTGAAAATGCATTTAAAGCAATAAAAACTCAAATTGAGTGTCACGCCTAAACCAAAGGACTTATGCACACACTTCAACATGTATTTTGTTCAGGATGACCTCCTGAAGCCTAAATCAGCAATAATTTCACCACACAACTCATTCCTATGAAGATACATTCAAAGTCAGAAAGCGCGCTCAGCTCGGGCTGAAAATGCATTTAATTTAAAGCAATAAAAACTCAAATTGAGTGTCACGCCTAAACCAAAGGACTTATGCCCACACTTCAACATGTATTTAGTTCAGGATGACCACCTGAAGCCTAAATGAGCATTAATTTGACCACACAACTCATTCCTATGAAGATACATTCAAACTCACAAAACGTGCTCAGCTCGGGCTGAAAATGCATTTAAAGGAATAAAAGCTCAAATTGAGTGTCACGCCTAAACCAAAGGACTTATGCACACACTTCAACATGTATTTTGTTCAGGATGACCTCCTGAAGCCTAAATAAGCATTAATTTGACCACACAACTCATTTCTATGACGATACATTCAAACTCACAAAACGCGCTCAGCTCGGGCTGAAAATGCATTTAAAGCAATAAAAACTCAAATTGAGTGTCACACCTAAACCAAAGGACTTATGCACACACATCAACATGTATTTAGTTCAGGATGACCACCTGAAGCCTAAATGAGCATTAATTTGACCACACAACTCATTCCTATGAAGATACATTCAAACTCACAAAACATGCTCAGCTCGGGCTGAAAATGCATTTAAAGCAATAAAAACTCAAATTGAATGTCACGCCTAAACCAAAGGACTTATGCACACACTTCAACATGTATTTTGTTCAGGATGACCACCTGAAGCCTAAATGAGCATTAATTTGACCACACAACTCATTCTATGAAGATACATTCAAACTCACAAAACGTGCTCAGCTCGGGCTGAAAATGCATTTAAAGCAATAAAAACTCAAATTGAGTGTCACGCCTAAACCAAAGGACTTATGCCCACACTTCAACATGTATTTAGTTCAGGATGACCACCTGAAGCCTAAATGAGCATTAATTTGACCACACAACTCATTCCTATGAAGATACATTCAAACTCACAAAACGTGCTCAGCTCGGGCTGAAAATGCATTTAAAGGAATAAAAGCTCAAATTGAGTGTCACGCCTAAACCAAAGGACTTATGCACACACTTCAACATGTATTTTGTTCAGGATGACCTCCTGAAGCCCATATGGGCATTAATTTGACCACACAACTCATTCCTATGAAGATACATTCAAACACACAAAACGTGCTCAGCTCGGCCTGAAAATGCATTTAAAGCAATAAAAACTCAAATTGAGTGTCACGCCTAAACCAAAGGACTTATGCACACACTTCAACATGTATTTTGTTCAGGATGACCACCTGACGCCTAAATGAGCATTAATTTGACCACACAACTCATTCCTATGAAGATACATTCAAACTCACAAAACGTGCTCAGCTCGGGTTAAAAATGCATTTAAAGCAATAAAAACTCAAATTGAG
Source organism: Hippocampus guttulatus (assembly GCF_054856545.1). NCBI lineage: Eukaryota > Metazoa > Chordata > Actinopteri > Syngnathiformes > Syngnathidae > Hippocampus > Hippocampus guttulatus. The sequence continues at coordinate 280,753 of NW_028233886.1, read as the reverse complement.
TGTCACGCCTAAACCAAAGGACTTATGCACACACTTCAACATGTATTTTGTTCAGGATGACCTCCTGAAGCCTAAATCAGCAATAATTTGACCACACAACTCATTCCTATGAAGATACATTCAAAGTCAGAAAGCGCGCTCAGCTCGGGCTGAAAAAGCATTTAATTTAAAGCAATAAAAACTCAAATTGAGTGTTACGCCTAAACCAAAGGACTTATGCACACACTTCAACATGTATTTAGTTCAGGATGACCACCTGAAGCCTAAATGAGCATTAATTTGACCACACAACTCATTCCTATGAAGATACATTCAAACTCACAAAACGTGCTCAGCTTGGGCTGAAAATGCATTTAAAGCAATAAAAACTCAAATTGAGTGTCACACCTAAACCAAAGGACTTATGCACACACTTCAACATGTATTTTGTTCAGGATGACCTCCTGAAGCCCATATGAGGATTAATTTGACTACACAACTCATTCCTATGAAGATACATTCAAACTCACAAAACGTGCTCAGCTCGGGCTGAAAATGCATTTAAAGCAATAAAAACTCAAATTGAGTGTCACGCCTAAACCAAAGGACTTATGCACACACTTCAACATGTATTTAGTTCAGGATGACCACCTGAAGCCTAAATGAGCATTAATTTGACCACACAACTCATTCCTATGAAGATACATTCAAACTCACAAAACGTGCTCAACTCGGGCTGAAAATGCATTTAAAGCAATAAAAACTCAAATTGAGTGTCACGCCTAAACCAAAGGACTTATGCACACACTTCAACATGTATTTAGTTCAGGATGACATCCTGAAGCCCATATGAGCATTAATTTGACCACACAACTCATTCCTATGAAGATACATTCAAACTCACAAAACGCGCTCAGCTCGGGCTGAAAATGCATTTAAAGCAATAAAAACTCAAATTTAGTGTCACACCTAAACCAAAGGACTTATGCACACACTTCAACATGTATTTTGTTCAGGATGACCTCCTGAAGTCTAAATAAGCATTAATTTGACCACACAACTCATTCCTATGAAGATACATTCAAACTCACAAAACGTGCTCAGCTCGGGCTGAAAATGCATTCAAAGCAATAAAAACTCAAATTGAGTGTCACGCCTAAACCAAAGGACTTATGCACACACTTCAACATGTATTTTGTTCAGGATGACCTTCTGAAGCCCATATGAGCATTAATTTGACTACACAACTCATTCCTATGAAGATACATTCAAACTCACAAAACGTGCTCAGCTCGGGCTGAAAATGCATTTAAAGCAATAAAAACTCAAATTGAGTGTCACGCCTAAACCAAAGGACTTATGCACACACTTCAACATGTATTTTGTTCAGGATGACCTCCTGAAGTCTAAATAAGCATTAATTTGACCACACAACTCATTCCTATGAAGATACATTCAAACTCACAAAACGCGCTCAGCTCGGGCTGAAAATGCATTTAAAGCAATAAAAACTCAAATTGAGTGTCACACCTAAACCAAAGGACTTATGCACACACTTCAACATGTATTTAGTTCAGGATGACCAACTGAAGCCTACATGAGCATTAATTTGACCACACAACTCATTCCTATGAAGATACATTCAAACTCACAAAACATGCTCAGCTCGGGCTGAAAATGCATTTAAAGCAATAAAAACTCAAATTGAATGTCACGCCTAAACCAAAGGACTTATGCACACACTTCAACATGTATTTTGTTCAGGATGACCACCTGAAGCCTAAATGAGCATTCATTTGACCACACAACTCATTCTATGAAGATACATTCAAACTCACAAAACGTGCTCAGCTCGGGCTGAAAATGCATTTAAAGCAATCAAAACTAAAATTTAGTGTCACGCCTAAACCAAAGGACTTATGCACACACTTCAACATGTGTTTTGTTCAGGATGACCTCCTGAAGCCTAAATGAGCAATAATTTGACCACACAACTCATTCCTATGAAGATACATTCAAACTCACAAAACGTGCTCAGCTCGGGCTGAAAATGCATTTAAAGCAATAAAAACTCAAATTGAGTGTCACGCCTAAACCAAAGGACTTATGCACACACTTCAACATGTATTTTGTTCAGGATGACCTCCTGAAGTCTAAATAAGCATTAATTTGACCACACAACTCATTCCTATGAAGATACATTCAAACTCACAAAACGCGCTCAGCTCGGGCTGAAAATGCATTTAAAGCAATAAAAACTCAAATTGAGTGTCACACCTAAACCAAAGGACTTATGCACACACTTCAACATGTATTTAGTTCAGGATGACCAACTGAAGCCTACATGAGCATTAATTTGACCACACAACTCATTCCTATGAAGATACATTCAAACTCACAAAACATGCTCAGCTCGGGCTGAAAATGCATTTAAAGCAATAAAAACTCAAATTGAATGTCACGCCTAAACCAAAGGACTTATGCACACACTTCAACATGTATTTTGTTCAGGATGACCACCTGAAGCCTAAATGAGCATTCATTTGACCACACAACTCATTCTATGAAGATACATTCAAACTCACAAAACGTGCTCAGCTCGGGCTGAAAATGCATTTAAAGCAATAAAAACAAAAATTTAGTGTCACGCCTAAACCAAAGGACTTATGCACACACTTCAACATGTGTTTTGTTCAGGATGACCTCCTGAAGCCTAAATGAGCAATAATTTGACCACACAACTCATTCCTATGAAGATACATTCAAACTCAAAAAACGTGCTCAGCTCGGGCTGAAAATGCATTTAAAGCAATAAAAACTCAAATTGAGTGTCACACCTAAACCAAAGGACTTATGCACACACTTCAACATGTATTTTGTTCAGGATGACATCCTGAAGCCCATATGAGCATTAATTTGACTACACAACTCATTCCTATGAAGATACATTCAAACTCACAAAACGTGCTCAGCTCGGGCTGAAAATGCATTTAAAGCAATAAAAACTCAAATTGAGTGTCACGCCTAAACCAAAGGACTTATGCACACACTTCAACATGTATTTTGTTCAGGATGACCTCCTGAAGCCTAAATAAGCATTAATTTGACCACACAACTCATTCCTATGAAGATACATTCAAACTCACAAAACGCGCTCAGCTCGGGCTGAAAATGCATTTAAAGCAATAAAAACTCAAATTGAGTGTCACGCCTAAACCAAAGGACTTATGCACACACTTCAACATGTGTTTTGTTCAGGATGACCTCCTGAAGCCTAAATGAGCATTAATTTGACCACACAACTCATTCCTATGAAGATACATTCAAACTCACAAAACGTGCTCAGCTTGGGCTGAAAATGCATTTAAAGCAATGAAAACTCAAATTGAGTGTCACACCTAAACCAAAGGACTTATGCACACACTTCAACATGTATTTTGTTCAGGATGACCTCCTGAAGCCCATATGAGCATTAATTTGACCACACAACTCATTCCTATGAAGATACATTCAAACTCACAAAACGCGCTCAGCTTGGGCTGAAAATGCATTTAAAGCAATAAAAACTCAAATTGAGTGTCACGCCTAAACCAAAGGACTTATGCACACACTTCAACATGTATTTAGTTCAGGATGACCACCTGAAGCCTAAATGAGCATTAATTTGACCACACAACTCATTCCTATGAAGATACATTCAAACTCACAAAACGTGCTCAGCTCGGGCTGAAAATGCATTCAAAGCAATAAAAACTCAAATTGAGTGTCACGCCTAAACCAAAGGACTTATGCACACACTTCAACATGTATTTTGTTCAGGATGACCTTCTGAAGCCCATATGAGCATTAATTTGACTACACAACTCATTCCTATGAAGATACATTCAAACTCACAAAACGTGCTCAGCTCGGGCTGAAAATGCATTTAAAGCAATTAAAACTCAAATTGAGTGTCACACCTAAACCAAAGGACTTATGCACACACTTCAACATGTATTTTGCTCAGGATGACCTCCTGAAGCCCATATGAGCATTAGTTTGACTACACAACTCATTCCTATAAAGATACATTGAAACTCACAAAACGTGCTCAGCTCGGGCTGAAAATGCATTTAAAGCAATAAAAACTCAAATTGAGTGTCACGCCTAAACCAAAGGACTTATGCACACACTTCAACATGTGTTTTGTTCAGGATGACCTCCTGAAGCCTAAATGAGCAATAATTTGACCACACAACTCATTCCTATGAAGATACATTCAAACTCAAAAAACGTGCTCAGCTCGGGCTGAAAATGCATTTAAAGCAATAAAAACTCAAATTGAGTGTCACAACTAAACCAAAGGACTTATGCACACACTTCAACATGTATTTTGTTCAGGATGACCTCCTGAAGCACATATGAGCATTAATTTGACCACACAACTCATTCCTATGAAGATACATTCAAACTCACAAAACGTGCTCAGCTCGGGCTGAAAATGCATTTAAAGCAATAAAAACTCAAATTGAGTGTCACGCCTAAACCAAAGGACTTATGCACACACTTCAACATGTATTTTGTTCACGATGACCACCTGAAGCCTAAATGAGCATTAATTTGACCACACAACTCATTCCTATGAAGATACATTCAAACTCACAAAACACGCTCAACTCGGGCTGAAAATGCATTTAAAGCAATAAAAGCTCAAATTGAGTGTCACGCCTAAACCAAAGGACTTATGCACACACTTCAACATGTATTTTGTTCAGGATCACCTCCTGAAGCCCATATGAGCATTAATTTGACCACACAACTCATTCCTATGAAGATACATTCAAACTCACAAAACACGCTCAGCTCGGGCTGAAAATGCATTTAAAGCAATAAAAACTCAAATTGAGTGTCACGCCTAAACCAAAGGACTTATGCACACACTACAACATGTATTTTGTTCAGGGTGACCTCCTGAAGCCTAAATAAGCATTAATTTGACCACACAACTCATTCCTATGAAGATACATTCAAACTCACAAAACGCGCCCAGCTCGGGCTGAAAATGCATTTAAAGCAATAAAAACTCAAATTGAGTGTCACGCCTAAACCAAAGGACTTATGCACACACTTCAACATGTATTTTGTTCAGGATGACATCCTGAAGCCCATATGAGCATTAATTTGACTACACAACTCATTCCTATGAAGATACATTCAAACTCACAAAACGTGCTCAGCTCGGGCTGAAAATGCATTTAAAGCAATTAAAACTCAAATTGAGTGTCACACCTAAACCAAAGGACTTATGCACACACTTCAACATGTATTTTGCTCAGGATGACCTCGTGAAGCCCATATGAGCATTAGTTTGACTACACAACTCATTCCTAAAAAGATACATTCAAACTCACAAAACGTGCTCAGCTCGGGCTGAAAATGCATTTAAAGCAATAAAAACTCAAATTGAGTGTCACGCCTAAACCAAAGGACTTATGCACACACTTCAACATGTATTTTGTTCAGGATGACCTCCTGAAGTCTAAATAAGCATTAATTTGACCACACAACTCATTCCTATGAAGATACATTCAAACTCACAAAACGCGCTCAGCTCGGGCTGAAAATGCATTTAAAGCAATAAAAACTCAAATTGAGTGTCACACCTAAACCAAAGGACTTATGCACACACTTCAACATGTATTTAGTTCAGGATGACCAACTGAAGCCTAAATGAGCATTAATTTGACCACACAACTCATTCCTATGAAGATACATTCAAACTCACAAAACATGCTCAGCTCGGGCTGAAAATGCATTTAAAGCAATAAAAACTCAAATTGAATGTCACGCCTAAACCAAAGGACTTATGCACACACTTCAACATGTATTTTGTTCAGGATGACCACCTGAAGCCTAAATGAGCATTCATTTGACCACACAACTCATTCTATGAAGATACATTCAAACTCACAAAACGTGCTCAGCTCGGGCTGAAAATGCATTTAAAGCAATAAAAACTAAAATTTAGTGTCACGCCTAAACCAAAGGACTTATGCACACACTTCAACATGTGTTTTGTTCAGGATGACCTCCTGAAGCCTAAATGAGCAATAATTTGACCACACAACTCATTCCTATGAAGATACATTCAAACTCAAAAAACGTGCTCAGCTCGGGCTGAAAATTTATTTAAAGCAATAAAAACTCAAATTGAGTGTCACACCTAAACCAAAGGACTAATGCACACACTTCAACATGTATTTTGTTCAGGGTGACCTCCTGAAGCCCATATGAGCATTAATTTGACCACATAACTCATTCCTATGAAGATACATTCAAACTCACAAAACGTGCTCAGCTCGGGCTGAAAATGCATTTAAAGCAATAAAAACTCAAATTGAGTGTCACGCCTAAACCAAAGGACTTATGCACACACTTCAACATGTATTTTGTTCACGATGACCACCTGAAGCCTAAATGAGCATTAATTTGACCACACAACTCATTCCTATGAAGATACATTCAAACTCACAAAACGCGCTCAACTCGGGCTGAAAATGCATTTAAAGCAATAAAAGCTCAAATTGAGTGTCACGCCTAAACCAAAGGACTTATGCACACACTTCAACATGTATTTTGTTCAGGATGACCTCCTGAAGCCCATATGAGCATTAATTTGACCACACAACTCATTCCTATGAAGATACATTCAAACACACAAAACGTGCTCAGCTCGGCCTGAAAATGCATTTAAAGCAATAAAAACTCAAATTGAGTGTCACGCCTAAACCAAAGGACTTATGCACACACTTCAACATGTATTTTGTTCAGGATGACCACCTGACGCCTAAATGAGCATTAATTTGACCACACAACTCATTCCTATGAAGATACATTCAAACTCACAAAACGCGGTCAGCTCGGGCTGAAAATGCATTTAAAGCAATAAAAACTCAAATTGAGTGTCACGCCTAAACCAAAGGACTTATGCACACACTACAACATGTATTTTGTTCAGGGTGACCTCCTGAAGCCTAAATAGGCATTAATTTGACCACACAACTCATTCCTATGAAGATACATTCAAACTCACAAAACGCGCTCAGCTCGGGCTGAAAATGCATTTAAAGCAATAAAAACTCAAATTGAGTGTCACGCCTAAACCAAAGGACTTATGCACACACTTCAACATGTATTTTGTTCAGGATGACCTCCTGAAGCCCATATGAGCATTAATTTGACTACACAACTCATTCCTATGAAGATACATTCAAACTCACAAAACGTGCTCAGCTCGGGCTGAAAATGCATTTAAAGCAATAAAAACTCAAATTGAGTGTCACGCCTAAACCAAAGGACTTATGCACACACTTCAACATGTATTTTGTTCAGGATGACCACCTGACGCCTAAATGAGCATTAATTTGACCACACAACTCATTCCTATGAAGATACATTCAAAGTCAGAAAGCGCGCTCAGCTCGGGCTGAAAATGCATTTAATTTAAAGCAATAAAAACTCAAATTGAGTGTCACGCCTGAACCAAAGGACTTATGCACACACTTCAACATGTATTTTGTTCAGGATGACCTCCTGAAGCCCATATGAGCATTAATTTGACCACACAACTCATTCCTATGAAGATACATTCAAACACACAAAACGTGCTCAGCTCGGCCTGAAAATGCATTTAAAGCAATAAAAACTCAAATTGAGTGTCACACCTAAACCAAAGGACTTATGCACACACTTCAACATGTATTTTGTTCAGGATGACCTCCTGAAGCCCATATGAGCATTAATTTGACTACACAACTCATTCCTATGAAGATACATTCAAACTCACAAAACGTGCTCAGCTCGGGCTGAAAATGCATTTAAAGCAATAAAAACTCAAATTGAGTGTCACGCCTAAACCAAAGGACTTATGCACACACTTCAACATGTATTTTGTTCAGGATGACCTCCTGAAGTCTAAATCAGCAATAATTTGACCACACAACTCATTCCTATGAAGATACATTCAAAGTCAGAAAGCGCGCTCAGCTCGGGCTGAAAATGCATTTAATTTAAAGCAATAAAAACTCAAATTGAGTGTCACGCCTAAACCAAAGGACTTATGCACACACTTCAACATGTATTTAGTTCAGGATGACCACCTGAAGCCTAAATGAGCATTAATTTGACCACACAACTCATTCCTATGAAGATACATTCAAACTCACAAAACGCGCTCAGCTCGGGCTGAAAATGCATTTAAAGCAATAAAAACTCAAATTTAGTGTCACACCTAAACCAAAGGACTTATGCACACACTTTCAACATGTATTTAGTTCAGGATGACCTCCTGAAGCCCATATGAGCATTAATTTGACTACACAACTCATTCCTATGAAGATACATTCAAACTCACAAAACGTGCTCAGCTCGGGCTGAAAATGCATTTAAAGCAATAAAAACTCAAATTGAGTGTCACGCCTAAACCAAAGGACTTATGCACACACTTCAACGTGTATTTAGTTCAGGATGACCACCTGAAGCCTAAATGAGCATTAATTTGACCACACAACTCATTCCTATGAAGATACATTCAAACTCACAAAACGTGCTCAGCTCGGGCTGAAAATGCATTCAAAGCAATAAAAACTCAAATTGAGTGTCACGCCTAAACCAAAGGACTTATGCACACACTTCAACATGTATTTTGTTCAGGATGACCTTCTGAAGCCCATATGAGCATTAATTTGACTACACAACTCATTCCTATGAAGATACATTCAAACTCACAAAACGTGCTCAGCTCGGGCTGAAAATGCATTTAAAGCAATAAAAACTCAAATTGAGTGTCACGCCTAAACCAAAGGACTTATGCACACACTTCAACATGTATTTTGTTCAGGATGACCTCCTGAAGTCTAAATAAGCATTAATTTGACCACACAACTCATTCCTATGAAGATACATTCAAACTCACAAAACGCGCTCAGCTCGGGCTGAAAATGCATTTAAAGCAATAAAAACTCAAATTGAGTGTCACACCTAAACCAAAGGACTTATGCACACACTTCAACATGTATTTTGTTCAGGATGACCAACTGAAGCCTAAATGAGCATTAATTTGACCACACAACTCATTCCTATGAAGATACATTCAAACTCACAAAACATGCTCAGCTCGGGCTGAAAATGCATTTAAAGCAATAAAAACTCAAATTGAATGTCACGCCTAAACCAAAGGACTTATGCACACACTTCAACATGTATTTTGTTCAGGATGACCACCTGAAGCCTAAATGAGCATTCATTTGACCACACAACTCATTCCTATGAAGATACATTCAAACTCACAAAACGCGCTCAACTCGGGCTGAAAATGCATTTAAAGCAATAAAAGCTCAAATTGAGTGTCACGCCTAAACCAAAGGACTTATGCACACACTTCAACATGTATTTTGTTCAGGATGACCTCCTGAAGCCCATATGAGCATTAATTTGACCACACAACTCATTCCTATGAAGATACATTCAAACACACAAAACGTGCTCAGCTCGGCCTGAAAATGCATTTAAAGCAATAAAAACTCAAATTGAGTGTCACGCCTAAACCAAAGGACTTATGCACACACTTCAACATGTATTTTGTTCAGGATGACCACCTGACGCCTAAATGAGCATTAATTTGACCACACAACTCATTCCTATGAAGACACATTCAAACTCACAAAACGCGCTCAGCTCGGGCTGAAAATGCATTTAAAGCAATAAAAACTCAAATTGAGTGTCACGCCTAAACCAAAGGACTTATGCACACACTACAACATGTATTTTGTTCAGGGTGACCTCCTGAAGCCTAAATAGGCATTAATTTGACCACACAACTCATTCCTATGAAGATACATTCAAACTCACAAAACGCGCTCAGCTCGGGCTGAAAATGCATTTAAAGCAATAAAAGCTCAAATTGAGTGTCACGCCTAAACCAAAGGACTTATGCACACACTTCAACATGTATTTTGTTCAGGATGACCTCCTGAAGCCCATATGAGCATTAATTTGACTACACAACTCATTCCTATGAAGATACATTCAAACTCACAAAACGTGCTCAGCTCGGGCTGAAAATGCATTTAAAGCAATAAAAACTCAAATTGAGTGTCACGCCTAAACCAAAGGACTTATGCACACACTTCAACATGTATTTTGTTCAGGATGACCACCTGACGCCTAAATGAGCATTAATTTGACCACACAACTCATTCCTATGAAGATACATTCAAAGTCAGAAAGCGCGCTCAGCTCGGGCTGAAAATGCATTTAATTTAAAGCAATAAAAACTCAAATTGAGTGTCACGCCTAAACCAAAGGACTTATGCACACACTTCAACATGTATTTAGTTCAGGATGACCACCTGAAGCCTAAATGAGCATTAATTTGACTACACAACTCATTCCTATGAAGATACATTCAAACTCACAAAACGTGCTCAGCTCGGGCTGAAAATGCATTTAAAGCAATTAAAACTCAAATTGAGTGTCACACCTAAACCAAAGGACTTATGCACACACTTCAACATGTATTTTGTTCACGATGACCACCTGAAGCCTAAATGAGCATTAATTTGACCACACAACTCATTCCTATGAAGATACATTCAAACTCACAAAACACGCTCAACTCGGGCTGAAAATGCATTTAAAGCAATAAAAGCTCAAATTGAGTGTCACGCCTAAACCAAAGGACTTATGCACACACTTCAACATGTATTTTGTTCAGGATGACCTCCTGAAGCCCATATGAGCATTAATTTGACCACACAACTCATTCCTATGAAGATACATTCAAACTCACAAAACGCGCTCAGCTCGGGCTGAAAATGCATTTAAAGCAATAAAAACTCAAATTGAGTGTCACGCCTAAACCAAAGGACTTATGCACACACTACAACATGTATTTTGTTCAGGGTGACCTCCTGAAGCCTAAATAAGCATTAATTTGACCACACAACTCATTCCTATGAAGATACATTCAAACTCACAAAACGCGCCCAGCTCGGGCTGAAAATGCATTTAAAGCAATAAAAACTCAAATTGAGTGTCACACCTAAACCAAAGGACTTATGCACACACTTCATGTATTTTGTTCAGGATGACATCCTGAAGCCCATATGAGCATTAATTTGACTACACAACTCATTCCTATGAAGATACATTCAAACTCACAAAACGTGCTCAGCTCGGGCTGAAAATGCATTTAAAGCAATTAAAACTCAAATTGAGTGTCATACCTAAACCAAAGGACTTATGCACACACTTCAACATGTATTTTGCTCAGGATGACCTCGTGAAGCCCATATGAGCATTAGTTTGACTACACAACTCATTCCTATAAAGATACATTCAAACTCACAAAACGTGCTCAGCTCGGGCTGAAAATGCATTTAAAGCAATAAAAACTCAAATTGAGTGTCACGCCTAAACCAAAGGACTTATGCACACACTTCAACATGTATTTAGTTCAGGATGACCACCTGAAGCCTAAATGAGCATTAATTTGACCACGCAACTCATTCCTATGAAGATACATTCAAACTCACAAAACGTGCTCAACTCGGGCTGAAAATGCATTTAAAGCAATAAAAACTCAAATTGAGTGTCACACCTAAACCAAAGGACTTATGCACACACTTCAACGTGTATTTTGTTCAGGATGACCTCCTGAAACCCATATGAGCATTAATTTGACCACACAACTCATTCCTATGAAGATACATTCAAACTCACAAAACGTGCTCAGCTCGGGCTGAAAATGCATTTAAAGCAATAAAACTCAAATTGAGTGTCACACCTAAACCAAAGGACTTATTCACACACTTCAACATGTATTTTGTTCAGGATGACCTCCTGAAGCCCATATGAGCATTAATTTGACCACACAACTCATTCCTATGAAGATACATTCAAACTCACAAAACGTGCTCAGCTCGGGCTGAAAATGCATTTAAAGCAATAAAAACTCAAATTGAGTGTCACGCCTAAACCAAAGGACTTATGCACACTTTTCAAGATGTATTTTGTTCAGGATGACCTCCTGAAGCCTGAATCAGCAATAATTTCACCACACAACTCATTCCTATGAAGATACATTCAAAGTCAGAAAGCGCGCTCAGCTCGGGCTGAAAATGCATTCAATTTAAAGCAATAAAAACTCAAATTGAGTGTCACGCCTAAACCAAAGGACTTATTCACACACTTCAACATGTATTTAGTTCAGGATGACCACCTGAAGCCTAAATGAGCATTAATTTGACCACACAACTCATTCCTATGAAGATACATTCAAACTCACAAAACGTGCTCAGCTCCGGCTGAAAATGCATTTAAAGCAATAAAAACTCAAATTGAGTGTCACACCTAAACCAAAGGACTTATGCACACACTTCAACATGTATCCTGAAGCCCATATGAGCATTAATTTGACTACACAACTCATTCCTATGAAGATACATTCAAACTCACAAAACGTGCTCAGCTCGGGCTGAAAATGCATTTAAAGCAATAAAAACTCAAATTGAGTGTCACACCTAAACCAAAGGACTTATGCACACACTTCAACATGTATTTTGTTCAGGATGACCTCCTGAAGCCTAAATAAGCATTAATTTGACCACACAACTCATTCCTATGAAGATACATTCAAACTCACAAAACGCGCTCAGCTCGGGCTGAAAATGCATTTAAAGCAATAAAAACTCAAATTGAGTGTCACACCTAAACCAAAGGACTTATGCACACACGTCAACATGTATTTTGTTCAGGATGACCACCTGAAGCCTAAATGAGCATTAATTTGACCACACAACTCATTCCTATGAAGATACATTCAAACTCACAAAACATGCTCAGCTCGGGCTGAAAATGCATTTAAAGCAATAAAAACTCAAATTGAATGTCACGCCTAAACCAAAGGACTTATGCACACACTTCAACATGTATTTTGTTCAGGATGACCACCTGAAGCCTAAATGAGCATTAATTTGACCACACAACTCATTCTATGAAGATACATTCAAACTCACAAAACATGCTCAGCTCGGGCTGAAAATGCATTTAAAGCAATAAAAACTCAAATTGAATGTCACGCCTAAACCAAAGGACTTATGCCCACACTTCAACATGTATTTAGTTCAGGATGACCACCTGAAGCCTAAATGAGCATTAATTTGACCACACAACTCATTCCTATGAAGATACATTCAAACTCACAAAACGTGCTCAGCTCGGGCTGAAAATGCATTTAAAGGAATAAAAGCTCAAATTGAGTGTCACGCCTAAACCAAAGGAATTTTGCACACACTTCAACATGTATTTTGTTCAGGATGACCTCCTGAAGCCCATATGAGCATTAATTTGACCACACAACTCATTCCTATGAAGATACATTCAAACACACAAAACGTGCTCAGCTCGGCCTGAAAATGCATTTAAAGCAATAAAAACTCAAATTGAGTGTCACACCTAAACCAAAGGACTTATGCACACACGTCAACATGTATTTTGTTCAGGATGACCACCTGAAGCCTAAATGAGCAATAATTTGACCACACAACTCATTCCTATGAAGATACATTCAAACTCAAAAAACGTGCTCAGCTCGGGCTGAAAATGCATTTAAAGCAATAAAAACTCAAATTGAGTGTCACAACTAAACCAAAGGACTTATGCACACACTTCAACATGTATTTTGTTCAGGATGACCTCCTGAAGCACATATGAGCATTAATTTGACCACACAACTCATTCCTATGAAGATACATTCAAACTCACAAAACGTGCTCAGCTCGGGCTGAAAATGCATTTAAAGCAATAAAAACTCAAATTGAGTGTCACGCCTAAACCAAAGGACTTATGCACACACTTCAACATGTATTTTGTTCAGGATGACCTCCTGAAGCCTAAATAAGCATTAATTTGACCACACAACTCATTCCTATGAAGATACATTCAAACTCACAAAACGCGCTCAGCTCGGGCTGAAAATGCATTTAAAGCAATAAAAACTCAAATTGAGTGTCACACCTAAACCAAAGGACTTATGCACACACGTCAACATGTATTTTGTTCAGGATGACCACCTGAAGCCTAAATGAGCATTAATTTGACCACACAACTCATTCCTATGAAGATACATTCAAACTCACAAAACATGCTCAGCTCGGGCTGAAAATGCATTTAAAGCAATAAAAACTCAAATTGAATGTCACGCCTAAACCAAAGGACTTATGCACACACTTCAACATGTATTTTGTTCAGGATGACCACCTGAAGCCTAAATGAGCATTAATTTGACCACACAACTCATTCTATGAAGATACATTCAAACTCACAAAACATGCTCAGCTCGGGCTGAAAATGCATTTAAAGCAATAAAAACTCAAATTGAATGTCACGCCTAAACCAAAGGACTTATGCCCACACTTCAACATGTATTTAGTTCAGGATGACCACCTGAAGCCTAAATGAGCATTAATTTGACCACACAACTCATTCCTATGAAGATACATTCAAACTCACAAAACGTGCTCAGCTCGGGCTGAAAATGCATTTAAAGGAATAAAAGCTCAAATTGAGTGTCACGCCTAAACCAAAGGAATTTTGCACACACTTCAACATGTATTTTGTTCAGGATGACCTCCTGAAGCCCATATGAGCATTAATTTGACCACACAACTCATTCCTATGAAGATACATTCAAACACACAAAACGTGCTCAGCTCGGCCTGAAAATGCATTTAAAGCAATAAAAACTCAAATTGAGTGTCACACCTAAACCAAAGGACTTATGCACACACGTCAACATGTATTTTGTTCAGGATGACCACCTGAAGCCTAAATGAGCAATAATTTGACCACACAACTCATTCCTATGAAGATACATTCAAACTCAAAAAACGTGCTCAGCTCGGGCTGAAAATGCATTTAAAGCAATAAAAACTCAAATTGAGTGTCACAACTAAACCAAAGGACTTATGCACACACTTCAACATGTATTTTGTTCAGGATGACCTCCTGAAGCACATATGAGCATTAATTTGACCACACAACTCATTCCTATGAAGATACATTCAAACTCACAAAACGTGCTCAGCTCGGGCTGAAAATGCATTTAAAGCAATAAAAACTCAAATTGAGTGTCACGCCTAAACCAAAGGACTTATGCACACACTTCAACATGTATTTTGTTCACGATGACCACCTGAAGCCTAAATGAGCATTAATTTGACCACACAACTCATTCCTATGAAGATACATTCAAACTCACAAAACACGCTCAACTCGGGCTGAAAATGCATTTAAAGCAATAAAAGCTCAAATTGAGTGTCACGCCTAAACCAAAGGACTTATGCACACACTTCAACATGTATTTTGTTCAGGATGACCTCCTGAAGCCCATATGAGCATTAATTTGACCACACAACTCATTCCTATGAAGATACATTCAAACTCACAAAACGCGCTCAGCTCGGGCTGAAAATGCATTTAAAGCAATAAAAACTCAAATTGAGTGTCACGCCTAAACCAAAGGACTTATGCACACACTACAACATGTATTTTGTTCAGGGTGACCTCCTGAAGCCTAAATAAGCATTAATTTGACCACACAACTCATTCCTATGAAGATACATTCAAACTCACAAAACGCGCCCAGCTCGGGCTGAAAATGCATTTAAAGCAATAAAAACTCAAATTGAGTGTCACACCTAAACCAAAGGACTTATGCACACACTTCAACATGTATTTTGTTCAGGATGACATCCTGAAGCCCATATGAGCATTAATTTGACTACACAACTCATTCCTATGAAGATACATTCAAACTCACAAAACGTGCTCAGCTCGGGCTGAAAATGCATTTAAAGCAATTAAAACTCAAATTGAGTGTCATACCTAAACCAAAGGACTTATGCACACACTTCAACATGTATTTTGCTCAGGATGACCTCGTGAAGCCCATATGAGCATTAGTTTGACTACACAACTCATTCCTATAAAGATACATTCAAACTCACAAAACGTGCTCAGCTCGGGCTGAAAATGCATTTAAAGCAATAAAAACTCAAATTGAGTGTCACGCCTAAACCAAAGGACTTATGCACACAATTCAACATGTATTTTGTTCAGGATGACCTCCTGAAGCCCATATGAGCATTAATTTGACCACACAACTCATTCCTATGAAGATACATTCAAACTCACAAAACGCGCTCAGCTCGGGCTGAAAATGCATTTAAAGCAATAAAAACTCAAATTGAGTGTCACGCCTAAACCAAAGGACTTATGCACACACTACAACATGTATTTTGTTCAGGGTGACCTCCTGAAGCCTAAATAAGCATTAATTTGACCACACAACTCATTCCTATGAAGATACATTCAAACTCACAAAACGCGCCCAGCTCGGGCTGAAAATGCATTTAAAGCAATAAAAACTCAAATTGAGTGTCACACCTAAACCAAAGGACTTATGCACACACTTCAACATGTATTTTGTTCAGGATGACATCCTGAAGCCCATATGAGCATTAATTTGACTACACAACTCATTCCTATGAAGATACATTCAAACTCACAAAACGTGCTCAGCTCGGGCTGAAAATGCATTTAAAGCAATTAAAACTCAAATTGAGTGTCATACCTAAACCAAAGGACTTATGCACACACTTCAACATGTATTTTGCTCAGGATGACCCCGTGAAGCCCATATGAGCATTAGTTTGACTACACAACTCATTCCTATAAAGATACATTCAAACTCACAAAACGTGCTCAGCTCGGGCTGAAAATGCATTTAAAGCAATAAAAACTCAAATTGAGTGTCACGCCTAAACCAAAGGACTTATGCACACACTTCAACATGTATTTAGTTCAGGATGACCACCTGAAGCCTAAATGAGCATTAATTTGACCACGCAACTCATTCCTATGAAGATACATTCAAACTCACAAAACGTGCTCAACTCGGGCTGAAAATGCATTTAAAGCAATAAAAACTCAAATTGAGTGTCACACCTAAACCAAAGGACTTATGCACACACTTCAACGTGTATTTTGTTCAGGATGACCTCCTGAAACCCATATGAGCATTAATTTGACCACACAACTCATTCCTATGAAGATACATTCAAACTCACAAAACGTGCTCAGCTCGGGCTGAAAATGCATTTAAAGCAATAAAACTCAAATTGAGTGTCACACCTAAACCAAAGGACTTATTCACACACTTCAACATGTATTTTGTTCAGGATGACCTCCTGAAGCCCATATGAGCATTAATTTGACCACACAACTCATTCCTATGAAGATACATTCAAACTCACAAAACGTGCTCAGCTCGGGCTGAAAATGCATTTAAAGCAATAAAAACTCAAATTGAGTGTCACGCCTAAACCAAAGGACTTATGCACACTTTTCAAGATGTATTTTGTTCAGGATGACCTCCTGAAGCCTAAATCAGCAATAATTTCACCACACAACTCATTCCTATGAAGATACATTCAAAGTCAGAAAGCGCGCTCAGCTCGGGCTGAAATGCATTCAATTTTAAGCAATAAAAACTCAAATTGAGTGTCACGCCTAAACCAAAGGACTTATTCACACACTTCAACATGTATTTAGTTCAGGATGACCACCTGAAGCCTAAATGAGCATTAATTTGACCACACAACTCATTCCTATGAAGATACACTCAAACTCACAAAACGTGCTCAGCTCCGGCTGAAAATGCATTTAAAGCAATAAAAACTCAAATTGAGTGTCACACCTAAACCAAAGGACTTATGCACACACTTCAACATGTATCCTGAAGCCCATATGAGCATTAATTTGACTACACAACTCATTCCTATGAAGATACATTCAAACTCACAAAACGTGCTCAGCTCGGGCTGAAAATGCATTTAAAGCAATAAAAACTCAAATTGAGTGTCACACCTAAACCAAAGGACTTATGCACACACTTCAACATGTATTTTGTTCAGGATGACCTCCTGAAGCCTAAATGAGCATTAATTTGACCACACAACTCATTCCTATGAAGATATTTTCAAACTCACAAAACGTGCTCAACTCGGGCTGAAAATGCATTTAAAGCAATAAAAACTCAAATTGAGTGTCACGCCTAAACCAAAGGACTTATGCACACACTTCAACATGTATTTTGTTCAGGATGACCTCCTGAAGCCTAAATAAGCATTAATTTGACCACACAACTCATTCCTATGAAGATACATTCAAACTCACAAAACGCGCTCAGCTCGGGCTGAAAATGCATTTAAAGCAATAAAAACTCAAATTGAGTGTCACACCTAAACCAAAGGACTTATGCACACACGTCAACATGTATTTTGTTCAGGATGACCACCTGAAGCCTAAATGAGCATTAATTTGACCACACAACTCATTCCTATGAAGATACATTCAAACTCACAAAACATGCTCAGCTCGGGCTGAAAATGCATTTAAAGCAATAAAAACTCAAATTGAATGTCACGCCTAAACCAAAGGACTTATGCACACACTTCAACATGTATTTTGTTCAGGATGACCACCTGAAGCCTAAATGAGCATTAATTTGACCACACAACTCATTCTATGAAGATACATTCAAACTCACAAAACATGCTCAGCTCGGGCTGAAAATGCATTTAAAGCAATAAAAACTCAAATTGAATGTCACGCCTAAACCAAAGGACTTATGCCCACACTTCAACATGTATTTAGTTCAGGATGACCACCTGAAGCCTAAATGAGCATTAATTTGACCACACAACTCATTCTATGAAGATACATTCAAACTCACAAAACGTGCTCAGCTCCGGCTGAAAATGCATTTAAAGCAATAAAAACTCAAATTGAGTGTCACGCCTAAACCAAAGGACTTATGCCCACACTTCAACATGTATTTAGTTCAGGATGACCACCTGAAGCCTAAATGAGCATTAATTTGACCACACAACTCATTCCTATGAAGATACATTCAAACTCACAAAACGTGCTCAGCTCGGGCTGAAAATGCATTTAAAGGAATAAAAGCTCAAATTGAGTGTCACGCCTAAACCAAAGGACTTATGCACACACTTCAACATGTATTTTGTTCAGGATGACCTCCTGAAGCCCATATGAGCATTAATTTGACCACACAACTCATTCCTATGAAGATACATTCAAACACACAAAACGTGCTCAGCTCGGGCTGAAAATGCATTTAAAGCAATAAAAACTCAAATTGAGTGTCACGCCTAAACCAAAGGACTTATGCACACACTTCAACATGTATTTTGTTCAGGATGACCTCCTGAAGCCTAAATAAGCATTAATTTGACCACACAACTCATTTCTATGACGATACATTCAAACTCACAAAACGCGCTCAGCTCGGGCTGAAAATGCATTTAAAGCAATAAAAACTCAAATTGAGTGTCACACCTAAACCAAAGGACTTATGCACACACATCAACATGTATTTAGTTCAGGATGACCACCTGAAGCCTAAATGAGCATTAATTTGACCACACAACTCATTCCTATGAAGATACATTCAAACTCACAAAACGTGCTCAGCTCGGGCTGAAAATGCATTTAAAGCAATAAAAACTCAAATTGAGTGTCACACCTAAACCAAAGGACTTATGCACACACTTCAACATGTATTTTGTTCAGGATGACCCTCTGAACCCCATATGAGCATTAATTTGACTAAACAACTCATTCCTATGAAGTTACATTTAAACTCACAAAACTTGCTTAGCTCGGGCTGAAAATGCATTTAAAGCAATAAAAACTCAAATTGAGTGTCACGCCTAAACCAAAGGACTTATGCACACACTTCAACATGTATTTTGTTCAGGATGACCACCTGACGCCTAAATGAGCATTAATTTGACCACACAACTCATTCCTATGAAGATACATTCAAACTCACAAAACGTGCTCAGCTCGGGCTGAAAATGCATTTAAAGCAATAAAAACTCAAATTGAGTGTCACGCCTAAACCAAAGGACTTATGCACACACTTCAACATGTATTTTGTTCAGGATGACCTCCTGAAGCCTAAATCAGCAATAATTTGACCACACAACTCATTCCTATGAAGATACATTCAAAGTCAGAAAGCGCGCTCAGCTCGGGCTGAAAATGCATTTAATTTAAAGCAATAAAAACTCAAATTGAGTGTCACGCCTAAACCAAAGGACTTATGCACACACTTCAACATGTATTTAGTTCAGGATGACCACCTGAAGCCTAAATGAGCATTAATTTGACCACACAACTCATTCCTATGAAGATACATTCAAACTCACAAAACGTGCTCAGCTCGGGCTGAAAATGCATTTAAAGCAATAAAAACTCAAATTGAGTGTCACACCTAAACCAAAGGACTTATGCACACACTTCAACATGTATTTTGTTCAGGATGACCTCCTGAAGCCCATATGAGCATTAATTTGACTACACAACTCATTCCTATGAAGATACATTCAAACTCACAAAACGTGCTCAGCTCGGGCTGAAAATGCATTTAAAGCAATAAAAACTCAAATTGAGTGTCACGCCTAAACCAAAGGACTTATGCACACACTTCAACATGTATTTTGTTCAGGATGACCTCCTGAAGCCTAAATAAGCATTAATTTGACCACACAACTCATTCCTATGAAGATACATTCAAACTCACAAAACGCGCTCAGCTCGGGCTGAAAATGCATTTAAAGCAATAAAAACTCAAATTTAGTGTCACACCTAAACCAAAGGACTTATGCACACACTTCAACATGTATTTAGTTCAGGATGACATCCTGAAGCCCATATGAGCATTAATTTGACTACACAACTCATTCCTATGAAGATACATTCAAACTCACAAAACGTGCTCAACTCGGGCTGAAAATGCATTTAAAGCAATAAAAACTCAAATTGAGTGTCACGCCTAAACCAAAGGACTTATGCACACACTTCAACATGTATTTTGTTCAGGATGACCTCCTGAAGCCCATATGAGCATTAATTTGACTACACAACTCATTCCTATGAAGATACATTCAAACTCACAAAACGTGCTCAGCTCGGGCTGAAAATGCATTTAAAGCAATAAAAACTCAAATTGAGTGTCACGCCTAAACCAAAGGACTTATGCACACACTTCAACATGTATTTTGTTCAGGATGACCACCTGACGCCTAAATGAGCATTAATTTGACCACACAACTCATTCCTATGAAGATACATTCAAAGTCAGAAAGCGCGCTCAGCTCGGGCTGAAAATGCATTTAATTTAAAGCAATAAAAACTCAAATTGAGTGTCACGCCTAAACCAAAGGACTTATGCACACACTTCAACATGTATTTAGTTCAGGATGACCACCTGAAGCCTAAATGAGCATTAATTTGACTACACAACTCATTCCTATGAAGATACATTCAAACTCACAAAACGTGCTCAGCTCGGGCTGAAAATGCATTTAAAGCAATAAAAACTCAAATTGAGTGTCACACCTAAACCAAAGGACTTATGCACACACTTCAACATGTATTTTGTTCAGGATGACCTCCTGAAGCCCATATGAGCAATAATTTGACTACACAACTCATTCCTATAAAGATACATTCAAACTCACAAAACGTGCTCAGCTCGGGCTGAAAATGCATTTAAAGCAATAAAAACTCAAATTGAGTGTCACGCCTAAACCAAAGGACTTATGCACACACTTCAACATGTATTTAGTTCAGGATGACCACCTGAAGCCTAAATGAGCATTAATTTGACCACACAACTCATTCCTATGAAGATACATTCAAACTCACAAAACGTGCTCAACTCGGGCTGAAAATGCATTTAAAGCAATAAAAACTCAAATTGAGTGTCACGCCTAAACCAAAGGACTTATGCACACACTTCAACATGTATTTTGTTCAGGATGACCTCCTGAAGCCCATATGAGCATTAATTTGACCACACAACTCATTCCTATGAAGATACATTCAAACACACAAAACGTGCTCAGCTCGGCCTGAAAATGCATTTAAAGCAATAAAAACTCAAATTGAGTGTCACACCTAAACCAAAGGACTTATGCACACACTTCAACATGTATTTTGTTCAGGATGACCTCCTGAAGCCCATATGAGCATTAATTTGACTACACAACTCATTCCTATGAAGATACATTCAAACTCACAAAACGTGCTCAGCTCGGGCTGAAAATGCATTTAAAGCAATAAAAACTCAAATTGAGTGTCACGCCTAAACCAAAGGACTTATGCACACACTTCAACATGTATTTTGTTCAGGGTGACCTCCTGAAGTCTAAATCAGCAATAATTTGACCACACAACTCATTCCTATGAAGATACATTCGAAGTCAGAAAGCGTGCTCAGCTCGGGCTGAAAATGCATTTAATTTAAAGCAATAAAAACTCAAATTGAGTGTCACGCCTAAACCAAAGGACTTATGCACACACTTCAACATGTATTTAGTTCAGGATGACCACCTGAAGCCTAAATGAGCATTAATTTGACCACACAACTCATTCCTATGAAGATACATTCAAACTCACAAAACGTGCTCAGCTCGGGCTGAAAATGCATTCAAAGCAATAAAAACTCAAATTGAGTGTCACGCCTAAACCAAAGGACTTATGCACACACTTCAACATGTATTTTGTTCAGGATGACCTTCTGAAGCCCATATGAGCATTAATTTGACTACACAACTCATTCCTATGAAGATACATTCAAACTCACAAAACGTGCTCAGCTCGGGCTGAAAATGCATTTTAAGCAATAAAAACTCAAATTGAGTGTCACGCCTAAACCAAAGGACTTATGCACACACTTGAACATGTATTTTGTTCAGGATGACCTCGTGAAGCCCATATGAGCATTAGTTTGACTACACAACTCATTCCTATAAAGATACATTCAAACTCACAAAACGTGCTCAGCTCGGGCTGAAAATGCATTTAAAGCAATAAAAACTCAAATTGAGTGTCACACCTAAACCAAAGGACTTATGCACACACTTCAACATGTATTTAGTTCAGGATGACCAACTGAAGCCTAAATGAGCATTAATTTGACCACACAACTCATTCCTATGAAGATACATTCAAACTCACAAAACATGCTCAGCTCGGGCTGAAAATGCATTTAAAGCAATTAAAACTCAAATTGAGTGTCACACCTAAACCAAAGGACTTATGCACACACTTCACCATGTATTTTGCTCAGGATGACCTCGTGAAGCCCATATGAGCATTAGTTTGACTACACAACTCATTCCTATAAAGATACATTCAAACTCACAAAACGTGCTCAGCTCGGGCTGAAAATGCATTTAAAGCAATAAAAACTCAAATTGAGTGTCACGCCTAAACCAAAGGACTTATGCACACACTTCAACACGTATTTAGTTCAGGATGACCACCTGAAGCCTAAATGAGCATTAATTTGACCACGCAACTCATTCCTATGAAGATACATTCAAACTCACAAAACGTGCTCAACTCGGGCTGAAAATGCATTTAAAGCAATAAAAACTCAAATTGAGTGTCACACCTAAACCAAAGGACTTATGCACACACTTCAACGTGTATTTTGTTCAGGATGACCTCCTGAAGCCCATATGAGCATTAATTTGACCACACAACTCATTCCTATGAAGATACATTCAAACTCACAAAACGTGCTCAGCTCGGGCTGAAAATGCATTTAAAGCAATAAAACTCAAATTGAGTGTCACACCTAAACCAAAGGACTTATTCACACACGTCAACATGTATTTTGTTCAGGATGACCTCCTGAAGCCCATATGAGCATTAATTTGACCACACAACTCATTCCTATGAAGATACATTCAAACTCACAAAACGTGCTCAGCTCGGGCTGAAAATGCATTTAAAGCAATTAAAACTCAAATTGAGTGTCACACCTAAACCAAAGGACTTATGCACACACTTCACCATGTATTTTGCTCAGGATGACCTCGTGAAGCCCATATGAGCATTAGTTTGACTACACAACTCATTCCTATAAAGATACATTCAAACTCACAAAACGTGCTCAGCTCGGGCTGAAAATGCATTTAAAGCAATAAAAACTCAAATTGAGTGTCACGCCTAAACCAAAGGACTTATGCACACACTTCAACATGTATTTAGTTCAGGATGACCACCTGAAGCCTAAATGAGCATTAATTTGACCACGCAACTCATTCCTATGAAGATACATTCAAACTCACAAAACGTGCTCAGCTCGGGCTGAAAATGCATTTAAAGCAATAAAAACTCAAATTGAGTGTCACACCTAAACCAAAGGACTTATGCACACACTTCAACGTGTATTTTGTTCAGGATGACCTCCTGAAGCCCATATGAGCATTAATTTGACCACACAACTCATTCCTATGAAGATACATTCAAACTCACAAAACGTGCTCAGCTCGGGCTGAAAATGCATTTAAAGCAATAAAAACTCAAATTGAGTGTCACGCCTAAACCAAAGGACTTATGCACACTTTTCAACATGTATTTTGTTCAGGATGACCTCCTGAAGCCTAAATCAGCAATAATTTCACCACACAACTCATTCCTATGAAGATACATTCAAAGTCAGAAAGCGCGCTCAGCTCGGGCTGAAAATGCATTCAATTTAAAGCAATAAAAACTCAAATTGAGTGTCACGCCTAAACCAAAGGACTTATTCACACACTTCAACATGTATTTAGTTCAGGATGACCACCTGAAGCCTAAATGAGCATTAATTTGACCACACAACTCATTCCTATGAAGATACATTCAAACTCACAAAACGTGCTCAGCTCGGGCTGAAAATGCATTTAAAGCAATAAAAACTCAAATTGAGTGTCACACCTAAACCAAAGGACTTATGCACACACTTCAACATGTATTTTGTTCAGGATGACCTCCTGAAGCCTAAATAAGCATTAATTTGACCACACAACTCATTCTTTTGAAGATACATTCAAACTCACAAAACGCGCTCAGCTCGGGCTGAAAATGCATTTAAAGCAATAAAAACTCAAATTGAGTGTCACACCTAAACCAAAGGACTTATGCACACACTTCAACGTGTATTTTGTTCAGGATGACCTCCTGAAGCCCATATGAGCATTAATTTGACCACACAACTCATTCCTATGAAGATACATTCAAACTCACAAAACGTGCTCAGCTCGGGCTGAAAATGCATTTAAAGCAATAAAACTCAAATTGAGTGTCACACCTAAACCAAAGGACTTATTCACACACTTCAACATGTATTTTGTTCAGGATGACCACCTGAAGCCTAAATGAGCATTAATTTGACCACACAACTCATTCCTATGAAGATACATTCAAACACACAAAACGTGCTCAGCTCGGCCTGAAAATGCATTTAAAGCAATAAAAACTCAAATTGAGTGTCACGCCTAAACCAAAGGACTTATGCACACACTTCAACATGTATTTTGTTCAGGATGACCTCCTGAAGCCTAAATCAGCAATAATTTGACCACACAACTCATTCCTATGAAGATACATTCAAAGTCAGAAAGCGCGCTCAGCTCGGGCTGAAAATGCATTTAAAGCAATAAAAACTCAAATTGAGTGTCACACCTAAACCAAAGGACTTATGCACACACTTCAACATGTATTTAGTTCAGGATGACCACCTGAAGCCTAAATGAGCATTAATTTGACCACACAACTCATTCCTATGAAGATACATTCAAACTCACAAAACATGCTCAGCTCGGGCTAAAAATGCATTTAAAGCAATAAAAACTCAAATTGAATGTCACGCCTAAACCAAAGGACTTATGCACACACTTCAACATGTATTTTGTTCAGGATGACCACCTGAAGCCTAAATGAGCATTAATTTGACCACACAACTCATTCTATGAAGATACATTCAAACTCACAAAACGTGCTCAGCTCGGGCTGAAAATGCATTTAAAGCAATAAAAACTCAAATTGAGTGTCACGCCTAAACCAAAGGACTTATGCACACACTTCAACATGTATTTTGTTCAGGATGACCTCCTGAAGCCTAAATGAGCAATAATTTGACCACACAACTCATTCCTATGAAGATACATTCAAACTCAAAAAACGTGCTCAGCTCGGGCTGAAAATGCATTTAAAGCAATAAAAACTCAAATTGAGTGTCACACCTAAACCAAAGGACTTATGCACTCACTTCAACATGTATTTTGTTCAGGATGACCTCCTGAAGCCCATATGAGCATTAATTTGACCACACAACTCATTCCTATGAAGATACATTCAAACTCACAAAACGTGCTCAGCTTGGGCTGAAAATGCATTTAAAGCAATAAAAACTCAAATTGAGTGTCACACCTAAACCAAAGGACTTATGCACACACTTCAACATGTATTTTGTTCAGGATGACCTCCTGAAGCCCATATGAGGATTAATTTGACTACACAACTCATTCCTATGAAGATACATTCAAACTCACAAAACGTGCTCAGCTCGGGCTGAAAATGCATTTAAAGCAATAAAAACTCAAATTGAGTGTCACGCCTAAACCAAAGGACTTATGCACACACTTCAACATGTATTTTGTTCAGGATGACCTCCTGAAGTCTAAATCAGCAATAATTTGACCACACAACTCATTCCTATGAAGATACATTCAAAGTCAGAAAGCGTGCTCAGCTCGGGCTGAAAATGCATTTAATTTAAAGCAATAAAAACTCAAATTGAGTGTCACGCCTAAACCAAAGGACTTATGCACACACTTCAACATGTATTTAGTTCAGGATGACCACCTGAAGCCTAAATGAGCATTAATTTGACCACACAACTCATTCCTATGAAGATACATTCAAACTCACAAAACGTGCTCAGCTCGGGCTGAAAATGCATTCAAAGCAATAAAAACTCAAATTGAGTGTCACGCCTAAACCAAAGGACTTATGCACACACTTCAACATGTATTTTGTTCAGGATGACCTTCTGAAGCCCATATGAGCATTAATTTGACTACACAACTCATTCCTATGAAGATACATTCAAACTCACAAAACGTGCTCAGCTCGGGCTGAAAATGCATTTAAAGCAATAAAAACTCAAATTGAGTGTCACGCCTAAACCAAAGGACTTATGCACACACTTGAACATGTATTTTGTTCAGGATGACCTCCTGAAGTCTAAATAAGCATTAATTTGACCACACAACTCATTCCTATGAAGATACATTCAAACTCACAAAACGCGCTCAGCTCGGGCTGAAAATGCATTTAAAGCAATAAAAACTCAAATTGAGTGTCACACCTAAACCAAAGGACTTATGCACACACTTCAACATGTATTTAGTTCAGGATGACCAACTGAAGCCTAAATGAGCATTAATTTGACCACACAACTCATTCCTATGAAGATACATTCAAACTCACAAAACATGCTCAGCTCGGGCTGAAAATGCATTTAAAGCAATTAAAACTCAAATTGAGTGTCACACCTAAACCAAAGGACTTATGCACACACTTCACCATGTATTTTGCTCAGGATGACCTCGTGAAGCCCATATGAGCATTAGTTTGACTACACAACTCATTCCTATAAAGATACATTCAAACTCACAAAACGTGCTCAGCTCGGGCTGAAAATGCATTTAAAGCAATAAAAACTCAAATTGAGTGTCACGCCTAAACCAAAGGACTTATGCACACACTTCAACACGTATTTAGTTCAAGATGACCACCTGAAGCCTAAATGAGCATTAATTTGACCACGCAACTCATTCCTATGAAGATACATTCAAACTCACAAAACGTGCTCAACTCGGGCTGAAAATGCATTTAAAGCAATAAAAACTCAAATTGAGTGTCACACCTAAACCAAAGGACTTATGCACACACTTCAACGTGTATTTTGTTCAGGATGACCTCCTGAAGCCCATATGAGCATTAATTTGACCACACAACTCATTCCTATGAAGATACATTCAAACTCACAAAACGTGCTCAGCTCGGGCTGAAAATGCATTTAAAGCAATAAAACTCAAATTGAGTGTCACACCTAAACCAAAGGACTTATTCACACACTTCAACATGTATTTTGTTCAGGATGACCTCCTGAAGCCCATATGAGCATTAATTTGACCACACAACTCATTCCTATGAAGATACATTCAAACTCACAAAACGTGCTCAGCTCGGGCTGAAAATGCATTTAAAGCAATTAAAACTCAAATTGAGTGTCACACCTAAACCAAAGGACTTATGCACACACTTCACCATGTATTTTGCTCAGGATGACCTCGTGAAGCCCATATGAGCATTAGTTTGACTACACAACTCATTCCTATAAAGATACATTCAAACTCACAAAACGTGCTCAGCTCGGGCTGAAAATGCATTTAAAGCAATAAAAACTCAAATTGAGTGTCACGCCTAAACCAAAGGACTTATGCACACACTTCAACATGTATTTAGTTCAGGATGACCACCTGAAGCCTAAATGAGCATTAATTTGACCACGCAACTCATTCCTATGAAGATACATTCAAACTCACAAAACGTGCTCAACTCGGGCTGAAAATGCATTTAAAGCAATAAAAACTCAAATTGAGTGTCACACCTAAACCAAAGGACTTATGCACACACTTCAACGTGTATTTTGTTCAGGATGACCTCCTGAAGCCCATATGAGCATTAATTTGACCACACAACTCATTCCTATGAAGATACATTCAAACTCACAAAACGTGCTCAGCTCGGGCTGAAAATGCATTTAAAGCAATAAAAACTCAAATTGAGTGTCACGCCTAAACCAAAGGACTTATGCACACTTTTCAACATGTATTTTGTTCAGGATGACCTCCTGAAGCCTAAATCAGCAATAATTTCACCACACAACTCATTCCTATGAAGATACATTCAAAGTCAGAAAGCGCGCTCAGCTCGGGCTGAAAATGCATTCAATTTAAAGCAATAAAAACTCAAATTGAGTGTCACGCCTAAACCAAAGGACTTATTCACACACTTCAACATGTATTTAGTTCAGGATGACCACCTGAAGCCTAAATGAGCATTAATTTGACCACACAACTCATTCCTATGAAGATACATTCAAACTCACAAAACGTGCTCAGCTCGGGCTGAAAATGCATTTAAAGCAATAAAAACTCAAATTGAGTGTCACACCTAAACCAAAGGACTTATGCACACACTTCAACATGTATTTTGTTCAGGATGACCTCCTGAAGCCTAAATAAGCATTAATTTGACCACACAACTCATTCTTTTGAAGATACATTCAAACTCACAAAACGCGCTCAGCTCGGGCTGAAAATGCATTTAAAGCAATAAAAACTCAAATTGAGTGTCACACCTAAACCAAAGGACTTATGCACACACTTCAACGTGTATTTTGTTCAGGATGACCTCCTGAAGCCCATATGAGCATTAATTTGACCACACAACTCATTCCTATGAAGATACATTCAAACTCACGAAACGTGCTCAGCTCGGGCTGAAAATGCATTTAAAGCAATAAAACTCAAATTGAGTGTCACACCTAAACCAAAGGACTTATTCACACACTTCAACATGTATTTTGTTCAGGATGACCTCCTGAAGCCCATATGAGCATTAATTTGACCACACAACTCATTCCTATGAAGATACATTCAAACTCACAAAACGTGCTCAGCTCGGGCTGAAAATGCATTTAAAGCAATAAAAACTCAAATTGAGTGTCACGCCTAAACCAAAGGACTTATGCACACACTTCAACATGTATTTTGTTCAGGATGACCACCTGAAGCCTAAATGAGCATTAATTTGACTACACAACTCATTCCTATGAAGATACATTCAAACTCACAAAACGTGCTCAGCTCGGGCTGAAAATGCATTTAAAGCAATAAAAATTCAAATTGAGTGTCACGCCCAAACCAAAGGACTTATGCACACACTTCAACATGTATTTTGTTCAAGATGTCCTCCTGAAGCCTAAATGAGCATTAATATGATCACACATCTCATTCCTATGAAGATACATTCAAACTCAGAACAAGTGCTCAGCTCGGCCCGAAACTGCACTTAAAGCAATAAAAACTGAAATTGAGTATAGTCATGGTACCCGCGTTGAGTTATAATTAGTTCAAGAACAAAGAGAAATTGAATAATTGGCTCAAGAGTACAGTTATACAGTCATATAAATGTAAAATGGTTTCAGGCCTCGGAGACAATAACGGACTTTGGTCAGTAGAGGGCAACATAGACCATAACATGATTCAAGACACATTTTGAAAACTTGTTCCACTCGGCCTGAAAATGCATTTAAAGCAATAATAACTCAAATTGAGTGTCACTCCCAAACCAAAGGACTTTTGCACACACTTCAATGTATTTAGTTCAGGATGTCCTCCTGAAGCCTAAATGAGCAGTAATTTGACTACACAACTCATTCCTATGAAGATACATTCAAACTCAAAAAATGTGCTCAGCTCGGCAAAAAATGCATTTAAAGCAATAAAAACTCAAATTGAGTGTCACGCCTAAACCAAAGGACTTATGCACACACTTCAACATGTATTTTGTTCAGGATGACCACCTGAAGCCTAAATAAGCATTAATTTGACCACACAACTCATTCCTATGAAGATACATTCAAACTCACAAAACGTGCTCAGCTCGGGCTGAAAATGCATTTAAAAAAATAAAAACTCAAATTGAGTGTCACGCCTGAACCAAAGGACTTATGCACACACTTCAACATGTATTTTGTTCAGGATGACCTCCTGAAGCCTATTTGAGCAATAATTTGACCACACAACTCATTCCTATGAAGATACATTCAAAGTCAGAAAGCGCGCTCAGCTCGGGCTGAAAATGCATTTAAAGCAATAAAAACTCAAATTGAGTGTCACGCCTAAACCAAAGGACTTATGCACACACTTCAACATGTATTTTGTTCAGGATGACCTCCTGAAGCCTAAATCAGCAATAATTTGACCACACAACTCATTCCTATGAAGATACATTCAAAGTTAGAAAGTGCGCTCAGCTCGGGCTGAAAATGCATTTAATTTAAAGCAATAAAAACTCCAATTGAGTGTCACGCCTAAACCAAAGGACTTATGCACACACTTCAACATGTATTTAGTTCAGGATGACCACCTGAAGCCTAAATGAGCATTAATTTGACCACACAACTCATTCCTATGAAGATACATTCAAACTCACAAAACGTGCTCAGCTCGGGCTGAAAATGCATTTAAAAAAATAAAAACTCAAATTGAGTGTCACGCCTGAACCAAAGGACTTATGCACACACTTCAACATGTATTTTGTTCAGGATGACCACCTGAAGCCTAAATCAGCAATAATTTCACCACACAACTCATTCCTATGAAGATACATTCAAAGTCAGAAAGCGCGCTCAGCTCGGGCTGAAAATGCATTTAATTTAAAGCAATAAAAACTCAAATTGAGTGTCACACCTAAACCAAAGGACTTATGCACGCACGTCAACATGTATTTTGTTCAGGATGACCACCTGAAGCCTAAATGAGCATTTATTTGACCACACAACTCATTCCTATGAAGATACATTCAAACTCACAAAACATGGTCAGCTCGGGCTGAAAATGCATTTAAAGCAATAAAAACTCAAATTGAATGTCACGCCTAAACCAAAGGACTTATGCACACACTTCAACATGTATTTTGTTCAGGATGACCACCTGAAGCCTAAATGAGCATTAATTTGACCACACAACTCATTCTATGAAGATACATTCAAACTCACAAAACGTGCTCAGCTTGGGCTGAAAATGCATTTAAAGCAATAAAAACTCAAATTGAGTGTCACACCTAAACCAAAGGACTTATGCCCACACTTCAACATGTATTTAGTTCAGGATGACCACCTGAAGCCTAAATGAGCATTAATTTGACCACACAACTCATTCCTATGAAGATACATTCAAACTCACAAAACGTGCTCAGCTCGGGCTGAAAATGCATTTAAAGCAATAAAAACTCAAATTGAGTGTCACGCCTAAACCAAAGGACTTATGCACACACTTCAACATGTGTTTTGTTCAGGATGACCTCCTGAAGCCTAAATGAGCAATAATTTGACCACACAACTCATTCCTATGAAGATACATTCAAACTCAAAAAACGTGCTCAGCTCGGGCTGAAAATGCATTTAAAGCAATAAAAACTCAAATTGAGTGTCAAAACTAAACCAAAGGACTTATGCACACACTTCAACATGTATTTTGTTCAGGATGACCTCCTGAAGCCTAAATAGGCATTCATTTGACCACACAACTCATTCTTTTGAAGATACATTCAAACTCACAAAACGCGCTCAGCTCGGGCTGAAAATGCATTTAAAGCAATAAAAACTCAAATTGAGTGTCACGCCTAAACCAAAGGACTTATGCACACACTTCAACATGTATTTTGTTCACGATGACCACCTGAAGCCTAAATGAGCATTAATTTGACCACACAACTCATTCCTATGAAGATACATTCAAACTCACAAAACGCGCTCAACTCGGGCTGAAAATGCATTTAAAGCAATAAAAGCTCAAATTGAGTGTCACGCCTAAACCAAAGGACTTATGCACACACTTCAACATGTATTTTGTTCAGGATGACCTCCTGAAGCCCATATGAGCATTAATTTGACCACACAACTCATTCCTATGAAGATACATTCAAACTCACAAAACGCGCTCAGCTCGGGCTGAAAATGCATTTAAAGCAATAAAAACTCAAATTGAGTGTCACGCCTAAAACAAAGGACTTATGCACACACTACAACATGTATTTTGTTCAGGGTGACCTCCTGAAGCCTAAATAAGCATTAATTTGACCACACAACTCATTCCTATGAAGATACATTCAAACTCACAAAACGTGCTCAGCTCCGGCTGAAAATGCATTTAAAGCAATAAAAACTCAAATTGAGTGTCACACCTAAACCAAAGGACTTATGCACACACTTCAACATGTATCCTGAAGCCCATATGAGCATTAATTTGACTACACAACTCATTCCTATGAAGATACATTCAAACTCACAAAACGTGCTCAGCTCGGGCTGAAAATGCATTTAAAGCAATAAAAACTCAAATTGAGTGTCACACCTAAACCAAAGGACTTATGCACACACTTCAACATGTATTTTGTTCAGGATGACCTCCTGAAGCCTAAATGAGCATTAATTTGACCACACAACTCATTCCTATGAAGATATTTTCAAACTCACAAAACGTGCTCAACTCGGGCTGAAAATGCATTTAAAGCAATAAAAACTCAAATTGAGTGTCACGCCTAAACCAAAGGACTTATGCACACACTTCAACATGTATTTTGTTCAGGATGACCTCCTGAAGCCTAAATAAGCATTAATTTGACCACACAACTCATTCCTATGAAGATACATTCAAACTCACAAAACGCGCTCAGCTCGGGCTGAAAATGCATTTAAAGCAATAAAAACTCAAATTGAGTGTCACACCTAAACCAAAGGACTTATGCACACACGTCAACATGTATTTTGTTCAGGATGACCACCTGAAGCCTAAATGAGCATTAATTTGACCACACAACTCATTCCTATGAAGATACATTCAAACTCACAAAACATGCTCAGCTCGGGCTGAAAATGCATTTAAAGCAATAAAAACTCAAATTGAATGTCACGCCTAAACCAAAGGACTTATGCACACACTTCAACATGTATTTTGTTCAGGATGACCACCTGAAGCCTAAATGAGCATTAATTTGACCACACAACTCATTCTATGAAGATACATTCAAACTCACAAAACATGCTCAGCTCGGGCTGAAAATGCATTTAAAGCAATAAAAACTCAAATTGAATGTCACGCCTAAACCAAAGGACTTATGCCCACACTTCAACATGTATTTAGTTCAGGATGACCACCTGAAGCCTAAATGAGCATTAATTTGACCACACAACTCATTCCTATGAAGATACATTCAAACTCACAAAACGTGCTCAGCTCGGGCTGAAAATGCATTTAAAGGAATAAAAGCTCAAATTGAGTGTCACGCCTAAACCAAAGGAATTTTGCACACACTTCAACATGTATTTTGTTCAGGATGACCTCCTGAAGCCCATATGAGCATTAATTTGACCACACAACTCATTCCTATGAAGATACATTCAAACACACAAAACGTGCTCAGCTCGGCCTGAAAATGCATTTAAAGCAATAAAAACTCAAATTGAGTGTCACACCTAAACCAAAGGACTTATGCACACACGTCAACATGTATTTTGTTCAGGATGAC
This sequence comes from Hippocampus guttulatus, assembly GCF_054856545.1. Taxonomy (NCBI): domain Eukaryota; kingdom Metazoa; phylum Chordata; class Actinopteri; order Syngnathiformes; family Syngnathidae; genus Hippocampus; species Hippocampus guttulatus. Next base: position 246,421 of record NW_028233886.1, on the reverse strand, counting down.
CACCTGAAGCCTAAATGAGCAATAATTTGACCACACAACTCATTCCTATGAAGATACATTCAAACTCAAAAAACGTGCTCAGCTCGGGCTGAAAATGCATTTAAAGCAATAAAAACTCAAATTGAGTGTCACAACTAAACCAAAGGACTTATGCACACACTTCAACATGTATTTTGTTCAGGATGACCTCCTGAAGCACATATGAGCATTAATTTGACCACACAACTCATTCCTATGAAGATACATTCAAACTCACAAAACGTGCTCAGCTCGGGCTGAAAATGCATTTAAAGCAATAAAAACTCAAATTGAGTGTCACGCCTAAACCAAAGGACTTATGCACACACTTCAACATGTATTTTGTTCACGATGACCACCTGAAGCCTAAATGAGCATTAATTTGACCACACAACTCATTCCTATGAAGATACATTCAAACTCACAAAACACGCTCAACTCGGGCTGAAAATGCATTTAAAGCAATAAAAGCTCAAATTGAGTGTCACGCCTAAACCAAAGGACTTATGCACACACTTCAACATGTATTTTGTTCAGGATGACCTCCTGAAGCCCATATGAGCATTAATTTGACCACACAACTCATTCCTATGAAGATACATTCAAACTCACAAAACGCGCTCAGCTCGGGCTGAAAATGCATTTAAAGCAATAAAAACTCAAATTGAGTGTCACGCCTAAACCAAAGGACTTATGCACACACTACAACATGTATTTTGTTCAGGGTGACCTCCTGAAGCCTAAATAAGCATTAATTTGACCACACAACTCATTCCTATGAAGATACATTCAAACTCACAAAACGCGCCCAGCTCGGGCTGAAAATGCATTTAAAGCAATAAAAACTCAAATTGAGTGTCACACCTAAACCAAAGGACTTATGCACACACTTCAACATGTATTTTGTTCAGGATGACATCCTGAAGCCCATATGAGCATTAATTTGACTACACAACTCATTCCTATGAAGATACATTCAAACTCACAAAACGTGCTCAGCTCGGGCTGAAAATGCATTTAAAGCAATTAAAACTCAAATTGAGTGTCATACCTAAACCAAAGGACTTATGCACACACTTCAACATGTATTTTGCTCAGGATGACCTCGTGAAGCCCATATGAGCATTAGTTTGACTACACAACTCATTCCTATAAAGATACATTCAAACTCACAAAACGTGCTCAGCTCGGGCTGAAAATGCATTTAAAGCAATAAAAACTCAAATTGAGTGTCACGCCTAAACCAAAGGACTTATGCACACAATTCAACATGTATTTTGTTCAGGATGACCTCCTGAAGCCCATATGAGCATTAATTTGACCACACAACTCATTCCTATGAAGATACATTCAAACTCACAAAACGCGCTCAGCTCGGGCTGAAAATGCATTTAAAGCAATAAAAACTCAAATTGAGTGTCACGCCTAAACCAAAGGACTTATGCACACACTACAACATGTATTTTGTTCAGGGTGACCTCCTGAAGCCTAAATAAGCATTAATTTGACCACACAACTCATTCCTATGAAGATACATTCAAACTCACAAAACGCGCCCAGCTCGGGCTGAAAATGCATTTAAAGCAATAAAAACTCAAATTGAGTGTCACACCTAAACCAAAGGACTTATGCACACACTTCAACATGTATTTTGTTCAGGATGACATCCTGAAGCCCATATGAGCATTAATTTGACTACACAACTCATTCCTATGAAGATACATTCAAACTCACAAAACGTGCTCAGCTCGGGCTGAAAATGCATTTAAAGCAATTAAAACTCAAATTGAGTGTCATACCTAAACCAAAGGACTTATGCACACACTTCAACATGTATTTTGCTCAGGATGACCCCGTGAAGCCCATATGAGCATTAGTTTGACTACACAACTCATTCCTATAAAGATACATTCAAACTCACAAAACGTGCTCAGCTCGGGCTGAAAATGCATTTAAAGCAATAAAAACTCAAATTGAGTGTCACGCCTAAACCAAAGGACTTATGCACACACTTCAACATGTATTTAGTTCAGGATGACCACCTGAAGCCTAAATGAGCATTAATTTGACCACGCAACTCATTCCTATGAAGATACATTCAAACTCACAAAACGTGCTCAACTCGGGCTGAAAATGCATTTAAAGCAATAAAAACTCAAATTGAGTGTCACACCTAAACCAAAGGACTTATGCACACACTTCAACGTGTATTTTGTTCAGGATGACCTCCTGAAACCCATATGAGCATTAATTTGACCACACAACTCATTCCTATGAAGATACATTCAAACTCACAAAACGTGCTCAGCTCGGGCTGAAAATGCATTTAAAGCAATAAAACTCAAATTGAGTGTCACACCTAAACCAAAGGACTTATTCACACACTTCAACATGTATTTTGTTCAGGATGACCTCCTGAAGCCCATATGAGCATTAATTTGACCACACAACTCATTCCTATGAAGATACATTCAAACTCACAAAACGTGCTCAGCTCGGGCTGAAAATGCATTTAAAGCAATAAAAACTCAAATTGAGTGTCACGCCTAAACCAAAGGACTTATGCACACTTTTCAAGATGTATTTTGTTCAGGATGACCTCCTGAAGCCTAAATCAGCAATAATTTCACCACACAACTCATTCCTATGAAGATACATTCAAAGTCAGAAAGCGCGCTCAGCTCGGGCTGAAATGCATTCAATTTTAAGCAATAAAAACTCAAATTGAGTGTCACGCCTAAACCAAAGGACTTATTCACACACTTCAACATGTATTTAGTTCAGGATGACCACCTGAAGCCTAAATGAGCATTAATTTGACCACACAACTCATTCCTATGAAGATACATTCAAACTCACAAAACGTGCTCAGCTCCGGCTGAAAATGCATTTAAAGCAATAAAAACTCAAATTGAGTGTCACACCTAAACCAAAGGACTTATGCACACACTTCAACATGTATCCTGAAGCCCATATGAGCATTAATTTGACTACACAACTCATTCCTATGAAGATACATTCAAACTCACAAAACGTGCTCAGCTCGGGCTGAAAATGCATTTAAAGCAATAAAAACTCAAATTGAGTGTCACACCTAAACCAAAGGACTTATGCACACACTTCAACATGTATTTTGTTCAGGATGACCTCCTGAAGCCTAAATGAGCATTAATTTGACCACACAACTCATTCCTATGAAGATATTTTCAAACTCACAAAACGTGCTCAACTCGGGCTGAAAATGCATTTAAAGCAATAAAAACTCAAATTGAGTGTCACGCCTAAACCAAAGGACTTATGCACACACTTCAACATGTATTTTGTTCAGGATGACCTCCTGAAGCCTAAATAAGCATTAATTTGACCACACAACTCATTCCTATGAAGATACATTCAAACTCACAAAACGCGCTCAGCTCGGGCTGAAAATGCATTTAAAGCAATAAAAACTCAAATTGAGTGTCACACCTAAACCAAAGGACTTATGCACACACGTCAACATGTATTTTGTTCAGGATGACCACCTGAAGCCTAAATGAGCATTAATTTGACCACACAACTCATTCCTATGAAGATACATTCAAACTCACAAAACATGCTCAGCTCGGGCTGAAAATGCATTTAAAGCAATAAAAACTCAAATTGAATGTCACGCCTAAACCAAAGGACTTATGCACACACTTCAACATGTATTTTGTTCAGGATGACCACCTGAAGCCTAAATGAGCATTAATTTGACCACACAACTCATTCTATGAAGATACATTCAAACTCACAAAACATGCTCAGCTCGGGCTGAAAATGCATTTAAAGCAATAAAAACTCAAATTGAGTGTCACGCCTAAACCAAAGGACTTATGCACACACTTCAACATGTATTTTGTTCAGGAGGTCATCCTGAAGCCTATATGAGCATTAATTTGACCACACAACTCATTCGTATCAAGATACATTCAAACTCACAAAACGTGCTCAGCTCGGGCTGAAAATGCATTTAAAGCAATAAAAACTCAAATTGAGTGTCACGCCTAAACCAAAGGACTTATGCACACACTTCAACATGTATTTTGTTCAGGATGACCTCCTGAAGCCTAAATAAGCATTAATTTGACCACACAACTCATTTCTATGACGATACATTCAAACTCACAAAACGCGCTCAGCTCGGGCTGAAAATGCATTTAAAGCAATAAAAACTCAAATTGAGTGTCACACCTAAACCAAAGGACTTATGCACACACATCAACATGTATTTAGTTCAGGATGACCACCTGAAGCCTAAATGAGCATTAATTTGACCACACAACTCATTCCTATGAAGATACATTCAAACTCACAAAACGTGCTCAGCTCGGGCTGAAAATGCATTTAAAGCAATAAAAACTCAAATTGAGTGTCACACCTAAACCAAAGGACTTATGCACACACTTCAACATGTATTTTGTTCAGGATGACCCTCTGAACCCCATATGAGCATTAATTTGACTAAACAACTCATTCCTATGAAGTTACATTTAAACTCACAAAACTTGCTTAGCTCGGGCTGAAAATGCATTTAAAGCAATAAAAACTCAAATTGAGTGTCACGCCTAAACCAAAGGACTTATGCACACACTTCAACATGTATTTTGTTCAGGATGACCACCTGACGCCTAAATGAGCATTAATTTGACCACACAACTCATTCCTATGAAGATACATTCAAACTCACAAAACGTGCTCAGCTCGGGCTGAAAATGCATTTAAAGCAATAAAAACTCAAATTGAGTGTCACGCCTAAACCAAAGGACTTATGCACACACTTCAACATGTATTTTGTTCAGGATGACCTCCTGAAGCCTAAATCAGCAATAATTTGACCACACAACTCATTCCTATGAAGATACATTCAAAGTCAGAAAGCGCGCTCAGCTCGGGCTGAAAATGCATTTAATTTAAAGCAATAAAAACTCAAATTGAGTGTCACGCCTAAACCAAAGGACTTATGCACACACTTCAACATGTATTTAGTTCAGGATGACCACCTGAAGCCTAAATGAGCATTAATTTGACCACACAACTCATTCCTATGAAGATACATTCAAACTCACAAAACGTGCTCAGCTCGGGCTGAAAATGCATTTAAAGCAATAAAAACTCAAATTGAGTGTCACACCTAAACCAAAGGACTTATGCACACACTTCAACATGTATTTTGTTCAGGATGACCTCCTGAAGCCCATATGAGCATTAATTTGACTACACAACTCATTCCTATGAAGATACATTCAAACTCACAAAACGTGCTCAGCTCGGGCTGAAAATGCATTTAAAGCAATAAAAACTCAAATTGAGTGTCACGCCTAAACCAAAGGACTTATGCACACACTTCAACATGTATTTTGTTCAGGATGACCTCCTGAAGCCTAAATAAGCATTAATTTGACCACACAACTCATTCCTATGAAGATACATTCAAACTCACAAAACGCGCTCAGCTCGGGCTGAAAATGCATTTAAAGCAATAAAAACTCAAATTTAGTGTCACACCTAAACCAAAGGACTTATGCACACACTTCAACATGTATTTAGTTCAGGATGACATCCTGAAGCCCATATGAGCATTAATTTGACTACACAACTCATTCCTATGAAGATACATTCAAACTCACAAAACGTGCTCAACTCGGGCTGAAAATGCATTTAAAGCAATAAAAACTCAAATTGAGTGTCACGCCTAAACCAAAGGACTTATGCACACACTTCAACATGTATTTTGTTCAGGATGACCTCCTGAAAACCATATGAGCATTAATTTGACTACACAACTCATTCCTATGAAGATACATTCAAACTCACAAAACGTGCTCAGCTCGGGCTGAAAATGCATTTAAAGCAATAAAAACTCAAATTGAGTGTCACGCCTAAACCAAAGGACTTATGCACACACTTCAACATGTATTTTGTTCAGGATGACCACCTGACGCCTAAATGAGCATTAATTTGACCACACAACTCATTCCTATGAAGATACATTCAAAGTCAGAAAGCGCGCTCAGCTCGGGCTGAAAATGCATTTAATTTAAAGCAATAAAAACTCAAATTGAGTGTCACGCCTAAACCAAAGGACTTATGCACACACTTCAACATGTATTTAGTTCAGGATGACCACCTGAAGCCTAAATGAGCATTAATTTGACTACACAACTCATTCCTATGAAGATACATTCAAACTCACAAAACGTGCTCAGCTCGGGCTGAAAATGCATTTAAAGCAATAAAAACTCAAATTGAGTGTCACACCTAAACCAAAGGACTTATGCACACACTTCAACATGTATTTTGTTCAGGATGACCTCCTGAAGCCCATATGAGCAATAATTTGACTACACAACTCATTCCTATAAAGATACATTCAAACTCACAAAACGTGCTCAGCTCGGGCTGAAAATGCATTTAAAGCAATAAAAACTCAAATTGAGTGTCACGCCTAAACCAAAGGACTTATGCACACACTTCAACATGTATTTAGTTCAGGATGACCACCTGAAGCCTAAATGAGCATTAATTTGACCACACAACTCATTCCTATGAAGATACATTCAAACTCACAAAACGTGCTCAACTCGGGCTGAAAATGCATTTAAAGCAATAAAAACTCAAATTGAGTGTCACGCCTAAACCAAAGGACTTATGCACACACTTCAACATGTATTTTGTTCAGGATGACCTCCTGAAGCCTAAATAAGCATTAATTTGACCACACAACTCATTCCTATGAAGATACATTCAAACTCACAAAACGCGCTCAGCTCGGGCTGAAAATGCATTTAAAGCAATAAAAAAATCAAATTGAGTGTCACGCCTAAACCAAAGGACTTATGCACACACTTCAACATGTATTTTGTTCAGGATAACCTCCTGAAGCCTAAATCAGCAATAATTTGACCACACAACTCATTCCTATGAAGATACATTCAAAGTCAGAAAGCGCGCTCAGCTCGGGGTGAAAATGCATTTAAAGCAATAAAAACTCAAATTGAGTGTCACGCCTAAACCAAAGGACTTATGCACACACTTCAACATGTATTTAGTTCAGGATGACCTCCTGAAGCCCATATGAGCATTAATTTGACCACACAACTCATTCCTATGAAGATACATTCAAACTCTCAAAACGTGCTCAGCTCGGGCTGAAAATGCATTTAAAGCAATACAAACTCAAATTGAGTGTCACGCCTAAACAAAAGGACTTATGCACACACTTCAACATGTATTTTGTTCAGGATGACCTCCTGAAGCCTAAATAAGCATTAATTTGACCACACAACTCATTCCTATGAAGATACATTCAAACTCACAAAACGCGCTCAGCTCGGGCTGAAAATGCATTTAAAGCAATAAAAAAATCAAATTGAGTGTCACGCCTAAACCAAAGGACTTATGCACACACTTCAACATGTATTTTGTTCAGGATAACCTCCTGAAGCCTAAATCAGCAATAATTTGACCACACAACTCATTCCTATGAAGATACATTCAAAGTCAGAAAGCGCGCTCAGCTCGGGCTGAAAATGCATTTAAAGCAATAAAAACTCCAATTGAGTGTCACACCTAAACCAAACGACTTATGCACACACTTCAACATGTATTTAGTTCCGGATGACCACCTGAACCCTAAATGAGCATTAATTTTTACCACACAACTCATTCCTATAAAGATACATTCAAACTCACAAAACGTGCTCAGCTCGGGCTGAAAATGCATTTAAAGCAATAAAACTCAAATTGAGTGTCACACCTAAACCAAAGGACTTATTCACACACTTCAACATGTATTTTGTTCAGGATGACCTCCTGAAGCCCATATGAGCATTAATTTGACTACACAACTCATTCCTATGAAGATACATTCAAACTCACAAAACGTGCTCAACTCGGGCTGAAAATGCATTTAAAGCAATAAAAACTCAAATTGAGTGTCACGCCTAAACCAAAGGACTTATGCACACACTTCAACATGTATTTTGTTCAGGATGACCTCCTGAAGCCCATATGAGCATTAATTTGACTACACAACTCATTCCTATGAAGATACATTCAAACTCACAAAACGTGCTCAGCTCGGGCTGAAAATGCATTTAAAGCAATAAAAACTCAAATTGAGTGTCACGCCTAAACCAAAGGACTTATGCGCACACTTCAACATGTATTTTGTTCAGGATGACCACCTGACGCCTAAATGAGCATTAATTTGACCACACAACTCATTCCTATGAAGATACATTCAAACTCACAAAACGTGCTCAACTCGGGCTGAAAATGCATTTAAAGCAATAAAAACTCAAATTGAGTGTCACGCCTAAACCAAAGGACTTATGCTCACACTTTAACATGTATTTAGTTCAGGATGACCACCTGAAGCCTAAATGAGCATTAATTTGACTACACATCTCATTCCTATGAAGATACATTCAAACTCACAAAACGTGCTCAGCTCGGGCTGAAAATGCATTTAAAGCAATAAAAACTCAAATTGAGTGTCACACCTAAACCAAAGGACTCATGCACACACTTCAACATGTATTTTGTTCAGGATGACCTCCTGAAGCCCATATGAGCATTAATTTGACTACACAACTCATTCCTATAAAGATACATTCAAACTCACAAAACGTGCTCAGCTCGGGCTGAAAATGCATTTAAAGCAATAAAAACTCAAATTGAGTGTCACGCCTAAACCAAAGGACTTATGCACACATTTCAACATGTATTTAGTTCAGGATGACCACCTGAAGCCTAAATGAGCATTAATTTGACCACACCACTCAGTCCTATGAAGATACATTCAAACTCACAAAACGTGCTCAACTCGGGCTGAAAATGCATTTAAAGCAATAAAAACTCAAATTGAGTGTCACGCCTAAACCAAAGGACTTATGCACACACTTCAACATGTATTTTGTTCAGGATGACCTCCTGAAGCCCATATGAGCATTAATTTGACTACACAACTCATTCCTATGAAGATACATTCAAACTCACAAAACGTGCTCAGCTCGGGCTGAAAATGCATTTAAAGCAATAAAAACTCAAATTGAGTGTCACGCCTAAACCAAAGGACTTATGCACACACTTCAACATGTATTTTGTTCAGGATGACCACCTGATGCCTAAATGAGCATTAATTTGACCACACAACTCATTCCTATGAAGATACATTCAAACTCACAAAACGTGCTCAACTCGGGCTGAAAATGCATTTAAAGCAATAAAAACTCAAATTGAGTGTCACGCCTAAACCAAAGGACTTATGCACACACTTCAACATGTATTTTGTTCAGGATGACCTCCTGAAGCCCATATGAGCATTAATTTGACTACACAACTCATTCCTATGAAGATACATTCAAACTCACAAAACGTGCTCAACTCGGGCTGAAAATGCATTTAAAGCAATAAAAACTCAAATTGAGTGTCATGCCTAAACCAAAGGACTTATGCACACACTTCAACATGTATTTAGTTCAGGATGACCACCTGAAGCCTAAATGAGCATTAATTTGACCACACAACTCATTCCTATGAAGATACATTCAAACTCACAAAACGCGCTCAGCTCGGGCTGAAAATGCATTTAAAGCAATAAAAACTCAAATTTAGTGTCACACCTAAACCAAAGGACTTATGCACACACTTCAACATGTATTTAGTTCAGGATGACATCCTGAAGCCCATATGAGCATTAATTTGACTACACAACTCATTCCTATGAAGATACATTCAAACTCACAAAACGTGCTCAACTCGGGCTGAAAATGCATTTAAAGCAATAAAAACTCAAATTGAGTGTCATGCCTAAACCAAAGGACTTATGCACACACTTCAACATGTATTTAGTTCAGGATGACCACCTGAAGCCTAAATGAGCATTAATTTGACCACACAACTCATTCCTATGAAGATACATTCAAACTCTCAAAACGTGCTCAGCTCGGGCTGAAAATGCATTTAAAGCAATACAAACTCAAATTGAGTGTCACGCCTAAACAAAAGGACTTATGCACACACTTCAACATGTATTTTGTTCAGGATGACCTCCTGAAGCCTAAATAAGCATTAATTTGACCACACAACTCATTCCTATGAAGATACATTCAAACTCACAAAACGCGCTCAGCTCGGGCTGAAAATGCATTTAAAGCAATAAAAAAATCAAATTGAGTGTCACGCCTAAACCAAAGGACTTATGCACACACTTCAACATGTATTTTGTTCAGGATAACCTCCTGAAGCCTAAATCAGCAATAATTTGACCACACAACTCATTCCTATGAAGATACATTCAAAGTCAGAAAGCGCGCTCAGCTCGGGCTGAAAATGCATTTAAAGCAATAAAAACTCAAATTGAGTGTCACACCTAAACCAAACGACTTATGCACACACTTCAACATGTATTTAGTTCCGGATGACCACCTGAACCCTAAATGAGCATTAATTTTTACCACACAACTCATTCCTATAAAGATACATTCAAACTCACAAAACGTGCTCAGCTCGGGCTGAAAATGCATTTAAAGCAATAAAACTCAAATTGAGTGTCACACCTAAACCAAAGGACTTATTCACACACTTCAACATGTATTTTGTTCAGGATGACCTCCTGAAGCCCATATGAGCATTAATTTGACTACACAACTCATTCCTATGAAGATACATTCAAACTCACAAAACGTGCTCAACTCGGGCTGAAAATGCATTTAAAGCAATAAAAACTCAAATTGAGTGTCACGCCTAAACCAAAGGACTTATGCACACACTTCAACATGTATTTTGTTCAGGATGACCTCCTGAAGCCCATATGAGCATTAATTTGACTACACAACTCATTCCTATGAAGATACATTCAAACTCACAAAACGTGCTCAGCTCGGGCTGAAAATGCATTTAAATTAATAAAAACTCAAATTGAGTGTCACGCCTAAACCAAAGGACTTATGCGCACACTTCAACATGTATTTTGTTCAGGATGACCACCTGACGCCTAAATGAGCATTAATTTGACCACACAACTCATTCCTATGAAGATACATTCAAACTCACAAAACGTGCTCAACTCGGGCTGAAAATGCATTTAAAGCAATAAAAACTCAAATTGAGTGTCACGCCTAAACCAAAGGACTTATGCTCACACTTTAACATGTATTTAGTTCAGGATGACCACCTGAAGCCTAAATGAGCATTAATTTGACTACACATCTCATTCCTATGAAGATACATTCAAACTCACAAAACGTGCTCAGCTCGGGCTGAAAATGCATTTAAAGCAATAAAAACTCAAATTGAGTGTCACACCTAAACCAAAGGACTTATGCACACACTTCAACATGTATTTTGTTCAGGATGACCTCCTGAAGCCCATATGAGCATTAATTTGACTACACAACTCAGTCCTATGAAGATACATTCAAACTCACAAAACGTGCTCAACTCGGGCTGAAAATGCATTTAAAGCAATAAAAACTCAAATTGAGTGTCACGCCTAAACCAAAGGACTTATGCACACACTTCAACATGTATTTTGTTCAGGATGACCTCCTGAAGCCCATATGAGCATTAATTTGACTACACAACTCATTCCTATGAAGATACATTCAAACTCACAAAACGTGCTCAGCTCGGGCTGAAAATGCATTTAAAGCAATAAAAACTCAAATTGAGTGTCACGCCTAAACCAAAGGACTTATGCACACACTTCAACATGTATTTTGTTCAGGATGACCACCTGACGCCTAAATGAGCATTAATTTGACCACACAACTCATTCCTATGAAGATACATTCAAACTCACAAAACGTGCTCAACTCGGGCTGAAAATGCATTTAAAGCAATAAAAACTCAAATTGAGTGTCACGCCTAAACCAAAGGACTTATGCACACACTTCAACATGTATTTTGTTCAGGATGACCTCCTGAAGCCCATATGAGCATTAATTTGACTACACAACTCATTCCTATGAAGATACATTCAAACTCACAAAACGTGCTCAACTCGGGCTGAAAATGCATTTAAAGCAATAAAAACTCAAATTGAGTGTCATGCCTAAACCAAAGGACTTATGCACACACTTCAACATGTATTTAGTTCAGGATGACCACCTGAAGCCTAAATGAGCATTAATTTGACCACACAACTCATTCCTATGAAGATACATTCAAACTCACAAAACGCGCTCAGCTCGGGCTGAAAATGCATTTAAAGCAATAAAAACTCAAATTTAGTGTCACACCTAAACCAAAGGACTTATGCACACACTTCAACATGTATTTAGTTCAGGATGACCACCTGAAGCCTAAATGAGCATTAATTTGACCACACAACTCATTCCTATGAAGATACATTCAAACTCACAAAACGTGCTCAGCTCGGGCTGAAAATGCATTTAAAGCAATAAAAACTCAAATTGAGTGTCACGCCTAAACCAAAGGACTTATGCACACACTTCAACATGTATTTTGTTCAGGATGACCTCCTGAAGCCTAAATAAGCATTAATTTGACCACACAACTCATTCCTATGAAGATACATTCAAACTCACAAAAAGCGCTCAGCTCGGGCTGAAAATGCATTTAAAGCAATAAAAACTCAAATTGAGTGTCACACCTAAACCAAAGGACTTATGCACACACTTCAACATGTATTTAGTTCAGGATGACCACCTGAAGCCTAAATGAGCATTAATTTGACCACACAACTCATTCCTATGAAGATACATTCAAACTCACAAAACATGCTCAGCTCGGGCTGAAAATGCATTTAAAGCAATAAAAACTCAAATTGTATGTCACGCCTAAACCAAAGGACTTATGCATACACTTCAACATGTATTTTGTTCAGGATGACCACCTGAAGCCTACATGAGCATTAATTTGACCACACAACTCATTCTATGAAGATACATTCAAACTCACAAAACGTGCTCAGCTCGGGCTGAAAATGCATTTAAAGCAATAAAAACTCAAATTGAGTGTCACGCCTAAACCAAAGGACTTATGCACACACTTCAACATGTATTTTGTTCAGGGTGACCTCCTGAAGCCTAAATAAGCATTAATTTGACCACACAACTCATTCCTATGAAGATACATTCAAACTCACAAAACGCGCTCAGCTCGGGCTGAAAATGCATTTAAAGCAATAAAAACTCAAATTGAGTGTCACACCTAAACCAAAGGACTTATGCACACACTTCAACATGTATTTTGTTCAGGATGACATCCTGAAGCCCATATGAGCATTAATTTGACTACACAACTCATTCCTATGAAGATACATTCAAACTCACAAAACGTGCTCAGCTCGGGCTGAAAATGCATTTAAAGCAATTAAAACTCAAATTGAGTGTCACACCTAAACCAAAGGACTTATGCACACACTTCAACATGTATTTTGCTCAGGATGACCTCGTGAAGCCCATATGAGCATTAGTTTGACTACACAACTCATTCCTATAAAGATACATTCAAACTCACAAAACGTGCTCAGCTCGGGCTGAAAATGCATTTAAAGCAATAAAAACTCAAATTGAGTGTCACGCCTAAACCAAAGGACTTATGCACACTTTTCAACATGTATTTTGTTCAGGATGACCTCCTGAAGCCTAAATCAGCAATAATTTAACCACACAACTCATTCCTATGAAGATACATTCAAAGTCAGAAAGCGCGCTCAGCTCGGGCTGAAAATGCATTCAATTTAAAGCAATAAAAACTCAAATTGAGTGTCACGCCTAAACCAAAGGACTTATTCACACACTTCAACATGTATTTAGTTCAGGATGACCACCTGAAGCCTAAATGAGCATTAATTTGACCACACAACTCATTCCTATGAAGATACATTCAAACTCACAAAACGTGCTCAGCTCGGGCTGAAAATGCATTTAAAGCAATAAAAACTCAAATTGAATGTTACGCCTAAACCAAAGGACTTATGCACACACTTCAACATGTATTTTGTTCAGGATGACCACCTGAAGCCTAAATGAGCATTAATTTGACCACACAACTCATTCTATGAAGATACATTCAAACTCACAAAACGTGCTCAGCTCGGGCTGAAAATGCATTTAAAGCAATAAAAACTCAAATTGAGTGTCACGCCTAAACCAAAGGACTTATGCCCACACTTCAACATGTATTTAGTTCAGGATGACCACCTGACGCCTAAATGAGCATTAATTTGACCACACAACTCATTCCTATGAAGATACATTCAAACTCACAAAACGTGCTCAGCTCGGGCTGAAAATGCATTTAAAGCAATAAAAACTCAAATTGAGTGTCACGCCTAAACCAAAGGACTTATGCACACACTTCAACATGTATTTTGTTCAGGATGACCTCCTGAAGCCCATATGAGCATTAATTTGACCACACAACTCATTCCTATGAAGATACATTCAAACACACAAAACGTGCTCAGCTCGGCCTGAAAATGCATTTAAAGCAATAAAAACTCAAATTGAGTGTCACGCCTAAACCAAAGGACTTATGCACACACTTCAACATGTATTTTGTTCAGGATGACCACCCGACGCCTAAATGAGCATTAATTTGACCACACAACTCATTCCTATGAAGATACATTCAAAGTCAGAAAGCGCGCTCAGCTCGGGCTGAAAATGCATTTAAAGCAATAAAAACTCAAATTGAGTGTCACGCCTAAACCAAAGGACTTATGCACACACTTCAACATGTATTTTGTTCAGGATGACCTCCTGAAGCCTAAATCAGCAATAATTTGACCACACAACTCATTCCTATGAAGATACATTCAAAGTCAGAAAGCGCGCTCAGCTCGGGCTGAAAATGCATTTAATTTAAAGCAATAAAAACTCAAATTGAGTGTCACGCCTAAACCAAAGGACTTATGCACAAACTTCAACATGTATTTTGTTCAGGATGACCCTCTGAACCCCATATGAGCATTAATTTGACTACACAACTCATTCCTATGAAGATACATTTAAACTCACAAAACTTGCTTAGCTCGGGCTGAAAATGCATTTAAAGCAATAAAAACTCAAATTGAGTGTCACGCCTAAACCAAAGGACTTATGCACACACTTCAACATGTATTTTGTTCAGGATGACCACCTGACGCCTAAATGAGCATTAATTTGACCACACAACTCATTCCTATGAAGATACATTCAAACTCACAAAACGTGCTCAGCTCGGGCTCAAAATGCATTTAAAGCAATAAAAACTCAAATTGAGTGTCACGCCTAAACCAAAGGACTTATGCACACACTTCAACATGTAGTTTGTTCAGGATGACCTCCTGAAGCCTAAATCAGCAATAATTTGACCACACAACTCATTCCTATGAAGATACATTCAAAGTCAGAAAGCGCGCTCAGCTCGGGCTGAAAATGCATTTAATTTAAAGCAATAAAAACTCAAATTGAGTGTCACGCCTAAACCAAAGGACTTATGCACACACTTCAACATGTATTTTGTTCAGGATGACCTCCTGAAGCCCATATGAGGATTAATTTGACTACACAACTCATTCCTATGAAGATACATTCAAACTCACAAAACGTGCTCAGCTCGGGCTGAAAATGCATTTAAAGCAATAAAAACTCAAATTGAGTTTCACACCTAAACCAAAGGACTTATGCACACACTTCAACATGTATTTTGTTCAGGATGACCTCCTGAAGCCCATATGAGCATTAATTTGACTACACAACTCATTCCTATGAAGATACATTCAAACTCACAAAACGTGCTCAGCTCGGGCTGAAAATGCATTTAAAGCAATAAAAACTCAAATTGAGTGTCACGCCTAAACCAAAGGACTTATGCACACACTTCAACATGTATTTTGTTCAGGATGACCTCCTGAAGCCTAAATAAGCATTCATTTGACCACACAACTCATTCCTATGAAGATACATTCAAACTCACAAAACGCGCTCAGCTCGGGCTGAAAATGCATTTAAAGCAATAAAAACTCAAATTTAGTGTCACACCTAAACCAAAGGACTTATGGACACACTTCAACATGTATTTAGTTCAGGATGACATCCTGAAGCCCATATGAGCATTAATTTGACTACACAACTCATTCCTATGAAGATACATTCAAACTCACAAAACGTGCTCAACTCGGGCTGAAAATGCATTTAAAGCAATAAAAACTCAAATTGAGTGTCACGCCTAAACCAAAGGACTTATGCACACACTTCAACATGTATTTTGTTCAGGATGACCTCCTGAAGCCCATATGAGCATTAATTTGACTACACAACTCATTCCTATGAAGATACATTCAAACTCACAAAACGTGCTCAGCTCGGGCTGAAAATGCATTTAAAGCAATAAAAACTCAGATTGAGTGTCACGCCTAAACCAAAGGACTTATGCACACACTTCAACATGTATTTTGTTCAGGATGACCACCTGACGCCTAAATGAGCATTAATTTGACCACACAACTCATTCCTATGAAGATACATTCAAAGTCAGAAAGCGCGCTCAGCTCGGGCTGAAAATGCATTTAATTTAAAGCAATAAAAACTCAAATTGAGTGTCACGCCTAAACCAAAGGACTTATGCACACACTTCAACATGTATTTAGTTCAGGATGACCACCTGAAGCCTAAATGAGCATTAATTTGACTACACAACTCATTCCTATGAAGATACATTCAAACTCACAAAACGTGCTCAGCTCGGGCTGAAAATGCATTTAAAGCAATAAAAACTCAAATTGAGTGTCACGCCTAAACCAAAGGACTTATGCACACACTTCAACATGTATTTTGTTCAGGATGACCTCCTGAAGCCTAAATAAGCATTAATTTGACCACACAACTCATTTCTATGACGATACATTCAAACTCACAAAACGCGCTCAGCTCGGGCTGAAAATGCATTTAAAGCAATAAAAACTCAAATTGAGTGTCACACCTAAACCAAAGGACTTATGCACACACATCAACATGTATTTAGTTCAGGATGACCACCTGAAGCCTAAATGAGCATTAATTTGACCACACAACTCATTCCTATGAAGATACATACAAACTCACAAAACGTGCTCAGCTCGGGCTGAAAATGCATTTAAAGCAATAAAAACTCAAATTGAGTGTCACACCTAAACCAAAGGACTTATGCACACACTTCAACATGTATTTTGTTCAGGATGACCCTCTGAACCCCATATGAGCATTAATTTGACTACACAACTCATTCCTATGAAGATACATTTAAACTCACAAAACTTGCTTAGCTCGGGCTGAAAATGCATTTAAAGCAATAAAAACTCAAATTGAGTGTCACGCCTAAACCAAAGGACTTATGCACACACTTCAACATGTATTTTGTTCAGGATGACCACCTGAAGCCTAAATGAGCATTAATTTGACCACACAACTCATTCCTATGAAGATACATTCAAACTCACAAAACGTGCTCAGCTCGGGCTGAAAATGCATTTAAAGCAATAAAAACTCAAATTGAATGTCACGCCTAAACCAAAGGACTTATGCACACACTTCAACATGTATTTTGTTCAGGATGACCTCCTGAAGCCCATATGAGCATTAATTTGACTACACAACTCATTCCTATGAAGATACATTCAAACTCACAAAACGTGCTCAGCTCGGGCTGAAAATGCATTTAAAGCAATAAAAACTCAAATTGAGTGTCACGCCTAAACCAAAGGACTTATGCACACACTTCAACATGTATTTTGTTCAGGATGACCACCTGACGCCTAAATGAGCATTAATTTGACCACACAACTCATTCCTATGAAGATACATTCAAAGTCAGAAAGCGCGCTCAGCTCGGGCTGAAAATGCATTTAATTTAAAGCAATAAAAACTCAAATTGAGTGTCACGCCTAAACCAAAGGACTTATGCACACACTTCAAAATGTATTTAGTTCAGGATGACCACCTGAAGCCTAAATGAGCATTAATTTGACTACACAACTCATTCCTATGAAGATACATTCAAACTCACAAAACGTGCTCAGCTCGGGCTGAAAATGCATTTAAAGCAATAAAAACTCAAATTGAGTGTCACACCTAAACCAAAGGACTTATGCACACACTTCAACATGTATTTTGTTCAGGATGACCTCCTGAAGCCCATATGAGCAATAATTTGACTACACAACTCATTCCTATAAAGATACATTCAAACTCACAAAACGTGCTCAGCTCGGGCTGAAAATGCATTTAAAGCAATAAAAACTCAAATTGAGTGTCACGCCTAAACCAAAGGACTTATGCACACACTTCAACATGTATTTAGTTCAGGATGACCACCTGAAGCCTAAATGAGCATTAATTTGACCACACAACTCATTCCTATGAAGATACATTCAAACTCACAAAACGTGCTCAGCTCGGGCTGAAAATGCATTTAAAGCAATAAAAACTCAAATTGAGTGTCACGCCTAAACCAAAGGACTTATGCACACACTTCAACATGTATTTTGTTCAGGATGACCTCCTGAAGCCTAAATCAGCAATAATTTCACCACACAACTCATTCCTATGAAGATACATTCAAAGTCAGAAAGCGCGCTCAGCTCGGGCTGAAAATGCATTTAATTTAAAGCAATAAAAACTCAAATTGAGTTTCACGCCTAAACCAAAGGACTTATGCCCACACTTCAACATGTATTTAGTTCAGGATGACCACCTGAAGCCTAAATGAGCATTAATTTGACCACACAACTCATTCCTATGAAGATACATTCAAACTCACAAAACGTGCTCAGCTCGGGCTGAAAATGCATTTAAAGGAATAAAAGCTCAAATTGAGTGTCACGCCTAAACCAAAGGACTTATGCACACACTTCAACATGTATTTTGTTCAGGATGACCTCCTGAAGCCTAAATAAGCATTAATTTGACCACACAACTCATTTCTATGACGATACATTCAAACTCACAAAACGCGCTCAGCTCGGGCTGAAAATGCATTTAAAGCAATAAAAACTCAAATTGAGTGTCACACCTAAACCAAAGGACTTATGCACACACATCAACATGTATTTAGTTCAGGATGACCACCTGAAGCCTAAATGAGCATTAATTTGACCACACAACTCATTCCTATGAAGATACATTCAAACTCACAAAACATGCTCAGCTCGGGCTGAAAATGCATTTAAAGCAATAAAAACTCAAATTGAATGTCACGCCTAAACCAAAGGACTTATGCACACACTTCAACATGTATTTTGTTCAGGATGACCACCTGAAGCCTAAATGAGCATTAATTTGACCACACAACTCATTCTATGAAGATACATTCAAACTCACAAAACGTGCTCAGCTCGGGCTGAAAATGCATTTAAAGCAATAAAAACTCAAATTGAGTGTCACGCCTAAACCAAAGGACTTATGCCCACACTTCAACATGTATTTAGTTCAGGATGACCACCTGAAGCCTAAATGAGCATTAATTTGACCACACAACTCATTCCTATGAAGATACATTCAAACTCACAAAACGTGCTCAGCTCGGGCTGAAAATGCATTTAAAGGAATAAAAGCTCAAATTGAGTGTCACGCCTAAACCAAAGGACTTATGCACACACTTCAACATGTATTTTGTTCAGGATGACCTCCTGAAGCCCATATGAGCATTAATTTGACCACACAACTCATTCCTATGAAGATACATTCAAACACACAAAACGTGCTCAGCTCGGGCTGAAAATGCATTTAAAGCAATAAAAACTCAAATTGAGTGTCACGCCTAAACCAAAGGACTTATGCACACACTTCAACATGTATTTTGTTCAGGATGACCTCCTGAAGCCTAAATAAGCATTAATTTGACCACGCAACTCATTTCTATGACGATACATTCAAACTCACAAAACGCGCTCAGCTCGGGCTGAAAATGCATTTAAAGCAATAAAAACTCAAATTGAGTGTCACACCTAAACCAAAGGACTTATGCACACACATCAACATGTATTTAGTTCAGGATGACCACCTGAAGCCTAAATGAGCATTAATTTGACCACACAACTCATTCCTATGAAGATACATTCAAACTCACAAAACGTGCTCAGCTCGGGCTGAAAATGCATTTAAAGCAATAAAAACTCAAATTGAGTGTCACACCTAAACCAAAGGACTTATGCACACACTTCAACATGTATTTTGTTCAGGATGACCCTCTGAACCCCATATGAGCATTAATTTGACTACACAACTCATTCCTATGAAGATACATTCAAACTCACAAAACGTGCTCAGCTCGGGCTGAAAATGCATTTAAAGCAATAAAAACTCAAATTGAGTGTCACGCCTAAACCAAAGGACTTATGCACACACTTCAACATGTATTTTGTTCAGGATGACCACCTGACGCCTAAATGAGCATTAATTTGACCACACAACTCATTCCTATGAAGATACATTCAAACTCACAAAACGTGCTCAGCTCGGGCTGAAAATGCATTTAAAGCAATAAAAACTCAAATTGAGTGTCACGCCTAAACCAAAGGACTTATGCACACACTTCAACATGTATTTTGTTCAGGATGACCTCCTGAAGCCTAAATCAGCAATAATTTGACCACACAACTCATTCCTATGAAGATACATTCAAAGTCAGAAAGCGCGCTCAGCTCGGGCTGAAAATGCATTTAATTTAAAGCAATAAAAACTCAAATTGAGTGTCACGCCTAAACCAAAGGACTTATGCACACACTTCAACATGTATTTAGTTCAGGATGACCACCTGAAGCCTAAATGAGCATTAATTTGACCACACAACTCATTCCTATGAAGATACATTCAAACTCACAAAACGTGCTCAGCTCGGGCTGAAAATGCATTTAAAGCAATAAAAACTCAAATTGAGTTTCACACCTAAACCAAAGGACTTATGCACACACTTCAACATGTATTTTGTTCAGGATGACCTCCTGAAGCCCATATGAGCATTAATTTGACTACACAACTCATTCCTATGAAGATACATTCAAACTCACAAAACGTGCTCAGCTCGGGCTGAAAATGCATTTAAAGCAATAAAAACTCAAATTGAGTGTCACGCCTAAACCAAAGGACTTATGCACACACTTCAACATGTATTTTGTTCAGGATGACCTCCTGAAGCCTAAATAAGCATTAATTTGACCACACAACTCATTCCTATGAAGATACATTCAAACTCACAAAACGCGCTCAGCTCGGGCTGAAAATGCATTTAAAGCAATAAAAACTCAAATTTAGTGTCACACCTAAACCAAAGGACTTATGGACACACTTCAACATGTATTTAGTTCAGGATGACATCCTGAAGCCCATATGAGCATTAATTTGACTACACAACTCATTCCTATGAAGATACATTCAAACTCACAAAACGTGCTCAACTCGGGCTGAAAATGCATTTAAAGCAATAAAAACTCAAATTGAGTGTCACGCCTAAACCAAAGGACTTATGCACACACTTCAACATGTATTTTGTTCAGGATGACCTCCTGAAGCCCATATGAGCATTAATTTGACTACACAACTCATTCCTATGAAGATACATTCAAACTCACAAAACGTGCTCAGCTCGGGCTGAAAATGCATTTAATTTAAAGCAATAAAAACTCAGATTGAGTGTCACGCCTAAACCAAAGGACTTATGCACACACTTCAACATGTATTTAGTTCAGGATGACCACCTGAAGCCTAAATGAGCATTAATTTGACTACACAACTCATTCCTATGAAGATACATTCAAACTCACAAAACGTGCTCAGCTCGGGCTGAAAATGCATTTAAAGCAATAAAAACTCAAATTGAGTGTCACGCCTAAACCAAAGGACTTATGCACACACTTCAACATGTATTTTGTTCAGGATGACCTCCTGAAGCCTAAATAAGCATTAATTTGACCACACAACTCATTTCTATGACGATACATTCAAACTCACAAAACACGCTCAGCTCGGGCTGAAAATGCATTTAAAGCAATAAAAACTCAAATTGAGTGTCACACCTAAACCAAAGGACTTATGCACACACATCAACATGTATTTAGTTCAGGATGACCACCTGAAGCCTAAATGAGCATTAATTTGACCACACAACTCATTCCTATGAAGATACATTCAAACTCACAAAACGTGCTCAGCTCGGGCTGAAAATGCATTTAAAGCAATAAAAACTCAAATTGAGTGTCACGCCTAAACCAAAGGACTTATGCACACACTTCAACATGTATTTTGTTCAGGATGACCACCTGACGCCTAAATGAGCATTAATTTGACCACACAACTCATTCCTATGAAGATACATTCAAACTCACAAAACGTGCTCAACTCGGGCTGAAAATGCATTTAAAGCAATAAAAACTCAAATTGAGTGTCACGCCTAAACCAAAGGACTTATGCACACACTTCAACATGTATTTTGTTCAGGATGACCTCCTGAAGCCTAAATAAGCATTAATTTGACCACACAACTCATTCCTATGAAGATACATTCAAACTCACAAAACGCGCTCAGCTCGGGCTGAAAATGCATTTAAAGCAATAAAAACTCAAATTGAGTGTCACACCTAAACCAAAGGACTTATGCACACACTTCAACATGTATTTTGTTCAGGATGACCACCTGAAGCCTAAATGAGCATTAATTTGACCACACAACTCATTCCTATGAAGATACATTCAAACTCACAAAACGTGCTCAGCTCGGGC
The DNA here is from genome assembly GCF_054856545.1 of Hippocampus guttulatus. Lineage (NCBI taxonomy): Eukaryota > Metazoa > Chordata > Actinopteri > Syngnathiformes > Syngnathidae > Hippocampus > Hippocampus guttulatus. Next base: position 223,670 of record NW_028233886.1, on the reverse strand, counting down.
TGAAAATGCATTTAAAGCAATAAAAACTCAAATTGAATGTCACGCCTAAACCAAAGGACTTATGCACACACTTCAACATGTATTTTGTTCAGGATGACCTCCTGAAGCCCATATGAGCATTAATTTGACTACACAACTCATTCCTATGAAGATACATTCAAACTCACAAAACGTGCTCAGCTCGGGCTGAAAATGCATTTAAAGCAATAAAAACTCAAATTGAGTGTCACGCCTAAACCAAAGGACTTATGCACACACTTCAACATGTATTTTGTTCAGGATGACCACCTGACGCCTAAATGAGCATTAATTTGACCACACAACTCATTCCTATGAAGATACATTCAAAGTCAGAAAGCGCGCTCAGCTCGGGCTGAAAATGCATTTAATTTAAAGCAATAAAAACTCAAATTGAGTGTCACGCCTAAACCAAAGGACTTATGCACACACTTCAAAATGTATTTAGTTCAGGATGACCACCTGAAGCCTAAATGAGCATTAATTTGACTACACAACTCATTCCTATGAAGATACATTCAAACTCACAAAACGTGCTCAGCTCGGGCTGAAAATGCATTTAAAGCAATAAAAACTCAAATTGAGTGTCACACCTAAACCAAAGGACTTATGCACACACTTCAACATGTATTTTGTTCAGGATGACCTCCTGAAGCCCATATGAGCAATAATTTGACTCCACAACTCATTCCTATAAAGATACATTCAAACTCACAAAACGTGCTCAGCTCGGGCTGAAAATGCATTTAAAGCAATAAAAACTCAAATTGAGTGTCACGCCTAAACCAAAGGACTTATGCACACACTTCAACATGTATTTAGTTCAGGATGACCACCTGAAGCCTAAATGAGCATTAATTTGACCACACAACTCATTCCTATGAAGATACATTCAAACTCACAAAACGTGCTCAGCTCGGGCTGAAAATGCATTTAAAGCAATAAAAACTCAAATTGAGTGTCACGCCTAAACCAAAGGACTTATGCACACACTTCAACATGTATTTTGTTCAGGATGACCTCCTGAAGCCTAAATCAGCAATAATTTCACCACACAACTCATTCCTATGAAGATACATTCAAAGTCAGAAAGCGCGCTCAGCTCGGGCTGAAAATGCATTTAATTTAAAGCAATAAAAACTCAAATTGAGTGTCACGCCTAAACCAAAGGACTTATGCACACACTTCAACATGTATTTAGTTCTGGATGACCACCTGAAGCCTAAATGAGCATTAATTTGACCACACAACTCATTCCTATGAAGATACATTCAAACTCACAAAACGTGCTCAGCTCGGGCTGAAAATGCATTTAAAGCAATAAAAACTCAAATTGAGTGTCACACCTAAACCAAAGGACTTATGCACACACTTAGACATGTATTTTGTTCAGGATGACCTCCTGAAGCCCATATGAGCATTAATTTGACTACACAACTCATTCCTATGAAGATACATTCAAACTCACAAAACGTGCTCAGCTCGGGCTGAAAATGCATTTAAAGCAATAAAAACTCAAATTGAGTGTCACGCCTAAACCAAAGGACTTATGCACACACTTCAACATGTATTTAGTTCAGGATGACCACCTGAAGCCTAAATGAGCATTAATTTGACCACATAACTCATTCCTATGAAGATATTTTCAAACTGACAAAACGTGCTCAACTCGGGCTGAAAATGCATTTAAAGCAATAAAAACTCAAATTGAGTGTCACGCCTAAACCAAAGGACTTATGCACACACTTCAACATGTATTTTGTTCAGGATGACCTCCTGAAGCCCAAATAAGCATTAATTTGACCACACAACTCATTCCTATGAAGATACATTCAAACTCACAAAACGCGCTCAGCTCGGGCTGAAAATGCATTTAAAGCAATAAAAACTCAAATTGAGTGTCACACCTAAACCAAAGGACTTATTCACACACGTCAACATGTATTTTGTTCAGGATGACCACCTGAAGCCTAAATGAGCATTAATTTGACCACACAACTCATTCCTATGAAGATACATTCAAACTCACAAAACATGCTCAGCTCGGGCTGAAAATGCATTTAAAGCAATAAACACTCAAATTGAATGTCACGCCTAAACCAAAGGACTTATGCACACACTTCAACATGTATTTTGTTCAGGATGACCACCTGAAGCCTAAATGAGCATTAATTTGACCACACAACTCATTCTATGAAGATACATTCAAACTCACAAAACGTGCTCAGCTCGGGCTGAAAATGCATTTAAAGCAATAAAAACTCAAATTGAGTGTCACGCCTAAACCAAAGGACTTATGCCCACACTTCAACATGTATTTAGTTCAGGATGACCACCTGAAGCTTAAATGAGCATTAATTTGACAACACAACTCATTCCTATGAAGATACATTCAAACTCACAAAACGTGCTCAGCTCGGGCTGAAAATGCATTTAAAGCAATAAAAACTCAAATTGAGTGTCACGCCTAAATCAAAGGACTTATGCACACACTTCAACATGTATTTTGTTCAGGATGGCCTCCTGAAGCCTAAATCAGCAATAATTTCACCACACAACTCATTCCTATGAAGATACATTCAAAGTCAGAAAGCGCGCTCAGCTCGGGCTGAAAATGCATTTAATTTAAAGCAATAAAAACTCAAATTGAGTGTCACACCTAAACCAAAGGACTTATGCACACACGTCAACATGTATTTTGTTCAGGATGACCACCTGAAGCCTAAATGAGCATTAATTTGACCACACAACTCATTCTATGAAGATACATTCAAACTCACAAAACGTGCTCAGCTTGGGCTGAAAATGCATTTAAAGCAATAAAAACTCAAATTGAGTGTCACACCTAAACCAAAGGACTTATGCCCACACTTCAACATGTATTTAGTTCAGGATGACCACCTGAAGCCTAAATGAGCATTAATTTGACCACACAACTCATTCCTATGAAGATACATTCAAACTCACAAAACGTGCTCAGCTCGGGCTGAAAATGCATTTAAAGCAATAAAAACTCAAATTGAGTGTCACGCCTAAATCAAAGGACTTATGCACACACTTCAACATGTATTTTGTTCAGGATGACCACCTGAAGCCTAAATGAGCATTAATTTGACCACACAACTCATTCTATGAAGATACATTCAAACTCACAAAACGTGCTCAGCTCGGGCTGAAAATGCATTTAAAGCAATAAAAACTCAAATTGAGTGTCACGCCTAAACAAAAGGACTTATGCACACACTTCAACATGTATTTTGTTCAGGATGACCTCCTGAAGCCTAAATCAGCAATAATTTCACCACACAACTCATTCCTATGAAGATACATTCAAAGTCAGAAAGCGCGCTCAGCTCGGGCTGAAAATGCATTTAATTTAAAGCAATAAAAACTCAAATTGAGTGTCACGCCTAAACCAAAGGACTTATGCACACACTTCAACATGTATTTAGTTCAGGATGACCACCTGAAGCCTAAATGAGCATTAATTTGACCACACAACTCATTCCTATGAAGATACATTCAAACTCACAAAACGTGCTCAGCTCTGGCTGAAAATGCATTTAAAGCAATAAAAACTCAAATTGAGTGTCACACCTAAACCAAAGGACTTATGCACACACTTCAACATGTATTTTGTTCAGGATGACCTCCTGAAGCCCATATGAGCATTAATTTGACTACACAACTCATTCCTATGAAGATACATTCAAACTCACAAAACGTGCTCAGCTCGGGCTGAAAATGCATTTAAAGCAATAAAAACTCAAATTGAGTGTCACGCCTAAACCAAAGGACTTATGCACACACTTCAACATGTATTTAGTTCAGGATGACCACCTGAAGCCTAAATGAGCATTAATTTGACCACACAACTCATTCCTATGAAGATACATTCAAACTCACAAAACGTGCTCAACTCGGGCTGAAAATGCATTTAAAGCAATAAAAACTCAAATTGAGTGTCACGCCTAAACCAAAGGACTTATGCACACACTTCAACATGTATTTTGTTCAGGATGACCTCCTGAAGCCTAAATAAGCATTAATTTGACCACACAACTCATTCCTATGAAGATACATTCAAACTCACAAAACGCGCTCAGCTCGGGCTGAAAATGCATTTAAAGCAATAAAAACTCAAATTGAGTGTCACACCTAAACCAAAGGACTTATGCACACACGTCAACATGTATTTTGTTCAGGATGACCACCTGAAGCCTAAATGAGCATTAATTTGACCACACAACTCATTCCTATGAAGATACATTCAAACTCACAAAACATGCTCAGCTCGGGCTGAAAATGCATTTAAAGCAATAAACACTCAAATTGAATGTCACGCCTAAACCAAAGGACTTATGCACACACTTCAACATGTATTTTGTTCAGGATGACCACCTGAAGCCTAAATGAGCATTAATTTGACCACACAACTCATTCTATGAAGATACATTCAAACTCACAAAACGTGCTCAGCTCGGGCTGAAAATGCATTTAAAGCAATAAAAACTCAAATTGAGTGTCACGCCTAAACCAAAGGACTTATGCCCACACTTCAACATGTATTTAGTTCAGGATGACCACCTGAAGCTTAAATGAGCATTAATTTGACCACACAACTCATTCCTATGAAGATACATTCAAACTCACAAAACGTGCTCAGCTCGGGCTGAAAATGCATTTAAAGCAATAAAAACTCAAATTGAGTGTCACGCCTAAATCAAAGGACTTATGCACACACTTCAACATGTATTTTGTTCAGGATGACCACCTGAAGCCTAAATGAGCATTAATTTGACCACACAACTCATTCTATGAAGATACATTCAAACTCACAAAACGTGCTCAGCTCGGGCTGAAAATGCATTTAAAGCAATAAAAACTCAAATTGAGTGTCACGCCTAAACCAAAGGACTTATGCACACACTTCAACATGTATTTTGTTCAGGATGGCCTCCTGAAGCCTAAATCAGCAATAATTTCACCACACAACTCATTCCTATGAAGATACATTCAAAGTCAGAAAGCGCGCTCAGCTCGGGCTGAAAATGCATTTAATTTAAAGCAATAAAAACTCAAATTGAGTGTCACACCTAAACCAAAGGACTTATGCACACACTTCAACATGTATTTAGTTCAGGATGACCACCTGAAGCCTAAATGAGCATTAATTTGACCACACAACTCATTCCTATGAAGATACATTCAAACTCACAAAACGTGCTCAGCTCCGGCTGAAAATGCATTTAAAGCAATAAAAACTCAAATTGAGTGTCACACCTAAACCAAAGGACTTATGCACACACTTCAACATGTATTTTGTTCAGGATGACCTCCTGAAGCCCATATGAGCATTAATTTGACTACACAACTCATTCCTATGAAGATACATTCAAACTCACAAAACGTGCTCAGCTCGGGCTGAAAATGCATTTAAAGCAATAAAAACTCAAATTGAGTGTCACGCCTAAACCAAAGGACTTATGCACACACTTCAACATGTATTTAGTTCAGGATGACCACCTGAAGCCTAAATGAGCATTAATTTGACCACACAACTCATTCCTATGAAGATACATTCAAACTCACAAAACGTGCTCAACTCGGGCTGAAAATGCATTTAAAGCAATAAAAACTCAAATTGAGTGTCACGCCTAAACCAAAGGACTTATGCACACACTTCAACATGTATTTTGTTCAGGATGACCTCCTGAAGCCTAAATAAGCATTAATTTGACCACACAACTCATTCCTATGAAGATACATTCAAACTCACAAAACGCGCTCAGCTCGGGCTGAAAATGCATTTAAAGCAATAAAAACTCAAATTGAGTGTCACGCCTAAACCAAAGGACTTATGCACACACTTCAACATGTATTTTGTTCACGATGACCACCTGAAGCCTAAATGAGCATTAATTTGACCACACAACTCATTCCTATGAAGATACATTCAAACTCACAAAACGTGCTCAACTCGGGCTGAAAATGCATTTAAAGTAATAAAAGCTCAAATTGAGTGTCACGCCTGAACCAAAGGACTTATGCACACACTTCAACATGTATTTTGTTCAGGATGACCTCCTGAAGCCCATATGGGCATTAATTTGACCACACAACTCATTCCTATGAAGATACATTCAAACACACAAAACGTGCTCAGCTCGGCCTGAAAATGCATTTAAAGCAATAAAAACTCAAATTGAGTGTCACGCCTAAACCAAAGGACTTATGCACACACTTCAACATGTATTTTGTTCAGGATGACCTCCTGAAGCCTAAATCAGCAATAATTTGACCACACAACTCATTCCTATGAAGATACATTCAAACTCACAAAACGCGCTCAACTCGGGCTGAAAATGCATTTAAAGCAATAAAAGCTCAAATTGAGTGTCACGCCTAAACCAAAGGACTTATGCACACACTTCAACATGTATTTAGTTCAGGATGACCACCTGAAGCCTAAATGAGCATTAATTTGACCACACAACTCATTCCTATGAAGATACATTCAAACTCACAAAACGTGCTCAGCTTGGGCTGAAAATGCATTTAAAGCAATAAAAACTCAAATTGAGTGTCACACCTAAACCAAAGGACTTATGCACACACTTCAACATGTATTTTGTTCAGGATGACCTCCTGAAGCCCATATGAGGATTAATTTGACTACACAACTCATTCCTATGAAGATACATTCAAACTCACAAAACGTGCTCAGCTCGGGCTGAAAATGCATTTAAAGCAATAAAAACTCAAATTGAGTGTCACGCCTAAACCAAAGGACTTATGCACACACTTCAACATGTATTTAGTTCAGGATGACCACCTGAAGCCTAAATGAGCATTAATTTGACCACACAACTCATTCCTATGAAGATACATTCAAACTCACAAAACGTGCTCAACTCGGGCTGAAAATGCATTTAAAGCAATAAAAACTCAAATTGAGTGTCACGCCTAAACCAAAGGACTTATGCACACACTTCAACATGTATTTAGTTCAGGATGACATTCTGAAGCCCATATGAGCATTAATTTGACTACACAACTCATTCCTATGAAGATACATTCAAACTCACAAAACGTGCTCAGCTCGGGCTGAAAATGCATTTAAAGCAATAAAAACTCAAATTGAGTGTCACGCCTAAACCAAAGGACTTATGCAAACACTTCAACATGTATTTAGTTCAGGATGACCACCTGAAGCCTAAATGAGCATTAATTTGACCACACAACTCATTCCTATGAAGATACATTCAAACTCACAAAACGTGCTCAACTCGGGCTGAAAATGCATTTAAAGGAATAAAAGCTCAAATTGAGTGTCACGCCTGAACCAAAGGACTTATGCACACACTTCAACATGTATTTTGTTCAGGATGACCTCCTGAAGCCCATATGAGCATTAATTTGACTACACAACTCATTCCTATGAAGATACATTCAAACTCACAAAACGTGCTCAGCTCGGCCTGAAAATGCATTTAAAGCAATAAAAACTCAAATTGAGTGTCACGCCTAAACCAAAGGACTTATGCACACACTTCAACATGTATTTTGTTCAGGATGACCTCCTGAAGTCTAAATCAGCAATAATTTGACCACACAACTCATTCCTATGAAGATACATTCAAAGTCAGAAAGCGCGCTCAGCTCGGGCTGAAAATGCATTTAATTTAAAGCAATAAAAACTCAAATTGAGTGTCACACCTAAACCAAAGGACTTATGCACACACTTCAACATGTATTTAGTTCAGGATGACCACCTGAAGCCTAAATGAGCATTAATTTGACCACACAACTCATTCCTATGAAGATACATTCAAACTCACAAAACGTGCTTAGCTCCGGCTGAAAATGCATTTAAAGCAATAAAAACTCAAATTGAGTGTCACACCTAAACCAAAGGACTTATGCACACACTTCAACATGTATTTTGTTCAGGATGACCTCCTGAAGCCCATATGAGCATTAATTTGACTACACAACTCATTCCTATGAAGATACATTCAAACTCACAAAACGTGCTCAGCTCGGGCTGAAAATGCATTTAAAGCAATAAAAACTCAAATTGAGTGTCACGCCTAAACCAAAGGACTTATGCACACACTTCAACATGTATTTAGTTCAGGATGACCACCTGAAGCCTAAATGAGCATTAATTTGACCACACAACTCATTCCTATGAAGATACATTCAAACTCACAAAACGTGCTCAACTCGGGCTGAAAATGCATTTAAAGCAATAAAAACTCAAATTGAGTGTCACACCTAAACCAAAGGACTTATGCACACACGTCAACATGTATTTTGTTCAGGATGACCACCTGAAGCCTAAATGAGCATTAATTTGACCACACAACTCATTCCTATGAAGATACATTCAAACTCACAAAACATGCTCAGCTCGGGCTGAAAATGCATTTAAAGCAATAAAAACTCAAATTGAATGTCACGCCTAAACCAAAGGACTTATGCACACACTTCAACATGTATTTTGTTCAGGATGACCACCTGAAGCCTAAATGAGCATTAATTTGACCACACAACTCATTCCTATGAAGATACATTCAAACACACAAAACGTGCTCAGCTCGGCCTGAAAATGCATTTAAAGCAATAAAAACTCAAATTGAGTGTCACGCCTAAACCAAAGGACTTATGCACACACTTCAACATGTATTTTGTTCAGGATGACCTCCTGAAGCCTAAATCAGCAATAATTTGACCACACAACTCATTCCTATGAAGATACATTCAAAGTCAGAAAGCGCGCTCAGCTCGGGCTGAAAATGCATTTAAAGCAATAAAAACTCAAATTGAGTGTCACACCTAAACCAAAGGACTTATGCACACACTTCAACATGTATTTAGTTCAGGATGACCACCTGAAGCCTAAATGAGCATTAATTTGACCACACAACTCATTCCTATGAAGATACATTCAAACTCACAAAACGCGCTCAGCTCGGGCTAAAAATGCATTTAAAGCAATAAAAACTCAAATTGAATGTCACGCATAAACCAAAGGACTTATGCACACACTTCAACATGTATTTTGTTCAGGATGACCTCCTGAAGCCTAAATGAGCAATAATTTGACCACACAACTCATTCCTATGAAGATACATTCAAACTCAAAAAACGTGCTCAGCTCGGGCTGAAAATGCATTTAAAGCAATAAAAACTCAAATTGAGTGTCACACCTAAACCAAAGGACTTATGCACTCACTTCAACATGTATTTTGTTCAGGATGACCTCCTGAACTCCATATGAGCATTAATTTGACCACACAACTCATTCCTATGAAGATGCATTCAAACTCACAAAACGTGCTCAGCTCGGGCTGAAAATGCATTTAAAGCAATAAAAACTCAAATTGAGTGTCACGCCTAAACCAAAGGACTTATGCACACACTTCAACATGTATGTTGTTCACGATGACCACCTGAAGCCTAAATGAGCATTATTTTGACCACACAACTCATTCCTATGAAGATACATTCAAACTCACAAAACGTGCTCAACTCGGGCTGAAAATGCATTTAAAGCAATAAACGCTCAAATTGAGTGTCACGCCTGAACCAAAGGACTTATGCACACACTTCAACATGTATTTTGTTCAGGATGACCTCCTGAAGCCCATATGGGCATTAATTTGACCACACAACTCATTCCTATGAAGATACATTCAAACACACAAAAGGTGCTCAGCTCGGCCTGAAAATGCATTTAAAGCAATAAAAACTCAAATTGAGTGTCACGCCTAAACCAAAGGACTTATGCACACACTTCAACATGTATTTTGTTCAGGATGACCACCTGACGCCTAAATGAGCATTAATTTGACCACACAACTCATTCCTATGAAGATACATTCAAACTCACAAAACGTGCTCAGCTCGGGTTAAAAATGCATTTAAAGCAATAAAAATTCAAATTGAGTGTCACGCCTAAACCAAAGGACTTATGCACACACTTCAACATGTATTTTGTTCAGGATGACCTCCTGAAGCCTAAATCAGCAATAATTTGACCACACAACTCATTCCTATGAAGATACATTCAAAGTCAGAAAGCGCGCTCAGCTCGGGCTGAAAAAGCATTTAATTTAAAGCAATAAAAACTCAAATTGAGTGTTACGCCTAAACCAAAGGACTTATGCACACACTTCAACATGTATTTAGTTCAGGATGACCACCTGAAGCCTAAATGAGCATTAATTTGACCACACAACTCATTCCTATGAAGATACATTCAAACTCACAAAACGTGCTCAGCTTGGGCTGAAAATGCATTTAAAGCAATAAAAACTCAAATTGAGTGTCACACCTAAACCAAAGGACTTATGCACACACTTCAACATGTATTTTGTTCAGGATGACCTCCTGAAGCCCATATGAGGATTAATTTGACTACACAACTCATTCCTATGAAGATACATTCAAACTCACAAAACGTGCTCAGCTCGGGCTGAAAATGCATTTAAAGCAATAAAAACTCAAATTGAGTGTCACGCCTAAACCAAAGGACTTATGCACACACTTCAACATGTATTTAGTTCAGGATGACCACCTGAAGCCTAAATGAGCATTAATTTGACCACACAACTCATTCCTATGAAGATACATTCAAACTCACAAAACGTGCTCAACTCGGGCTGAAAATGCATTTAAAGCAATAAAAACTCAAATTGAGTGTCACGCCTAAACCAAAGGACTTATGCACACACTTCAACATGTATTTAGTTCAGGATGACATCCTGAAGCCCATATGAGCATTAATTTGACTACACAACTCATTCCTATGAAGATACATTCAAACTCACAAAACGTGCTCAGCTCGGGCTGAAAATGCATTTAAAGCAATAAAAAGTCAAATTGAGTGTCACGCCTAAACCAAAGGACTTATGCACACACTTCAACGTGTATTTAGTTCAGGATGACCACCTGAAGCCTAAATGAGCATTAATTTGACCACACAACTCATTCCTATGAAGATACATTCAAACTCACAAAACGTGCTCAGCTCGGGCTGAAAATGCATTCAAAGCAATAAAAACTCAAATTGAGTGTCACGCCTAAACCAAAGGACTTATGCACACACTTCAACATGTATTTTGTTCAGGATGACCTTCTGAAGCCCATATGAGCATTAATTTGACTACACAACTCATTCCTATGAAGATACATTCAAACTCACAAAACGTGCTCAGCTCGGGCTGAAAATGCATTTAAAGCAATAAAAACTCAAATTGAGTGTCACGCCTAAACCAAAGGACTTATGCACACACTTCAACATGTATTTTGTTCAGGATGACCTCCTGAAGTCTAAATAAGCATTAATTTGACCACACAACTCATTCCTATGAAGATACATTCAAACTCACAAAACGCGCTCAGCTCGGGCTGAAAATGCATTTAAAGCAATAAAAACTCAAATTGAGTGTCACACCTAAACCAAAGGACTTATGCACACACTTCAACATGTATTTAGTTCAGGATGACCAACTGAAGCCTAAATGAGCATTAATTTGACCACACAACTCATTCCTATGAAGATACATTCAAACTCACAAAACATGCTCAGCTCGGGCTGAAAATGCATTTAAAGCAATAAAAACTCAAATTGAATGTCACGCCTAAACCAAAGGACTTATGCACACACTTCAACATGTATTTTGTTCAGGATGACCACCTGAAGCCTAAATGAGCATTCATTTGACCACACAACTCATTCTATGAAGATACATTCAAACTCACAAAACGTGCTCAGCTCGGGCTGAAAATGCATTTAAAGCAATAAAAACTAAAATTTAGTGTCACGCCTAAACCAAAGGACTTATGCACACACTTCAACATGTGTTTTGTTCAGGATGACCTCCTGAAGCCTAAATGAGCAATAATTTGACCACACAACTCATTCCTATGAAGATACATTCAAACTCAAAAAACGTGCTCAGCTCGGGCTGAAAATTTATTTAAAGCAATAAAAACTCAAATTGAGTGTCACACCTAAACCAAAGGACTAATGCACACACTTCAACATGTATTTTGTTCAGGATGACCTCCTGAAGCCCATATGAGCATTAATTTGACCACATAACTCATTCCTATGAAGATACATTCAAACTCACAAAACGTGCTCAGCTCGGGCTGAAAATGCATTTAAAGCAATAAAAACTCAAATTGAGTGTCACGCCTAAACCAAAGGACTTATGCACACACTTCAACATGTATTTTGTTCACGATGACCACCTGAAGCCTAAATGAGCATTAATTTGACCACACAACTCATTCCTATGAAGATACATTCAAACTCACAAAACGCGCTCAACTCGGGCTGAAAATGCATTTAAAGCAATAAAAGCTCAAATTGAGTGTCACGCCTAAACCAAAGGACTTATGCACACACTTCAACATGTATTTTGTTCAGGATGACCTCCTGAAGCCCATATGAGCATTAATTTGACCACACAACTCATTCCTATGAAGATACATTCAAACACACAAAACGTGCTCAGCTCGGCCTGAAAATGCATTTAAAGCAATAAAAACTCAAATTGAGTGTCACACCTAAACCAAAGGACTTATGCACACACTTCAACATGTATTTTGTTCAGGATGACCACCTGACGCCTAAATGAGCATTAATTTGACCACACAACTCATTCCTATGAAGATACATTCAAACTCACAAAACGCGCTCAGCTCGGGCTGAAAATGCATTTAAAGCAATAAAAACTCAAATTGAGTGTCACACCTAAACCAAAGGACTTATGCACACACTACAACATGTATTTTGTTCAGGGTGACCTCCTGAAGCCTAAATAGGCATTAATTTGACCACACAACTCATTCCTATGAAGATACATTCAAACTCACAAAACATGCTCAGCTCGGGCTGAAAATGCATTTAAAGCAATAAAAACTCAAATTGAATGTCACGCCTAAACCAAAGGACTTATGCACACACTACAACATGTATTTTGTTCACGATGACCACCTGAAGCCTAAATGAGCATTAATTTGACCACACAACTCATTCCTATGAAGATACATTCAAAGTCAGAAAGCGCGCTCAGCTCGGGCTGAAAATGCATTTAATTTAAAGCAATAAAAACTCAAATTGAGTGTCACGCCTGAACCAAAGGACTTATGCACACACTTCAACATGTATTTTGTTCAGGATGACCTCCTGAAGCCCATATGAGCATTAATTTGACCACACAACTCATTCCTATGAAGATACATTCAAACACACAAAACGTGCTCAGCTCGGCCTGAAAATGCATTTAAAGCAATAAAAACTCAAATTGAGTGTCACACCTAAACCAAAGGACTTATGCACACACTTCAACATGTATTTTGTTCAGGATGACCTCCTGAAGCCCATATGAGCATTAATTTGACTACACAACTCATTCCTATGAAGATACATTCAAACTCACAAAACGTGCTCAGCTCGGGCTGAAAATGCATTTAAAGCAATAAAAACTCAAATTGAGTGTCACGCCTAAACCAAAGGACTTATGCACACACTTCAACATGTATTTTGTTCAGGATGACCTCCTGAAGTCTAAATCAGCAATAATTTGACCACACAACTCATTCCTATGAAGATACATTCAAAGTCAGAAAGCGCGCTCAGCTCGGGCTGAAAATGCATTTAATTTAAAGCAATAAAAACTCAAATTGAGTGTCACGCCTAAACCAAAGGACTTATGCACACACTTCAACATGTATTTAGTTCAGGATGACCACCTGAAGCCTAAATGAGCATTAATTTGACCACACAACTCATTCCTATGAAGATACATTCAAACTCACAAAACGCGCTCAGCTCGGGCTGAAAATGCATTTAAAGCAATAAAAACTCAAATTTAGTGTCACACCTAAACCAAAGGACTTATGCACACACTTTCAACATGTATTTAGTTCAGGATGACCTCCTGAAGCCCATATGAGCATTAATTTGACTACACAACTCATTCCTATGAAGATACATTCAAACTCACAAAACGTGCTCAGCTCGGGCTGAAAATGCATTTAAAGCAATAAAAACTCAAATTGAGTGTCACGCCTAAACCAAAGGACTTATGCACACACTTCAACGTGTATTTAGTTCAGGATGACCACCTGAAGCCTAAATGAGCATTAATTTGACCACACAACTCATTCCTATGAAGATACATTCAAACTCACAAAACGTGCTCAGCTCGGGCTGAAAATGCATTCAAAGCAATAAAAACTCAAATTGAGTGTCACGCCTAAACCAAAGGACTTATGCACACACTTCAACATGTATTTTGTTCAGGATGACCTTCTGAAGCCCATATGAGCATTAATTTGACTACACAACTCATTCCTATGAAGATACATTCAAACTCACAAAACGTGCTCAGCTCGGGCTGAAAATGCATTTAAAGCAATAAAAACTCAAATTGAGTGTCACGCCTAAACCAAAGGACTTATGCACACACTTCAACATGTATTTTGTTCAGGATGACCTCCTGAAGTCTAAATAAGCATTAATTTGACCACACAACTCATTCCTATGAAGATACATTCAAACTCACAAAACGCGCTCAGCTCGGGCTGAAAATGCATTTAAAGCAATAAAAACTCAAATTGAGTGTCACACCTAAACCAAAGGACTTATGCACACACTTCAACATGTATTTAGTTCAGGATGACCAACTGAAGCCTAAATGAGCATTAATTTGACCACACAACTCATTCCTATGAAGATACATTCAAACTCACAAAACATGCTCAGCTCGGGCTGAAAATGCATTTAAAGCAATAAAAACTCAAATTGAATGTCACGCCTAAACCAAAGGACTTATGCACACACTTCAACATGTATTTTGTTCAGGATGACCACCTGAAGCCTAAATGAGCATTCATTTGACCACACAACTCATTCCTATGAAGATACATTCAAACTCACAAAACGCGCTCAACTCGGGCTGAAAATGCATTTAAAGCAATAAAAGCTCAAATTGAGTGTCACGCCTAAACCAAAGGACTTATGCACACACTTCAACATGTATTTTGTTCAGGATGACCTCCTGAAGCCCATATGAGCATTAATTTGACCACACAACTCATTCCTATGAAGATACATTCAAACACACAAAACGTGCTCAGCTCGGCCTGAAAATGCATTTAAAGCAATAAAAACTCAAATTGAGTGTCACGCCTAAACCAAAGGACTTATGCACACACTTCAAAATGTATTTTGTTCAGGATGATCACCTGACGCCTAAATGAGCATTAATTTGACCACACAACTCATTCCTATGAAGATACATTCAAACTCACAAAACGCGCTCAGCTCGGGCTGAAAATGCATTTAAAGCAATAAAAACTCAAATTGAGTGTCACGCCTAAACCAAAGGACTTATGCACACACTACAACATGTATTTTGTTCAGGGTGACCTCCTGAAGCCTAAATAGGCATTAATTTGACCACACAACTCATTCCTATGAAGATACATTCAAACTCACAAAACGCGCTCAGCTCGGGCTGAAAATGCATTTAAAGCAATAAAAACTCAAATTGAGTGTCACGCCTAAACCAAAGGACTTATGCACACACTTCAACATGTATTTTGTTCAGGATGACCTCCTGAAGCCCATATGAGCATTAATTTGACTACACAACTCATTCCTATGAAGATACATTCAAACTCACAAAACGTGCTCAGCTCGGGCTGAAAATGCATTTAAAGCAATAAAAACTCAAATTGAGTGTCACGCCTAAACCAAAGGACTTATGCACACACTTCAACATGTATTTTGTTCAGGATGACCACCTGACGCCTAAATGAGCATTAATTTGACCACACAACTCATTCCTATGAAGATACATTCAAAGTCAGAAAGCGCGCTCAGCTCGGGCTGAAAATGCATTTAATTTAAAGCAATAAAAACTCAAATTGAGTGTCACGCCTAAACCAAAGGACTTATGCACACACTTCAACATGTATTTAGTTCAGGATGACCACCTGAAGCCTAAATGAGCATTAATTTGACTACACAACTCATTCCTATGAAGATACATTCAAACTCACAAAACGTGCTCAGCTCGGGCTGAAAATGCATTTAAAGCAATTAAAACTCAAATTGAGTGTCACACCTAAACCAAAGGACTTATGCACACACTTCAACATGTATTTTGCTCAGGATGACCTCCTGAAGCCCATATGAGCATTAGTTTGACTACACAACTCATTCCTATAAAGATACATTGAAACTCACAAAACGTGCTCAGCTCGGGCTGAAAATGCATTTAAAGCAATAAAAACTCAAATTGAGTGTCACGCCTAAACCAAAGGACTTATGCACACACTTCAACATGTGTTTTGTTCAGGATGACCTCCTGAAGCCTAAATGAGCAATAATTTGACCACACAACTCATTCCTATGAAGATACATTCAAACTCAAAAAACGTGCTCAGCTCGGGCTGAAAATGCATTTAAAGCAATAAAAACTCAAATTGAGTGTCACAACTAAACCAAAGGACTTATGCACACACTTCAACATGTATTTTGTTCAGGATGACCTCCTGAAGCACATATGAGCATTAATTTGACCACACAACTCATTCCTATGAAGATACATTCAAACTCACAAAACGTGCTCAGCTCGGGCTGAAAATGCATTTAAAGCAATAAAAACTCAAATTGAGTGTCACGCCTAAACCAAAGGACTTATGCACACACTTCAACATGTATTTTGTTCAGGATGACCTTCTGAAGCCCATATGAGCATTAATTTGACTACACAACTCATTCCTATGAAGATACATTCAAACTCACAAAACGCGCTCAGCTCGGGCTGAAAATGCATTTAAAGCAATAAAAACTCAAATTGAGTGTCACGCCTAAACCAAAGGACTTATGCACACACTACAACATGTATTTTGTTCAGGGTGACCTCCTGAAGCCTAAATAAGCATTAATTTGACCACACAACTCATTCCTATGAAGATACATTCAAACTCACAAAACGTGCTCAGCTCGGGCTGAAAATGCATTTAAAGCAATAAAAACTCAAATTGAGTGTCACACCTAAACCAAAGGACTTATGCACACACTTCAACATGTATTTAGTTCAGGATGACCACCTGAAGCCTAAATGAGCATTAATTTGACCACACAACTCATTCCTATGAAGATACATTCAAACTCACAAAACGCGCTCAGCTCGGGCTGAAAATGCATTTAAAGCAATAAAAACTCAAATTGAGTGTCACACCTAAACCAAAGGACTTATGCACACACTTCAACATGTATTTTGTTCAGGATGACATCCTGAAGCCCATATGAGCATTAATTTGACTACACAACTCATTCCTATGAAGATACATTCAAACTCACAAAACGTGCTCAGCTCGGGCTGAAAATGCATTTAAAGCAATAAAAACTCAAATTGAGTGTCACACCTAAACCAAAGGACTTATGCACACACTTCAACATGTATTTAGTTCAGGATGACCACCTGAAGCCTAAATGAGCATTAATTTGACCACACAACTCATTCCTATGAAGATATTTTCAAACTCACAAAACGTGCTCAACTCGGGCTGAAAATGCATTTAAAGCAATAAAAACTCAAATTGAGTGTCACGCCTAAACCAAAGGACTTATGCACACACTTCAACATGTATTTTGTTCAGGATGACCTCCTGAAGCCTAAATAAGCATTAATTTGACCACACAACTCATTCCTATGAAGATACATTCAAATTCACAAAACGCGCTCAGCTCGGGCTGAAAATGCATTTAAAGGAATAAAAACTCAAATTGAGTGTCACACCTAAACCAAAGGACTTATGCACACACGTCAACATGTATTTTGTTCAGGATGACCACCTGAAGCCTAAATGAGCATTAATTTGACCACACAACTCATTCCTATGAAGATACATTCAAACTCACAAAACGTGCTCAGCTTGGGCTGAAAATGCATTTAAAGCAATGAAAACTCAAATTGAGTGTCACACCTAAACCAAAGGACTTATGCACACACTTCAACATGTATTTTGTTCAGGATGACCTCCTGAAGCCCATATGAGCATTAATTTGACTACACAACTCATTCCTATGAAGATACATTCAAACTCACAAAACGTGCTCAGCTCGGGCTGAAAATGCATTTAAAGCAATAAAAACTCAAATTGAGTGTCACGCCTAAACCAAAGGACTTATGCACACACTTCAACATGTATTTAGTTCAGGATGACCACCTGAAGCCTAAATGAGCATTAATTTGACCACACAACTCATTCCTATGAAGATACATTCAAACTCACAAAACGTGCTCAACTCGGGCTGAAAATGCATTTAAAGCAATAAAAACTCAAATTGAGTGTCACGCCTAAACCAAAGGACTTATGCACACACTTCAACATGTATTTAGTTCAGGATGACATCCTGAAGCCCATATGAGCATTAATTTGACTACACAACTCATTCCTATGAAGATACATTCAAACTCACAAAACGTGCTCAGCTCGGGCTGAAAATGCATTTAAAGCAATAAAAACTCAAATTGAGTGTCACGCCTAAACCAAAGGACTTATGCAAACACTTCAACATGTATTTAGTTCAGGATGACCACCTGAAGCCTAAATGAGCATTAATTTGACCACACAACTCATTCCTATGAAGATACATTCAAACTCACAAAACGTGCTCAACTCGGGCTGAAAATGCATTTAAAGGAATAAAAGCTCAAATTGAGTGTCACGCCTGAACCAAAGGACTTATGCACACACTTCAACATGTATTTTGTTCAGGATGACCTCCTGAAGCCCATATGAGCATTAATTTGACCACACAACTCATTCCTATGAAGATACATACAAACATACAAAACGTGCTCAGCTCGGCCTGAAAAATGCATTTAAAGCAATAAAAACTCAAATTGAGTGTCACGCCTAAACCAAAGGACTTATGCACACACTTCAACATGTATTTTGTTCAGGATGACCTCCTGAAGCCTAAATAAGCATTAATTTGACCACACAACTCATTCCTATGAAGATACATTCAAATTCACAAAACGCGCTCAGCTCGGGCTGAAAATGCATTTAAAGGAATAAAAACTCAAATTGAGTGTCACACCTAAACCAAAGGACTTATGCACACACGTCAACATGTATTTTGTTCAGGATGACCACCTGAAGCCTAAATGAGCATTAATTTGACCACACAACTCATTCCTATGAAGATACATTCAAACTCACAAAACGTGCTCAGCTTGGGCTGAAAATGCATTTAAAGCAATGAAAACTCAAATTGAGTGTCACACCTAAACCAAAGGACTTATGCACACACTTCAACATGTATTTTGTTCAGGATGACCTCCTGAAGCCCATATGAGCATTAATTTGACTACACAACTCATTCCTATGAAGATACATTCAAACTCACAAAACGTGCTCAGCTCGGGCTGAAAATGCATTTAAAGCAATAAAAACTCAAATTGAGTGTCACGCCTAAACCAAAGGACTTATGCACACACTTCAACATGTATTTAGTTCAGGATGACCACCTGAAGCCTAAATGAGCATTAATTTGACCACACAACTCATTCCTATGAAGATACATTCAAACTCACAAAACGTGCTCAACTCGGGCTGAAAATGCATTTAAAGCAATAAAAACTCAAATTGAGTGTCACGCCTAAACCAAAGGACTTATGCACACACTTCAACATGTATTTAGTTCAGGATGACATCCTGAAGCCCATATGAGCATTAATTTGACTACACAACTCATTCCTATGAAGATACATTCAAACTCACAAAACGTGCTCAGCTCGGGCTGAAAATGCATTTAAAGCAATAAAAACTCAAATTGAGTGTCACGCCTAAACCAAAGGACTTATGCAAACACTTCAACATGTATTTAGTTCAGGATGACCACCTGAAGCCTAAATGAGCATTAATTTGACCACACAACTCATTCCTATGAAGATACATTCAAACTCACAAAACGTGCTCAACTCGGGCTGAAAATGCATTTAAAGCAATAAACGCTCAAATTGAGTGTCACGCCTGAACCAAAGGACTTATGCACACACTTCAACATGTATTTTGTTCAGGATGACCTCCTGAAGCCCATATGGGCATTAATTTGACCACACAACTCATTCCTATGAAGATACATTCAAACACACAAAAGGTGCTCAGCTCGGCCTGAAAATGCATTTAAAGCAATAAAAACTCAAATTGAGTGTCACGCCTAAACCAAAGGACTTATGCACACACTTCAACATGTATTTTGTTCAGGATGACCACCTGACGCCTAAATGAGCATTAATTTGACCACACAACTCATTCCTATGAAGATACATTCAAACTCACAAAACGTGCTCAGCTCGGGTTAAAAATGCATTTAAAGCAATAAAAATTCAAATTGAGTGTCACGCCTAAACCAAAGGACTTATGCACACACTTCAACATGTATTTTGTTCAGGATGACCTCCTGAAGCCTAAATCAGCAATAATTTGACCACACAACTCATTCCTATGAAGATACATTCAAAGTCAGAAAGCGCGCTCAGCTCGGGCTGAAAAAGCATTTAATTTAAAGCAATAAAAACTCAAATTGAGTGTTACGCCTAAACCAAAGGACTTATG
Source organism: Hippocampus guttulatus (assembly GCF_054856545.1). Taxonomy (NCBI): domain Eukaryota; kingdom Metazoa; phylum Chordata; class Actinopteri; order Syngnathiformes; family Syngnathidae; genus Hippocampus; species Hippocampus guttulatus. The sequence continues at coordinate 202,985 of NW_028233886.1, read as the reverse complement.
CACACACTTCAACATGTATTTAGTTCAGGATGACCACCTGAAGCCTAAATGAGCATTAATTTGACCACACAACTCATTCCTATGAAGATACATTCAAACTCACAAAACGTGCTCAGCTTGGGCTGAAAATGCATTTAAAGCAATAAAAACTCAAATTGAGTGTCACACCTAAACCAAAGGACTTATGCACACACTTCAACATGTATTTTGTTCAGGATGACCTCCTGAAGCCCATATGAGGATTAATTTGACTACACAACTCATTCCTATGAAGATACATTCAAACTCACAAAACGTGCTCAGCTCGGGCTGAAAATGCATTTAAAGCAATAAAAACTCAAATTGAGTGTCACGCCTAAACCAAAGGACTTATGCACACACTTCAACATGTATTTAGTTCAGGATGACCACCTGAAGCCTAAATGAGCATTAATTTGACCACACAACTCATTCCTATGAAGATACATTCAAACTCACAAAACGTGCTCAACTCGGGCTGAAAATGCATTTAAAGCAATAAAAACTCAAATTGAGTGTCACGCCTAAACCAAAGGACTTATGCACACACTTCAACATGTATTTAGTTCAGGATGACATCCTGAAGCCCATATGAGCATTAATTTGACTACACAACTCATTCCTATGAAGATACATTCAAACTCACAAAACGTGCTCAGCTCGGGCTGAAAATGCATTTAAAGCAATAAAAAGTCAAATTGAGTGTCACGCCTAAACCAAAGGACTTATGCACACACTTCAACGTGTATTTAGTTCAGGATGACCACCTGAAGCCTAAATGAGCATTAATTTGACCACACAACTCATTCCTATGAAGATACATTCAAACTCACAAAACGTGCTCAGCTCGGGCTGAAAATGCATTCAAAGCAATAAAAACTCAAATTGAGTGTCACGCCTAAACCAAAGGACTTATGCACACACTTCAACATGTATTTTGTTCAGGATGACCTCCTGAAGTCTAAATAAGCATTAATTTGACCACACAACTCATTCCTATGAAGATACATTCAAACTCACAAAACGCGCTCAGCTCGGGCTGAAAATGCATTTAAAGCAATAAAAACTCAAATTGAGTGTCACACCTAAACCAAAGGACTTATGCACACACTTCAACATGTATTTAGTTCAGGATGACCAACTGAAGCCTAAATGAGCATTAATTTGACCACACAACTCATTCCTATGAAGATACATTCAAACTCACAAAACATGCTCAGCTCGGGCTGAAAATGCATTTAAAGCAATAAAAACTCAAATTGAATGTCACGCCTAAACCAAAGGACTTATGCACACACTTCAACATGTATTTTGTTCAGGATGACCACCTGAAGCCTAAATGAGCATTCATTTGACCACACAACTCATTCTATGAAGATACATTCAAACTCACAAAACGTGCTCAGCTCGGGCTGAAAATGCATTTAAAGCAATAAAAACTAAAATTTAGTGTCACGCCTAAACCAAAGGACTTATGCACACACTTCAACATGTGTTTTGTTCAGGATGACCTCCTGAAGCCTAAATGAGCAATAATTTGACCACACAACTCATTCCTATGAAGATACATTCAAACTCAAAAAACGTGCTCAGCTCGGGCTGAAAATTTATTTAAAGCAATAAAAACTCAAATTGAGTGTCACACCTAAACCAAAGGACTAATGCACACACTTCAACATGTATTTTGTTCAGGATGACCTCCTGAAGCCCATATGAGCATTAATTTGACCACATAACTCATTCCTATGAAGATACATTCAAACTCACAAAACGTGCTCAGCTCGGGCTGAAAATGCATTTAAAGCAATAAAAACTCAAATTGAGTGTCACGCCTAAACCAAAGGACTTATGCACACACTTCAACATGTATTTTGTTCACGATGACCACCTGAAGCCTAAATGAGCATTAATTTGACCACACAACTCATTCCTATGAAGATACATTCAAACTCACAAAACGCGCTCAACTCGGGCTGAAAATGCATTTAAAGCAATAAAAGCTCAAATTGAGTGTCACGCCTAAACCAAAGGACTTATGCACACACTTCAACATGTATTTTGTTCAGGATGACCTCCTGAAGCCCATATGAGCATTAATTTGACCACACAACTCATTCCTATGAAGATACATTCAAACACACAAAACGTGCTCAGCTCGGCCTGAAAATGCATTTAAAGCAATAAAAACTCAAATTGAGTGTCACACCTAAACCAAAGGACTTATGCACACACTTCAACATGTATTTTGTTCAGGATGACCACCTGACGCCTAAATGAGCATTAATTTGACCACACAACTCATTCCTATGAAGATACATTCAAACTCACAAAACGCGCTCAGCTCGGGCTGAAAATGCATTTAAAGCAATAAAAACTCAAATTGAGTGTCACACCTAAACCAAAGGACTTATGCACACACTACAACATGTATTTTGTTCAGGGTGACCTCCTGAAGCCTAAATAGGCATTAATTTGACCACACAACTCATTCCTATGAAGATACATTCAAACTCACAAAACATGCTCAGCTCGGGCTGAAAATGCATTTAAAGCAATAAAAACTCAAATTGAATGTCACGCCTAAACCAAAGGACTTATGCACACACTACAACATGTATTTTGTTCACGATGACCACCTGAAGCCTAAATGAGCATTAATTTGACCACACAACTCATTCCTATGAAGATACATTCAAAGTCAGAAAGCGCGCTCAGCTCGGGCTGAAAATGCATTTAATTTAAAGCAATAAAAACTCAAATTGAGTGTCACGCCTGAACCAAAGGACTTATGCACACACTTCAACATGTATTTTGTTCAGGATGACCTCCTGAAGCCCATATGAGCATTAATTTGACCACACAACTCATTCCTATGAAGATACATTCAAACACACAAAACGTGCTCAGCTCGGCCTGAAAATGCATTTAAAGCAATAAAAACTCAAATTGAGTGTCACACCTAAACCAAAGGACTTATGCACACACTTCAACATGTATTTTGTTCAGGATGACCTCCTGAAGCCCATATGAGCATTAATTTGACTACACAACTCATTCCTATGAAGATACATTCAAACTCACAAAACGTGCTCAGCTCGGGCTGAAAATGCATTTAAAGCAATAAAAACTCAAATTGAGTGTCACGCCTAAACCAAAGGACTTATGCACACACTTCAACATGTATTTTGTTCAGGATGACCTCCTGAAGTCTAAATCAGCAATAATTTGACCACACAACTCATTCCTATGAAGATACATTCAAAGTCAGAAAGCGCGCTCAGCTCGGGCTGAAAATGCATTTAATTTAAAGCAATAAAAACTCAAATTGAGTGTCACGCCTAAACCAAAGGACTTATGCACACACTTCAACATGTATTTAGTTCAGGATGACCACCTGAAGCCTAAATGAGCATTAATTTGACCACACAACTCATTCCTATGAAGATACATTCAAACTCACAAAACGCGCTCAGCTCGGGCTGAAAATGCATTTAAAGCAATAAAAACTCAAATTTAGTGTCACACCTAAACCAAAGGACTTATGCACACACTTTCAACATGTATTTAGTTCAGGATGACCTCCTGAAGCCCATATGAGCATTAATTTGACTACACAACTCATTCCTATGAAGATACATTCAAACTCACAAAACGTGCTCAGCTCGGGCTGAAAATGCATTTAAAGCAATAAAAACTCAAATTGAGTGTCACGCCTAAACCAAAGGACTTATGCACACACTTCAACGTGTATTTAGTTCAGGATGACCACCTGAAGCCTAAATGAGCATTAATTTGACCACACAACTCATTCCTATGAAGATACATTCAAACTCACAAAACGTGCTCAGCTCGGGCTGAAAATGCATTCAAAGCAATAAAAACTCAAATTGAGTGTCACGCCTAAACCAAAGGACTTATGCACACACTTCAACATGTATTTTGTTCAGGATGACCTTCTGAAGCCCATATGAGCATTAATTTGACTACACAACTCATTCCTATGAAGATACATTCAAACTCACAAAACGTGCTCAGCTCGGGCTGAAAATGCATTTAAAGCAATAAAAACTCAAATTGAGTGTCACGCCTAAACCAAAGGACTTATGCACACACTTCAACATGTATTTTGTTCAGGATGACCTCCTGAAGTCTAAATAAGCATTAATTTGACCACACAACTCATTCCTATGAAGATACATTCAAACTCACAAAACGCGCTCAGCTCGGGCTGAAAATGCATTTAAAGCAATAAAAACTCAAATTGAGTGTCACACCTAAACCAAAGGACTTATGCACACACTTCAACATGTATTTAGTTCAGGATGACCAACTGAAGCCTAAATGAGCATTAATTTGACCACACAACTCATTCCTATGAAGATACATTCAAACTCACAAAACATGCTCAGCTCGGGCTGAAAATGCATTTAAAGCAATAAAAACTCAAATTGAATGTCACGCCTAAACCAAAGGACTTATGCACACACTTCAACATGTATTTTGTTCAGGATGACCACCTGAAGCCTAAATGAGCATTCATTTGACCACACAACTCATTCCTATGAAGATACATTCAAACTCACAAAACGCGCTCAACTCGGGCTGAAAATGCATTTAAAGCAATAAAAGCTCAAATTGAGTGTCACGCCTAAACCAAAGGACTTATGCACACACTTCAACATGTATTTTGTTCAGGATGACCTCCTGAAGCCCATATGAGCATTAATTTGACCACACAACTCATTCCTATGAAGATACATTCAAACACACAAAACGTGCTCAGCTCGGCCTGAAAATGCATTTAAAGCAATAAAAACTCAAATTGAGTGTCACGCCTAAACCAAAGGACTTATGCACACACTTCAAAATGTATTTTGTTCAGGATGATCACCTGACGCCTAAATGAGCATTAATTTGACCACACAACTCATTCCTATGAAGATACATTCAAACTCACAAAACGCGCTCAGCTCGGGCTGAAAATGCATTTAAAGCAATAAAAACTCAAATTGAGTGTCACGCCTAAACCAAAGGACTTATGCACACACTACAACATGTATTTTGTTCAGGGTGACCTCCTGAAGCCTAAATAGGCATTAATTTGACCACACAACTCATTCCTATGAAGATACATTCAAACTCACAAAACGCGCTCAGCTCGGGCTGAAAATGCATTTAAAGCAATAAAAACTCAAATTGAGTGTCACGCCTAAACCAAAGGACTTATGCACACACTTCAACATGTATTTTGTTCAGGATGACCTCCTGAAGCCCATATGAGCATTAATTTGACTACACAACTCATTCCTATGAAGATACATTCAAACTCACAAAACGTGCTCAGCTCGGGCTGAAAATGCATTTAAAGCAATAAAAACTCAAATTGAGTGTCACGCCTAAACCAAAGGACTTATGCACACACTTCAACATGTATTTTGTTCAGGATGACCACCTGACGCCTAAATGAGCATTAATTTGACCACACAACTCATTCCTATGAAGATACATTCAAAGTCAGAAAGCGCGCTCAGCTCGGGCTGAAAATGCATTTAATTTAAAGCAATAAAAACTCAAATTGAGTGTCACGCCTAAACCAAAGGACTTATGCACACACTTCAACATGTATTTAGTTCAGGATGACCACCTGAAGCCTAAATGAGCATTAATTTGACTACACAACTCATTCCTATGAAGATACATTCAAACTCACAAAACGTGCTCAGCTCGGGCTGAAAATGCATTTAAAGCAATTAAAACTCAAATTGAGTGTCACACCTAAACCAAAGGACTTATGCACACACTTCAACATGTATTTTGCTCAGGATGACCTCCTGAAGCCCATATGAGCATTAGTTTGACTACACAACTCATTCCTATAAAGATACATTGAAACTCACAAAACGTGCTCAGCTCGGGCTGAAAATGCATTTAAAGCAATAAAAACTCAAATTGAGTGTCACGCCTAAACCAAAGGACTTATGCACACACTTCAACATGTGTTTTGTTCAGGATGACCTCCTGAAGCCTAAATGAGCAATAATTTGACCACACAACTCATTCCTATGAAGATACATTCAAACTCAAAAAACGTGCTCAGCTCGGGCTGAAAATGCATTTAAAGCAATAAAAACTCAAATTGAGTGTCACAACTAAACCAAAGGACTTATGCACACACTTCAACATGTATTTTGTTCAGGATGACCTCCTGAAGCACATATGAGCATTAATTTGACCACACAACTCATTCCTATGAAGATACATTCAAACTCACAAAACGTGCTCAGCTCGGGCTGAAAATGCATTTAAAGCAATAAAAACTCAAATTGAGTGTCACGCCTAAACCAAAGGACTTATGCACACACTTCAACATGTATTTTGTTCAGGATGACCTTCTGAAGCCCATATGAGCATTAATTTGACTACACAACTCATTCCTATGAAGATACATTCAAACTCACAAAACGCGCTCAGCTCGGGCTGAAAATGCATTTAAAGCAATAAAAACTCAAATTGAGTGTCACGCCTAAACCAAAGGACTTATGCACACACTACAACATGTATTTTGTTCAGGGTGACCTCCTGAAGCCTAAATAAGCATTAATTTGACCACACAACTCATTCCTATGAAGATACATTCAAACTCACAAAACGTGCTCAGCTCGGGCTGAAAATGCATTTAAAGCAATAAAAACTCAAATTGAGTGTCACACCTAAACCAAAGGACTTATGCACACACTTCAACATGTATTTAGTTCAGGATGACCACCTGAAGCCTAAATGAGCATTAATTTGACCACACAACTCATTCCTATGAAGATACATTCAAACTCACAAAACGCGCTCAGCTCGGGCTGAAAATGCATTTAAAGCAATAAAAACTCAAATTGAGTGTCACACCTAAACCAAAGGACTTATGCACACACTTCAACATGTATTTTGTTCAGGATGACATCCTGAAGCCCATATGAGCATTAATTTGACTACACAACTCATTCCTATGAAGATACATTCAAACTCACAAAACGTGCTCAGCTCGGGCTGAAAATGCATTTAAAGCAATAAAAACTCAAATTGAGTGTCACACCTAAACCAAAGGACTTATGCACACACTTCAACATGTATTTAGTTCAGGATGACCACCTGAAGCCTAAATGAGCATTAATTTGACCACACAACTCATTCCTATGAAGATATTTTCAAACTCACAAAACGTGCTCAACTCGGGCTGAAAATGCATTTAAAGCAATAAAAACTCAAATTGAGTGTCACGCCTAAACCAAAGGACTTATGCACACACTTCAACATGTATTTTGTTCAGGATGACCTCCTGAAGCCTAAATAAGCATTAATTTGACCACACAACTCATTCCTATGAAGATACATTCAAATTCACAAAACGCGCTCAGCTCGGGCTGAAAATGCATTTAAAGGAATAAAAACTCAAATTGAGTGTCACACCTAAACCAAAGGACTTATGCACACACGTCAACATGTATTTTGTTCAGGATGACCACCTGAAGCCTAAATGAGCATTAATTTGACCACACAACTCATTCCTATGAAGATACATTCAAACTCACAAAACGTGCTCAGCTTGGGCTGAAAATGCATTTAAAGCAATGAAAACTCAAATTGAGTGTCACACCTAAACCAAAGGACTTATGCACACACTTCAACATGTATTTTGTTCAGGATGACCTCCTGAAGCCCATATGAGCATTAATTTGACTACACAACTCATTCCTATGAAGATACATTCAAACTCACAAAACGTGCTCAGCTCGGGCTGAAAATGCATTTAAAGCAATAAAAACTCAAATTGAGTGTCACGCCTAAACCAAAGGACTTATGCACACACTTCAACATGTATTTAGTTCAGGATGACCACCTGAAGCCTAAATGAGCATTAATTTGACCACACAACTCATTCCTATGAAGATACATTCAAACTCACAAAACGTGCTCAACTCGGGCTGAAAATGCATTTAAAGCAATAAAAACTCAAATTGAGTGTCACGCCTAAACCAAAGGACTTATGCACACACTTCAACATGTATTTAGTTCAGGATGACATCCTGAAGCCCATATGAGCATTAATTTGACTACACAACTCATTCCTATGAAGATACATTCAAACTCACAAAACGTGCTCAGCTCGGGCTGAAAATGCATTTAAAGCAATAAAAACTCAAATTGAGTGTCACGCCTAAACCAAAGGACTTATGCAAACACTTCAACATGTATTTAGTTCAGGATGACCACCTGAAGCCTAAATGAGCATTAATTTGACCACACAACTCATTCCTATGAAGATACATTCAAACTCACAAAACGTGCTCAACTCGGGCTGAAAATGCATTTAAAGGAATAAAAGCTCAAATTGAGTGTCACGCCTGAACCAAAGGACTTATGCACACACTTCAACATGTATTTTGTTCAGGATGACCTCCTGAAGCCCATATGAGCATTAATTTGACCACACAACTCATTCCTATGAAGATACATACAAACATACAAAACGTGCTCAGCTCGGCCTGAAAAATGCATTTAAAGCAATAAAAACTCAAATTGAGTGTCACGCCTAAACCAAAGGACTTATGCACACACTTCAACATGTATTTTGTTCAGGATGACCTCCTGAAGCCTAAATAAGCATTAATTTGACCACACAACTCATTCCTATGAAGATACATTCAAATTCACAAAACGCGCTCAGCTCGGGCTGAAAATGCATTTAAAGGAATAAAAACTCAAATTGAGTGTCACACCTAAACCAAAGGACTTATGCACACACGTCAACATGTATTTTGTTCAGGATGACCACCTGAAGCCTAAATGAGCATTAATTTGACCACACAACTCATTCCTATGAAGATACATTCAAACTCACAAAACGTGCTCAGCTTGGGCTGAAAATGCATTTAAAGCAATGAAAACTCAAATTGAGTGTCACACCTAAACCAAAGGACTTATGCACACACTTCAACATGTATTTTGTTCAGGATGACCTCCTGAAGCCCATATGAGCATTAATTTGACTACACAACTCATTCCTATGAAGATACATTCAAACTCACAAAACGTGCTCAGCTCGGGCTGAAAATGCATTTAAAGCAATAAAAACTCAAATTGAGTGTCACGCCTAAACCAAAGGACTTATGCACACACTTCAACATGTATTTAGTTCAGGATGACCACCTGAAGCCTAAATGAGCATTAATTTGACCACACAACTCATTCCTATGAAGATACATTCAAACTCACAAAACGTGCTCAACTCGGGCTGAAAATGCATTTAAAGCAATAAAAACTCAAATTGAGTGTCACGCCTAAACCAAAGGACTTATGCACACACTTCAACATGTATTTAGTTCAGGATGACATCCTGAAGCCCATATGAGCATTAATTTGACTACACAACTCATTCCTATGAAGATACATTCAAACTCACAAAACGTGCTCAGCTCGGGCTGAAAATGCATTTAAAGCAATAAAAACTCAAATTGAGTGTCACGCCTAAACCAAAGGACTTATGCAAACACTTCAACATGTATTTAGTTCAGGATGACCACCTGAAGCCTAAATGAGCATTAATTTGACCACACAACTCATTCCTATGAAGATACATTCAAACTCACAAAACGTGCTCAACTCGGGCTGAAAATGCATTTAAAGGAATAAAAGCTCAAATTGAGTGTCACGCCTGAACCAAAGGACTTATGCACACACTTCAACATGTATTTTGTTCAGGATGACCTCCTGAAGCCCATATGAGCATTAATTTGACCACACAACTCATTCCTATGAAGATACATACAAACATACAAAACGTGCTCAGCTCGGCCTGAAAAATGCATTTAAAGCAATAAAAACTCAAATTGAGTGTCACACCTAAACCAAAGGACTTATGCACACACTTCAACATGTATTTTGTTCAGGATGACCTCCTGAAGCCCATATGAGCATTAATTTGACTACACAACTCATTCCTATGAAGATACATTCAAACTCACAAAACGTGCTCAGCTCGGGCTGAAAATGCATTTAAAGCAATAAAAACTCAAATTGAGTGTCACGCCTAAACCAAAGGACTTATGCACACACTTCAACATGTATTTTGTTCAGGATGACCTCCTGAAGTCTAAATCAGCAATAATTTGACCACACAACTCATTCCTATGAAGATACATTCAAAGTCAGAAAGCGCGCTCAGCTCGGGCTGAAAATGCATTTAATTTAAAGCAATAAAAACTCAAATTGAGTGTCACGCCTAAACCAAAGGACTTATGCACACACTTCAACATGTATTTAGTTCAGGATGACCACCTGAAGCCTAAATGAGCATTAATTTGACCACACAACTCATTCCTATGAAGATACATTCAAACTCACAAAACGCGCTCAGCTCGGGCTGAAAATGCATTTAAAGCAATAAAAACTCAAATTTAGTGTCACACCTAAACCAAAGGACTTATGCACACACTTCAACATGTATTTTGTTCAGGATGACCTCCTGAAGTCTAAATAAGCATTAATTTGACCACACAACTCATTCCTATGAAGATACATTCAAACTCACAAAACGTGCTCAGCTCGGGCTGAAAATGCATTCAAAGCAATAAAAACTCAAATTGAGTGTCACGCCTAAACCAAAGGACTTATGCACACACTTCAACATGTATTTTGTTCAGGATGACCTTCTGAAGCCCATATGAGCATTAATTTGACTACACAACTCATTCCTATGAAGATACATTCAAACTCACAAAACGTGCTCAGCTCGGGCTGAAAATGCATTTAAAGCAATAAAAACTCAAATTGAGTGTCACGCCTAAACCAAAGGACTTATGCACACACTTCAACATGTATTTTGTTCAGGATGACCTCCTGAAGTCTAAATAAGCATTAATTTGACCACACAACTCATTCCTATGAAGATACATTCAAACTCACAAAACGCGCTCAGCTCGGGCTGAAAATGCATTTAAAGCAATAAAAACTCAAATTGAGTGTCACACCTAAACCAAAGGACTTATGCACACACTTCAACATGTATTTAGTTCAGGATGACCAACTGAAGCCTACATGAGCATTAATTTGACCACACAACTCATTCCTATGAAGATACATTCAAACTCACAAAACATGCTCAGCTCGGGCTGAAAATGCATTTAAAGCAATAAAAACTCAAATTGAATGTCACGCCTAAACCAAAGGACTTATGCACACACTTCAACATGTATTTTGTTCAGGATGACCACCTGAAGCCTAAATGAGCATTCATTTGACCACACAACTCATTCTATGAAGATACATTCAAACTCACAAAACGTGCTCAGCTCGGGCTGAAAATGCATTTAAAGCAATCAAAACTAAAATTTAGTGTCACGCCTAAACCAAAGGACTTATGCACACACTTCAACATGTGTTTTGTTCAGGATGACCTCCTGAAGCCTAAATGAGCAATAATTTGACCACACAACTCATTCCTATGAAGATACATTCAAACTCACAAAACGTGCTCAGCTCGGGCTGAAAATGCATTTAAAGCAATAAAAACTCAAATTGAGTGTCACGCCTAAACCAAAGGACTTATGCACACACTTCAACATGTATTTTGTTCAGGATGACCTCCTGAAGTCTAAATAAGCATTAATTTGACCACACAACTCATTCCTATGAAGATACATTCAAACTCACAAAACGCGCTCAGCTCGGGCTGAAAATGCATTTAAAGCAATAAAAACTCAAATTGAGTGTCACACCTAAACCAAAGGACTTATGCACACACTTCAACATGTATTTAGTTCAGGATGACCAACTGAAGCCTACATGAGCATTAATTTGACCACACAACTCATTCCTATGAAGATACATTCAAACTCACAAAACATGCTCAGCTCGGGCTGAAAATGCATTTAAAGCAATAAAAACTCAAATTGAATGTCACGCCTAAACCAAAGGACTTATGCACACACTTCAACATGTATTTTGTTCAGGATGACCACCTGAAGCCTAAATGAGCATTCATTTGACCACACAACTCATTCTATGAAGATACATTCAAACTCACAAAACGTGCTCAGCTCGGGCTGAAAATGCATTTAAAGCAATAAAAACAAAAATTTAGTGTCACGCCTAAACCAAAGGACTTATGCACACACTTCAACATGTGTTTTGTTCAGGATGACCTCCTGAAGCCTAAATGAGCAATAATTTGACCACACAACTCATTCCTATGAAGATACATTCAAACTCAAAAAACGTGCTCAGCTCGGGCTGAAAATGCATTTAAAGCAATAAAAACTCAAATTGAGTGTCACACCTAAACCAAAGGACTTATGCACACACTACAACATGTATTTTGTTCAGGATGACATCCTGAAGCCCATATGAGCATTAATTTGACTACACAACTCATTCCTATGAAGATACATTCAAACTCACAAAACGTGCTCAGCTCGGGCTGAAAATGCATTTAAAGCAATAAAAACTCAAATTGAGTGTCACGCCTAAACCAAAGGACTTATGCACACACTTCAACATGTATTTTGTTCAGGATGACCTCCTGAAGCCTAAATAAGCATTAATTTGACCACACAACTCATTCCTATGAAGATACATTCAAACTCACAAAACGCGCTCAGCTCGGGCTGAAAATGCATTTAAAGCAATAAAAACTCAAATTGAGTGTCACGCCTAAACCAAAGGACTTATGCACACACTTCAACATGTGTTTTGTTCAGGATGACCTCCTGAAGCCTAAATGAGCATTAATTTGACCACACAACTCATTCCTATGAAGATACATTCAAACTCACAAAACGTGCTCAGCTTGGGCTGAAAATGCATTTAAAGCAATGAAAACTCAAATTGAGTGTCACACCTAAACCAAAGGACTTATGCACACACTTCAACATGTATTTTGTTCAGGATGACCTCCTGAAGCCCATATGAGCATTAATTTGACCACACAACTCATTCCTATGAAGATACATTCAAACTCACAAAACGCGCTCAGCTTGGGCTGAAAATGCATTTAAAGCAATAAAAACTCAAATTGAGTGTCACGCCTAAACCAAAGGACTTATGCACACACTTCAACATGTATTTAGTTCAGGATGACCACCTGAAGCCTAAATGAGCATTAATTTGACCACACAACTCATTCCTATGAAGATACATTCAAACTCACAAAACGTGCTCAGCTCGGGCTGAAAATGCATTCAAAGCAATAAAAACTCAAATTGAGTGTCACGCCTAAACCAAAGGACTTATGCACACACTTCAACATGTATTTTGTTCAGGATGACCTTCTGAAGCCCATATGAGCATTAATTTGACTACACAACTCATTCCTATGAAGATACATTCAAACTCACAAAACGTGCTCAGCTCGGGCTGAAAATGCATTTAAAGCAATTAAAACTCAAATTGAGTGTCACACCTAAACCAAAGGACTTATGCACACACTTCAACATGTATTTTGCTCAGGATGACCTCCTGAAGCCCATATGAGCATTAGTTTGACTACACAACTCATTCCTATAAAGATACATTGAAACTCACAAAACGTGCTCAGCTCGGGCTGAAAATGCATTTAAAGCAATAAAAACTCAAATTGAGTGTCACGCCTAAACCAAAGGACTTATGCACACACTTCAACATGTGTTTTGTTCAGGATGACCTCCTGAAGCCTAAATGAGCAATAATTTGACCACACAACTCATTCCTATGAAGATACATTCAAACTCAAAAAACGTGCTCAGCTCGGGCTGAAAATGCATTTAAAGCAATAAAAACTCAAATTGAGTGTCACAACTAAACCAAAGGACTTATGCACACACTTCAACATGTATTTTGTTCAGGATGACCTCCTGAAGCACATATGAGCATTAATTTGACCACACAACTCATTCCTATGAAGATACATTCAAACTCACAAAACGTGCTCAGCTCGGGCTGAAAATGCATTTAAAGCAATAAAAACTCAAATTGAGTGTCACGCCTAAACCAAAGGACTTATGCACACACTTCAACATGTATTTTGTTCACGATGACCACCTGAAGCCTAAATGAGCATTAATTTGACCACACAACTCATTCCTATGAAGATACATTCAAACTCACAAAACACGCTCAACTCGGGCTGAAAATGCATTTAAAGCAATAAAAGCTCAAATTGAGTGTCACGCCTAAACCAAAGGACTTATGCACACACTTCAACATGTATTTTGTTCAGGATCACCTCCTGAAGCCCATATGAGCATTAATTTGACCACACAACTCATTCCTATGAAGATACATTCAAACTCACAAAACACGCTCAGCTCGGGCTGAAAATGCATTTAAAGCAATAAAAACTCAAATTGAGTGTCACGCCTAAACCAAAGGACTTATGCACACACTACAACATGTATTTTGTTCAGGGTGACCTCCTGAAGCCTAAATAAGCATTAATTTGACCACACAACTCATTCCTATGAAGATACATTCAAACTCACAAAACGCGCCCAGCTCGGGCTGAAAATGCATTTAAAGCAATAAAAACTCAAATTGAGTGTCACGCCTAAACCAAAGGACTTATGCACACACTTCAACATGTATTTTGTTCAGGATGACATCCTGAAGCCCATATGAGCATTAATTTGACTACACAACTCATTCCTATGAAGATACATTCAAACTCACAAAACGTGCTCAGCTCGGGCTGAAAATGCATTTAAAGCAATTAAAACTCAAATTGAGTGTCACACCTAAACCAAAGGACTTATGCACACACTTCAACATGTATTTTGCTCAGGATGACCTCGTGAAGCCCATATGAGCATTAGTTTGACTACACAACTCATTCCTAAAAAGATACATTCAAACTCACAAAACGTGCTCAGCTCGGGCTGAAAATGCATTTAAAGCAATAAAAACTCAAATTGAGTGTCACGCCTAAACCAAAGGACTTATGCACACACTTCAACATGTATTTTGTTCAGGATGACCTCCTGAAGTCTAAATAAGCATTAATTTGACCACACAACTCATTCCTATGAAGATACATTCAAACTCACAAAACGCGCTCAGCTCGGGCTGAAAATGCATTTAAAGCAATAAAAACTCAAATTGAGTGTCACACCTAAACCAAAGGACTTATGCACACACTTCAACATGTATTTAGTTCAGGATGACCAACTGAAGCCTAAATGAGCATTAATTTGACCACACAACTCATTCCTATGAAGATACATTCAAACTCACAAAACATGCTCAGCTCGGGCTGAAAATGCATTTAAAGCAATAAAAACTCAAATTGAATGTCACGCCTAAACCAAAGGACTTATGCACACACTTCAACATGTATTTTGTTCAGGATGACCACCTGAAGCCTAAATGAGCATTCATTTGACCACACAACTCATTCTATGAAGATACATTCAAACTCACAAAACGTGCTCAGCTCGGGCTGAAAATGCATTTAAAGCAATAAAAACTAAAATTTAGTGTCACGCCTAAACCAAAGGACTTATGCACACACTTCAACATGTGTTTTGTTCAGGATGACCTCCTGAAGCCTAAATGAGCAATAATTTGACCACACAACTCATTCCTATGAAGATACATTCAAACTCAAAAAACGTGCTCAGCTCGGGCTGAAAATTTATTTAAAGCAATAAAAACTCAAATTGAGTGTCACACCTAAACCAAAGGACTAATGCACACACTTCAACATGTATTTTGTTCAGGG
Source organism: Hippocampus guttulatus (assembly GCF_054856545.1). NCBI lineage: Eukaryota > Metazoa > Chordata > Actinopteri > Syngnathiformes > Syngnathidae > Hippocampus > Hippocampus guttulatus. The sequence continues at coordinate 187,228 of NW_028233886.1, read as the reverse complement.
TGACCTCCTGAAGCCCATATGAGCATTAATTTGACCACATAACTCATTCCTATGAAGATACATTCAAACTCACAAAACGTGCTCAGCTCGGGCTGAAAATGCATTTAAAGCAATAAAAACTCAAATTGAGTGTCACGCCTAAACCAAAGGACTTATGCACACACTTCAACATGTATTTTGTTCACGATGACCACCTGAAGCCTAAATGAGCATTAATTTGACCACACAACTCATTCCTATGAAGATACATTCAAACTCACAAAACGCGCTCAACTCGGGCTGAAAATGCATTTAAAGCAATAAAAGCTCAAATTGAGTGTCACGCCTAAACCAAAGGACTTATGCACACACTTCAACATGTATTTTGTTCAGGATGACCTCCTGAAGCCCATATGAGCATTAATTTGACCACACAACTCATTCCTATGAAGATACATTCAAACACACAAAACGTGCTCAGCTCGGCCTGAAAATGCATTTAAAGCAATAAAAACTCAAATTGAGTGTCACGCCTAAACCAAAGGACTTATGCACACACTTCAACATGTATTTTGTTCAGGATGACCACCTGACGCCTAAATGAGCATTAATTTGACCACACAACTCATTCCTATGAAGATACATTCAAACTCACAAAACGCGGTCAGCTCGGGCTGAAAATGCATTTAAAGCAATAAAAACTCAAATTGAGTGTCACGCCTAAACCAAAGGACTTATGCACACACTACAACATGTATTTTGTTCAGGGTGACCTCCTGAAGCCTAAATAGGCATTAATTTGACCACACAACTCATTCCTATGAAGATACATTCAAACTCACAAAACGCGCTCAGCTCGGGCTGAAAATGCATTTAAAGCAATAAAAACTCAAATTGAGTGTCACGCCTAAACCAAAGGACTTATGCACACACTTCAACATGTATTTTGTTCAGGATGACCTCCTGAAGCCCATATGAGCATTAATTTGACTACACAACTCATTCCTATGAAGATACATTCAAACTCACAAAACGTGCTCAGCTCGGGCTGAAAATGCATTTAAAGCAATAAAAACTCAAATTGAGTGTCACGCCTAAACCAAAGGACTTATGCACACACTTCAACATGTATTTTGTTCAGGATGACCACCTGACGCCTAAATGAGCATTAATTTGACCACACAACTCATTCCTATGAAGATACATTCAAAGTCAGAAAGCGCGCTCAGCTCGGGCTGAAAATGCATTTAATTTAAAGCAATAAAAACTCAAATTGAGTGTCACGCCTGAACCAAAGGACTTATGCACACACTTCAACATGTATTTTGTTCAGGATGACCTCCTGAAGCCCATATGAGCATTAATTTGACCACACAACTCATTCCTATGAAGATACATTCAAACACACAAAACGTGCTCAGCTCGGCCTGAAAATGCATTTAAAGCAATAAAAACTCAAATTGAGTGTCACACCTAAACCAAAGGACTTATGCACACACTTCAACATGTATTTTGTTCAGGATGACCTCCTGAAGCCCATATGAGCATTAATTTGACTACACAACTCATTCCTATGAAGATACATTCAAACTCACAAAACGTGCTCAGCTCGGGCTGAAAATGCATTTAAAGCAATAAAAACTCAAATTGAGTGTCACGCCTAAACCAAAGGACTTATGCACACACTTCAACATGTATTTTGTTCAGGATGACCTCCTGAAGTCTAAATCAGCAATAATTTGACCACACAACTCATTCCTATGAAGATACATTCAAAGTCAGAAAGCGCGCTCAGCTCGGGCTGAAAATGCATTTAATTTAAAGCAATAAAAACTCAAATTGAGTGTCACGCCTAAACCAAAGGACTTATGCACACACTTCAACATGTATTTAGTTCAGGATGACCACCTGAAGCCTAAATGAGCATTAATTTGACCACACAACTCATTCCTATGAAGATACATTCAAACTCACAAAACGCGCTCAGCTCGGGCTGAAAATGCATTTAAAGCAATAAAAACTCAAATTTAGTGTCACACCTAAACCAAAGGACTTATGCACACACTTTCAACATGTATTTAGTTCAGGATGACCTCCTGAAGCCCATATGAGCATTAATTTGACTACACAACTCATTCCTATGAAGATACATTCAAACTCACAAAACGTGCTCAGCTCGGGCTGAAAATGCATTTAAAGCAATAAAAACTCAAATTGAGTGTCACGCCTAAACCAAAGGACTTATGCACACACTTCAACGTGTATTTAGTTCAGGATGACCACCTGAAGCCTAAATGAGCATTAATTTGACCACACAACTCATTCCTATGAAGATACATTCAAACTCACAAAACGTGCTCAGCTCGGGCTGAAAATGCATTCAAAGCAATAAAAACTCAAATTGAGTGTCACGCCTAAACCAAAGGACTTATGCACACACTTCAACATGTATTTTGTTCAGGATGACCTTCTGAAGCCCATATGAGCATTAATTTGACTACACAACTCATTCCTATGAAGATACATTCAAACTCACAAAACGTGCTCAGCTCGGGCTGAAAATGCATTTAAAGCAATAAAAACTCAAATTGAGTGTCACGCCTAAACCAAAGGACTTATGCACACACTTCAACATGTATTTTGTTCAGGATGACCTCCTGAAGTCTAAATAAGCATTAATTTGACCACACAACTCATTCCTATGAAGATACATTCAAACTCACAAAACGCGCTCAGCTCGGGCTGAAAATGCATTTAAAGCAATAAAAACTCAAATTGAGTGTCACACCTAAACCAAAGGACTTATGCACACACTTCAACATGTATTTTGTTCAGGATGACCAACTGAAGCCTAAATGAGCATTAATTTGACCACACAACTCATTCCTATGAAGATACATTCAAACTCACAAAACATGCTCAGCTCGGGCTGAAAATGCATTTAAAGCAATAAAAACTCAAATTGAATGTCACGCCTAAACCAAAGGACTTATGCACACACTTCAACATGTATTTTGTTCAGGATGACCACCTGAAGCCTAAATGAGCATTCATTTGACCACACAACTCATTCCTATGAAGATACATTCAAACTCACAAAACGCGCTCAACTCGGGCTGAAAATGCATTTAAAGCAATAAAAGCTCAAATTGAGTGTCACGCCTAAACCAAAGGACTTATGCACACACTTCAACATGTATTTTGTTCAGGATGACCTCCTGAAGCCCATATGAGCATTAATTTGACCACACAACTCATTCCTATGAAGATACATTCAAACACACAAAACGTGCTCAGCTCGGCCTGAAAATGCATTTAAAGCAATAAAAACTCAAATTGAGTGTCACGCCTAAACCAAAGGACTTATGCACACACTTCAACATGTATTTTGTTCAGGATGACCACCTGACGCCTAAATGAGCATTAATTTGACCACACAACTCATTCCTATGAAGATACATTCAAACTCACAAAACGCGCTCAGCTCGGGCTGAAAATGCATTTAAAGCAATAAAAACTCAAATTGAGTGTCACGCCTAAACCAAAGGACTTATGCACACACTACAACATGTATTTTGTTCAGGGTGACCTCCTGAAGCCTAAATAGGCATTAATTTGACCACACAACTCATTCCTATGAAGATACATTCAAACTCACAAAACGCGCTCAGCTCGGGCTGAAAATGCATTTAAAGCAATAAAAGCTCAAATTGAGTGTCACGCCTAAACCAAAGGACTTATGCACACACTTCAACATGTATTTTGTTCAGGATGACCTCCTGAAGCCCATATGAGCATTAATTTGACTACACAACTCATTCCTATGAAGATACATTCAAACTCACAAAACGTGCTCAGCTCGGGCTGAAAATGCATTTAAAGCAATAAAAACTCAAATTGAGTGTCACGCCTAAACCAAAGGACTTATGCACACACTTCAACATGTATTTTGTTCAGGATGACCACCTGACGCCTAAATGAGCATTAATTTGACCACACAACTCATTCCTATGAAGATACATTCAAAGTCAGAAAGCGCGCTCAGCTCGGGCTGAAAATGCATTTAATTTAAAGCAATAAAAACTCAAATTGAGTGTCACGCCTAAACCAAAGGACTTATGCACACACTTCAACATGTATTTAGTTCAGGATGACCACCTGAAGCCTAAATGAGCATTAATTTGACTACACAACTCATTCCTATGAAGATACATTCAAACTCACAAAACGTGCTCAGCTCGGGCTGAAAATGCATTTAAAGCAATTAAAACTCAAATTGAGTGTCACACCTAAACCAAAGGACTTATGCACACACTTCAACATGTATTTTGTTCAGGATGACCTCCTGAAGTCTAAATAAGCATTAATTTGACCACACAACTCATTCCTATGAAGATACATTCAAACTCACAAAACACGCTCAACTCGGGCTGAAAATGCATTTAAAGCAATAAAAGCTCAAATTGAGTGTCACGCCTAAACCAAAGGACTTATGCACACACTTCAACATGTATTTTGTTCAGGATGACCTCCTGAAGCCCATATGAGCATTAATTTGACTACACAACTCATTCCTATGAAGATACATTCAAACTCACAAAACGTGCTCAGCTCGGGCTGAAAATGCATTTAAAGCAATAAAAACTCAAATTGAGTGTCACGCCTAAACCAAAGGACTTATGCACACACTTCAACATGTATTTTGTTCAGGATGACCTCCTGAAGTCTAAATAAGCATTAATTTGACCACACAACTCATTCCTATGAAGATACATTCAAACTCACAAAACGCGCTCAGCTCGGGCTGAAAATGCATTTAAAGCAATAAAAACTCAAATTGAGTGTCACACCTAAACCAAAGGACTTATGCACACACTTCAACATGTATTTAGTTCAGGATGACCAACTGAAGCCTACATGAGCATTAATTTGACCACACAACTCATTCCTATGAAGATACATTCAAACTCACAAAACATGCTCAGCTCGGGCTGAAAATGCATTTAAAGCAATAAAAACTCAAATTGAATGTCACGCCTAAACCAAAGGACTTATGCACACACTTCAACATGTATTTTGTTCAGGATGACCACCTGAAGCCTAAATGAGCATTCATTTGACCACACAACTCATTCTATGAAGATACATTCAAACTCACAAAACGTGCTCAGCTCGGGCTGAAAATGCATTTAAAGCAATCAAAACTAAAATTTAGTGTCACGCCTAAACCAAAGGACTTATGCACACACTTCAACATGTGTTTTGTTCAGGATGACCTCCTGAAGCCTAAATGAGCAATAATTTGACCACACAACTCATTCCTATGAAGATACATTCAAACTCACAAAACGTGCTCAGCTCGGGCTGAAAATGCATTTAAAGCAATAAAAACTCAAATTGAGTGTCACGCCTAAACCAAAGGACTTATGCACACACTTCAACATGTATTTTGTTCAGGATGACCTCCTGAAGTCTAAATAAGCATTAATTTGACCACACAACTCATTCCTATGAAGATACATTCAAACTCACAAAACGCGCTCAGCTCGGGCTGAAAATGCATTTAAAGCAATAAAAACTCAAATTGAGTGTCACACCTAAACCAAAGGACTTATGCACACACTTCAACATGTATTTAGTTCAGGATGACCAACTGAAGCCTACATGAGCATTAATTTGACCACACAACTCATTCCTATGAAGATACATTCAAACTCACAAAACATGCTCAGCTCGGGCTGAAAATGCATTTAAAGCAATAAAAACTCAAATTGAATGTCACGCCTAAACCAAAGGACTTATGCACACACTTCAACATGTATTTTGTTCAGGATGACCACCTGAAGCCTAAATGAGCATTCATTTGACCACACAACTCATTCTATGAAGATACATTCAAACTCACAAAACGTGCTCAGCTCGGGCTGAAAATGCATTTAAAGCAATAAAAACAAAAATTTAGTGTCACGCCTAAACCAAAGGACTTATGCACACACTTCAACATGTGTTTTGTTCAGGATGACCTCCTGAAGCCTAAATGAGCAATAATTTGACCACACAACTCATTCCTATGAAGATACATTCAAACTCAAAAAACGTGCTCAGCTCGGGCTGAAAATGCATTTAAAGCAATAAAAACTCAAATTGAGTGTCACACCTAAACCAAAGGACTTATGCACACACTTCAACATGTATTTTGTTCAGGATGACATCCTGAAGCCCATATGAGCATTAATTTGACTACACAACTCATTCCTATGAAGATACATTCAAACTCACAAAACGTGCTCAGCTCGGGCTGAAAATGCATTTAAAGCAATAAAAACTCAAATTGAGTGTCACGCCTAAACCAAAGGACTTATGCACACACTTCAACATGTATTTTGTTCAGGATGACCTCCTGAAGCCTAAATAAGCATTAATTTGACCACACAACTCATTCCTATGAAGATACATTCAAACTCACAAAACGCGCTCAGCTCGGGCTGAAAATGCATTTAAAGCAATAAAAACTCAAATTGAGTGTCACGCCTAAACCAAAGGACTTATGCACACACTTCAACATGTGTTTTGTTCAGGATGACCTCCTGAAGCCTAAATGAGCATTAATTTGACCACACAACTCATTCCTATGAAGATACATTCAAACTCACAAAACGTGCTCAGCTTGGGCTGAAAATGCATTTAAAGCAATGAAAACTCAAATTGAGTGTCACACCTAAACCAAAGGACTTATGCACACACTTCAACATGTATTTTGTTCAGGATGACCTCCTGAAGCCCATATGAGCATTAATTTGACCACACAACTCATTCCTATGAAGATACATTCAAACTCACAAAACGCGCTCAGCTTGGGCTGAAAATGCATTTAAAGCAATAAAAACTCAAATTGAGTGTCACGCCTAAACCAAAGGACTTATGCACACACTTCAACATGTATTTAGTTCAGGATGACCACCTGAAGCCTAAATGAGCATTAATTTGACCACACAACTCATTCCTATGAAGATACATTCAAACTCACAAAACGTGCTCAGCTCGGGCTGAAAATGCATTCAAAGCAATAAAAACTCAAATTGAGTGTCACGCCTAAACCAAAGGACTTATGCACACACTTCAACATGTATTTTGTTCAGGATGACCTTCTGAAGCCCATATGAGCATTAATTTGACTACACAACTCATTCCTATGAAGATACATTCAAACTCACAAAACGTGCTCAGCTCGGGCTGAAAATGCATTTAAAGCAATTAAAACTCAAATTGAGTGTCACACCTAAACCAAAGGACTTATGCACACACTTCAACATGTATTTTGCTCAGGATGACCTCCTGAAGCCCATATGAGCATTAGTTTGACTACACAACTCATTCCTATAAAGATACATTGAAACTCACAAAACGTGCTCAGCTCGGGCTGAAAATGCATTTAAAGCAATAAAAACTCAAATTGAGTGTCACGCCTAAACCAAAGGACTTATGCACACACTTCAACATGTGTTTTGTTCAGGATGACCTCCTGAAGCCTAAATGAGCAATAATTTGACCACACAACTCATTCCTATGAAGATACATTCAAACTCAAAAAACGTGCTCAGCTCGGGCTGAAAATGCATTTAAAGCAATAAAAACTCAAATTGAGTGTCACAACTAAACCAAAGGACTTATGCACACACTTCAACATGTATTTTGTTCAGGATGACCTCCTGAAGCACATATGAGCATTAATTTGACCACACAACTCATTCCTATGAAGATACATTCAAACTCACAAAACGTGCTCAGCTCGGGCTGAAAATGCATTTAAAGCAATAAAAACTCAAATTGAGTGTCACGCCTAAACCAAAGGACTTATGCACACACTTCAACATGTATTTTGTTCACGATGACCACCTGAAGCCTAAATGAGCATTAATTTGACCACACAACTCATTCCTATGAAGATACATTCAAACTCACAAAACACGCTCAACTCGGGCTGAAAATGCATTTAAAGCAATAAAAGCTCAAATTGAGTGTCACGCCTAAACCAAAGGACTTATGCACACACTTCAACATGTATTTTGTTCAGGATCACCTCCTGAAGCCCATATGAGCATTAATTTGACCACACAACTCATTCCTATGAAGATACATTCAAACTCACAAAACACGCTCAGCTCGGGCTGAAAATGCATTTAAAGCAATAAAAACTCAAATTGAGTGTCACGCCTAAACCAAAGGACTTATGCACACACTACAACATGTATTTTGTTCAGGGTGACCTCCTGAAGCCTAAATAAGCATTAATTTGACCACACAACTCATTCCTATGAAGATACATTCAAACTCACAAAACGCGCCCAGCTCGGGCTGAAAATGCATTTAAAGCAATAAAAACTCAAATTGAGTGTCACGCCTAAACCAAAGGACTTATGCACACACTTCAACATGTATTTTGTTCAGGATGACATCCTGAAGCCCATATGAGCATTAATTTGACTACACAACTCATTCCTATGAAGATACATTCAAACTCACAAAACGTGCTCAGCTCGGGCTGAAAATGCATTTAAAGCAATTAAAACTCAAATTGAGTGTCACACCTAAACCAAAGGACTTATGCACACACTTCAACATGTATTTTGCTCAGGATGACCTCGTGAAGCCCATATGAGCATTAGTTTGACTACACAACTCATTCCTAAAAAGATACATTCAAACTCACAAAACGTGCTCAGCTCGGGCTGAAAATGCATTTAAAGCAATAAAAACTCAAATTGAGTGTCACGCCTAAACCAAAGGACTTATGCACACACTTCAACATGTATTTTGTTCAGGATGACCTCCTGAAGTCTAAATAAGCATTAATTTGACCACACAACTCATTCCTATGAAGATACATTCAAACTCACAAAACGCGCTCAGCTCGGGCTGAAAATGCATTTAAAGCAATAAAAACTCAAATTGAGTGTCACACCTAAACCAAAGGACTTATGCACACACTTCAACATGTATTTAGTTCAGGATGACCAACTGAAGCCTAAATGAGCATTAATTTGACCACACAACTCATTCCTATGAAGATACATTCAAACTCACAAAACATGCTCAGCTCGGGCTGAAAATGCATTTAAAGCAATAAAAACTCAAATTGAATGTCACGCCTAAACCAAAGGACTTATGCACACACTTCAACATGTATTTTGTTCAGGATGACCACCTGAAGCCTAAATGAGCATTCATTTGACCACACAACTCATTCTATGAAGATACATTCAAACTCACAAAACGTGCTCAGCTCGGGCTGAAAATGCATTTAAAGCAATAAAAACTAAAATTTAGTGTCACGCCTAAACCAAAGGACTTATGCACACACTTCAACATGTGTTTTGTTCAGGATGACCTCCTGAAGCCTAAATGAGCAATAATTTGACCACACAACTCATTCCTATGAAGATACATTCAAACTCAAAAAACGTGCTCAGCTCGGGCTGAAAATTTATTTAAAGCAATAAAAACTCAAATTGAGTGTCACACCTAAACCAAAGGACTAATGCACACACTTCAACATGTATTTTGTTCAGGGTGACCTCCTGAAGCCCATATGAGCATTAATTTGACCACATAACTCATTCCTATGAAGATACATTCAAACTCACAAAACGTGCTCAGCTCGGGCTGAAAATGCATTTAAAGCAATAAAAACTCAAATTGAGTGTCACGCCTAAACCAAAGGACTTATGCACACACTTCAACATGTATTTTGTTCACGATGACCACCTGAAGCCTAAATGAGCATTAATTTGACCACACAACTCATTCCTATGAAGATACATTCAAACTCACAAAACGCGCTCAACTCGGGCTGAAAATGCATTTAAAGCAATAAAAGCTCAAATTGAGTGTCACGCCTAAACCAAAGGACTTATGCACACACTTCAACATGTATTTTGTTCAGGATGACCTCCTGAAGCCCATATGAGCATTAATTTGACCACACAACTCATTCCTATGAAGATACATTCAAACACACAAAACGTGCTCAGCTCGGCCTGAAAATGCATTTAAAGCAATAAAAACTCAAATTGAGTGTCACGCCTAAACCAAAGGACTTATGCACACACTTCAACATGTATTTTGTTCAGGATGACCACCTGACGCCTAAATGAGCATTAATTTGACCACACAACTCATTCCTATGAAGATACATTCAAACTCACAAAACGCGGTCAGCTCGGGCTGAAAATGCATTTAAAGCAATAAAAACTCAAATTGAGTGTCACGCCTAAACCAAAGGACTTATGCACACACTACAACATGTATTTTGTTCAGGGTGACCTCCTGAAGCCTAAATAGGCATTAATTTGACCACACAACTCATTCCTATGAAGATACATTCAAACTCACAAAACGCGCTCAGCTCGGGCTGAAAATGCATTTAAAGCAATAAAAACTCAAATTGAGTGTCACGCCTAAACCAAAGGACTTATGCACACACTTCAACATGTATTTTGTTCAGGATGACCTCCTGAAGCCCATATGAGCATTAATTTGACTACACAACTCATTCCTATGAAGATACATTCAAACTCACAAAACGTGCTCAGCTCGGGCTGAAAATGCATTTAAAGCAATAAAAACTCAAATTGAGTGTCACGCCTAAACCAAAGGACTTATGCACACACTTCAACATGTATTTTGTTCAGGATGACCACCTGACGCCTAAATGAGCATTAATTTGACCACACAACTCATTCCTATGAAGATACATTCAAAGTCAGAAAGCGCGCTCAGCTCGGGCTGAAAATGCATTTAATTTAAAGCAATAAAAACTCAAATTGAGTTTCACGCCTGAACCAAAGGACTTATGCACACACTTCAACATGTATTTTGTTCAGGATGACCTCCTGAAGCCCATATGAGCATTAATTTGACCACACAACTCATTCCTATGAAGATACATTCAAACACACAAAACGTGCTCAGCTCGGCCTGAAAATGCATTTAAAGCAATAAAAACTCAAATTGAGTGTCACACCTAAACCAAAGGACTTATGCACACACTTCAACATGTATTTTGTTCAGGATGACCTCCTGAAGCCCATATGAGCATTAATTTGACTACACAACTCATTCCTATGAAGATACATTCAAACTCACAAAACGTGCTCAGCTCGGGCTGAAAATGCATTTAAAGCAATAAAAACTCAAATTGAGTGTCACGCCTAAACCAAAGGACTTATGCACACACTTCAACATGTATTTTGTTCAGGATGACCTCCTGAAGTCTAAATCAGCAATAATTTGACCACACAACTCATTCCTATGAAGATACATTCAAAGTCAGAAAGCGCGCTCAGCTCGGGCTGAAAATGCATTTAATTTAAAGCAATAAAAACTCAAATTGAGTGTCACGCCTAAACCAAAGGACTTATGCACACACTTCAACATGTATTTAGTTCAGGATGACCACCTGAAGCCTAAATGAGCATTAATTTGACCACACAACTCATTCCTATGAAGATACATTCAAACTCACAAAACGCGCTCAGCTCGGGCTGAAAATGCATTTAAAGCAATAAAAACTCAAATTTAGTGTCACACCTAAACCAAAGGACTTATGCACACACTTTCAACATGTATTTAGTTCAGGATGACCTCCTGAAGCCCATATGAGCATTAATTTGACTACACAACTCATTCCTATGAAGATACATTCAAACTCACAAAACGTGCTCAGCTCGGGCTGAAAATGCATTTAAAGCAATAAAAACTCAAATTGAGTGTCACGCCTAAACCAAAGGACTTATGCACACACTTCAACGTGTATTTAGTTCAGGATGACCACCTGAAGCCTAAATGAGCATTAATTTGACCACACAACTCATTCCTATGAAGATACATTCAAACTCACAAAACGTGCTCAGCTCGGGCTGAAAATGCATTCAAAGCAATAAAAACTCAAATTGAGTGTCACGCCTAAACCAAAGGACTTATGCACACACTTCAACATGTATTTTGTTCAGGATGACCTTCTGAAGCCCATATGAGCATTAATTTGACTACACAACTCATTCCTATGAAGATACATTCAAACTCACAAAACGTGCTCAGCTCGGGCTGAAAATGCATTTAAAGCAATAAAAACTCAAATTGAGTGTCACGCCTAAACCAAAGGACTTATGCACACACTTCAACATGTATTTTGTTCAGGATGACCTCCTGAAGTCTAAATAAGCATTAATTTGACCACACAACTCATTCCTATGAAGATACATTCAAACTCACAAAACGCGCTCAGCTCGGGCTGAAAATGCATTTAAAGCAATAAAAACTCAAATTGAGTGTCACACCTAAACCAAAGGACTTATGCACACACTTCAACATGTATTTTGTTCAGGATGACCAACTGAAGCCTAAATGAGCATTAATTTGACCACACAACTCATTCCTATGAAGATACATTCAAACTCACAAAACATGCTCAGCTCGGGCTGAAAATGCATTTAAAGCAATAAAAACTCAAATTGAATGTCACGCCTAAACCAAAGGACTTATGCACACACTTCAACATGTATTTTGTTCAGGATGACCACCTGAAGCCTAAATGAGCATTCATTTGACCACACAACTCATTCCTATGAAGATACATTCAAACTCACAAAACGCGCTCAACTCGGGCTGAAAATGCATTTAAAGCAATAAAAGCTCAAATTGAGTGTCACGCCTAAACCAAAGGACTTATGCACACACTTCAACATGTATTTTGTTCAGGATGACCTCCTGAAGCCCATATGAGCATTAATTTGACCACACAACTCATTCCTATGAAGATACATTCAAACACACAAAACGTGCTCAGCTCGGCCTGAAAATGCATTTAAAGCAATAAAAACTCAAATTGAGTGTCACGCCTAAACCAAAGGACTTATGCACACACTTCAACATGTATTTTGTTCAGGATGACCACCTGACGCCTAAATGAGCATTAATTTGACCACACAACTCATTCCTATGAAGATACATTCAAACTCACAAAACGCGCTCAGCTCGGGCTGAAAATGCATTTAAAGCAATAAAAACTCAAATTGAGTGTCACGCCTAAACCAAAGGACTTATGCACACACTACAACATGTATTTTGTTCAGGGTGACCTCCTGAAGCCTAAATAGGCATTAATTTGACCACACAACTCATTCCTATGAAGATACATTCAAACTCACAAAACGCGCTCAGCTCGGGCTGAAAATGCATTTAAAGCAATAAAAGCTCAAATTGAGTGTCACGCCTAAACCAAAGGACTTATGCACACACTTCAACATGTATTTTGTTCAGGATGACCTCCTGAAGCCCATATGAGCATTAATTTGACTACACAACTCATTCCTATGAAGATACATTCAAACTCACAAAACGTGCTCAGCTCGGGCTGAAAATGCATTTAAAGCAATAAAAACTCAAATTGAGTGTCACGCCTAAACCAAAGGACTTATGCACACACTTCAACATGTATTTTGTTCAGGATGACCACCTGACGCCTAAATGAGCATTAATTTGACCACACAACTCATTCCTATGAAGATACATTCAAAGTCAGAAAGCGCGCTCAGCTCGGGCTGAAAATGCATTTAATTTAAAGCAATAAAAACTCAAATTGAGTGTCACGCCTAAACCAAAGGACTTATGCACACACTTCAACATGTATTTAGTTCAGGATGACCACCTGAAGCCTAAATGAGCATTAATTTGACTACACAACTCATTCCTATGAAGATACATTCAAACTCACAAAACGTGCTCAGCTCGGGCTGAAAATGCATTTAAAGCAATTAAAACTCAAATTGAGTGTCACACCTAAACCAAAGGACTTATGCACACACTTCAACATGTATTTTGTTCACGATGACCACCTGAAGCCTAAATGAGCATTAATTTGACCACACAACTCATTCCTATGAAGATACATTCAAACTCACAAAACACGCTCAACTCGGGCTGAAAATGCATTTAAAGCAATAAAAGCTCAAATTGAGTGTCACGCCTAAACCAAAGGACTTATGCACACACTTCAACATGTATTTTGTTCAGGATGACCTCCTGAAGCCCATATGAGCATTAATTTGACCACACAACTCATTCCTATGAAGATACATTCAAACTCACAAAACGCGCTCAGCTCGGGCTGAAAATGCATTTAAAGCAATAAAAACTCAAATTGAGTGTCACGCCTAAACCAAAGGACTTATGCACACACTACAACATGTATTTTGTTCAGGGTGACCTCCTGAAGCCTAAATAAGCATTAATTTGACCACACAACTCATTCCTATGAAGATACATTCAAACTCACAAAACGCGCCCAGCTCGGGCTGAAAATGCATTTAAAGCAATAAAAACTCAAATTGAGTGTCACACCTAAACCAAAGGACTTATGCACACACTTCATGTATTTTGTTCAGGATGACATCCTGAAGCCCATATGAGCATTAATTTGACTACACAACTCATTCCTATGAAGATACATTCAAACTCACAAAACGTGCTCAGCTCGGGCTGAAAATGCATTTAAAGCAATTAAAACTCAAATTGAGTGTCATACCTAAACCAAAGGACTTATGCACACACTTCAACATGTATTTTGCTCAGGATGACCTCGTGAAGCCCATATGAGCATTAGTTTGACTACACAACTCATTCCTATAAAGATACATTCAAACTCACAAAACGTGCTCAGCTCGGGCTGAAAATGCATTTAAAGCAATAAAAACTCAAATTGAGTGTCACGCCTAAACCAAAGGACTTATGCACACACTTCAACATGTATTTAGTTCAGGATGACCACCTGAAGCCTAAATGAGCATTAATTTGACCACGCAACTCATTCCTATGAAGATACATTCAAACTCACAAAACGTGCTCAGCTCCGGCTGAAAATGCATTTAAAGCAATAAAAACTCAAATTGAGTGTCACACCTAAACCAAAGGACTTATGCACACACTTCAACATGTATCCTGAAGCCCATATGAGCATTAATTTGACTACACAACTCATTCCTATGAAGATACATTCAAACTCACAAAACGTGCTCAGCTCGGGCTGAAAATGCATTTAAAGCAATAAAAACTCAAATTGAGTGTCACACCTAAACCAAAGGACTTATGCACACACTTCAACATGTATTTTGTTCAGGATGACCTCCTGAAGCCTAAATGAGCATTAATTTGACCACACAACTCATTCCTATGAAGATATTTTCAAACTCACAAAACGTGCTCAACTCGGGCTGAAAATGCATTTAAAGCAATAAAAACTCAAATTGAGTGTCACGCCTAAACCAAAGGACTTATGCACACACTTCAACATGTATTTTGTTCAGGATGACCTCCTGAAGCCTAAATAAGCATTAATTTGACCACACAACTCATTCCTATGAAGATACATTCAAACTCACAAAACGCGCTCAGCTCGGGCTGAAAATGCATTTAAAGCAATAAAAACTCAAATTGAGTGTCACACCTAAACCAAAGGACTTATGCACACACGTCAACATGTATTTTGTTCAGGATGACCACCTGAAGCCTAAATGAGCATTAATTTGACCACACAACTCATTCCTATGAAGATACATTCAAACTCACAAAACATGCTCAGCTCGGGCTGAAAATGCATTTAAAGCAATAAAAACTCAAATTGAATGTCACGCCTAAACCAAAGGACTTATGCACACACTTCAACATGTATTTTGTTCAGGATGACCACCTGAAGCCTAAATGAGCATTAATTTGACCACACAACTCATTCTATGAAGATACATTCAAACTCACAAAACATGCTCAGCTCGGGCTGAAAATGCATTTAAAGCAATAAAAACTCAAATTGAATGTCACGCCTAAACCAAAGGACTTATGCCCACACTTCAACATGTATTTAGTTCAGGATGACCACCTGAAGCCTAAATGAGCATTAATTTGACCACACAACTCATTCCTATGAAGATACATTCAAACTCACAAAACGTGCTCAGCTCGGGCTGAAAATGCATTTAAAGGAATAAAAGCTCAAATTGAGTGTCACGCCTAAACCAAAGGAATTTTGCACACACTTCAACATGTATTTTGTTCAGGATGACCTCCTGAAGCCCATATGAGCATTAATTTGACCACACAACTCATTCCTATGAAGATACATTCAAACACACAAAACGTGCTCAGCTCGGCCTGAAAATGCATTTAAAGCAATAAAAACTCAAATTGAGTGTCACACCTAAACCAAAGGACTTATGCACACACGTCAACATGTATTTTGTTCAGGATGACCACCTGAAGCCTAAATGAGCAATAATTTGACCACACAACTCATTCCTATGAAGATACATTCAAACTCAAAAAACGTGCTCAGCTCGGGCTGAAAATGCATTTAAAGCAATAAAAACTCAAATTGAGTGTCACAACTAAACCAAAGGACTTATGCACACACTTCAACATGTATTTTGTTCAGGATGACCTCCTGAAGCACATATGAGCATTAATTTGACCACACAACTCATTCCTATGAAGATACATTCAAACTCACAAAACGTGCTCAGCTCGGGCTGAAAATGCATTTAAAGCAATAAAAACTCAAATTGAGTGTCACGCCTAAACCAAAGGACTTATGCACACACTTCAACATGTATTTTGTTCACGATGACCACCTGAAGCCTAAATGAGCATTAATTTGACCACACAACTCATTCCTATGAAGATACATTCAAACTCACAAAACACGCTCAACTCGGGCTGAAAATGCATTTAAAGCAATAAAAGCTCAAATTGAGTGTCACGCCTAAACCAAAGGACTTATGCACACACTTCAACATGTATTTTGTTCAGGATGACCTCCTGAAGCCCATATGAGCATTAATTTGACCACACAACTCATTCCTATGAAGATACATTCAAACTCACAAAACGCGCTCAGCTCGGGCTGAAAATGCATTTAAAGCAATAAAAACTCAAATTGAGTGTCACGCCTAAACCAAAGGACTTATGCACACACTACAACATGTATTTTGTTCAGGGTGACCTCCTGAAGCCTAAATAAGCATTAATTTGACCACACAACTCATTCCTATGAAGATACATTCAAACTCACAAAACGCGCCCAGCTCGGGCTGAAAATGCATTTAAAGCAATAAAAACTCAAATTGAGTGTCACACCTAAACCAAAGGACTTATGCACACACTTCAACATGTATTTTGTTCAGGATGACATCCTGAAGCCCATATGAGCATTAATTTGACTACACAACTCATTCCTATGAAGATACATTCAAACTCACAAAACGTGCTCAGCTCGGGCTGAAAATGCATTTAAAGCAATTAAAACTCAAATTGAGTGTCATACCTAAACCAAAGGACTTATGCACACACTTCAACATGTATTTTGCTCAGGATGACCTCGTGAAGCCCATATGAGCATTAGTTTGACTACACAACTCATTCCTATAAAGATACATTCAAACTCACAAAACGTGCTCAGCTCGGGCTGAAAATGCATTTAAAGCAATAAAAACTCAAATTGAGTGTCACGCCTAAACCAAAGGACTTATGCACACAATTCAACATGTATTTTGTTCAGGATGACCTCCTGAAGCCCATATGAGCATTAATTTGACCACACAACTCATTCCTATGAAGATACATTCAAACTCACAAAACGCGCTCAGCTCGGGCTGAAAATGCATTTAAAGCAATAAAAACTCAAATTGAGTGTCACGCCTAAACCAAAGGACTTATGCACACACTACAACATGTATTTTGTTCAGGGTGACCTCCTGAAGCCTAAATAAGCATTAATTTGACCACACAACTCATTCCTATGAAGATACATTCAAACTCACAAAACGCGCCCAGCTCGGGCTGAAAATGCATTTAAAGCAATAAAAACTCAAATTGAGTGTCACACCTAAACCAAAGGACTTATGCACACACTTCAACATGTATTTTGTTCAGGATGACATCCTGAAGCCCATATGAGCATTAATTTGACTACACAACTCATTCCTATGAAGATACATTCAAACTCACAAAACGTGCTCAGCTCGGGCTGAAAATGCATTTAAAGCAATTAAAACTCAAATTGAGTGTCATACCTAAACCAAAGGACTTATGCACACACTTCAACATGTATTTTGCTCAGGATGACCCCGTGAAGCCCATATGAGCATTAGTTTGACTACACAACTCATTCCTATAAAGATACATTCAAACTCACAAAACGTGCTCAGCTCGGGCTGAAAATGCATTTAAAGCAATAAAAACTCAAATTGAGTGTCACGCCTAAACCAAAGGACTTATGCACACACTTCAACATGTATTTAGTTCAGGATGACCACCTGAAGCCTAAATGAGCATTAATTTGACCACGCAACTCATTCCTATGAAGATACATTCAAACTCACAAAACGTGCTCAGCTCGGGCTGAAAATGCATTTAAAGCAATAAAACTCAAATTGAGTGTCACACCTAAACCAAAGGACTTATTCACACACTTCAACATGTATTTTGTTCAGGATGACCTCCTGAAGCCCATATGAGCATTAATTTGACCACACAACTCATTCCTATGAAGATACATTCAAACTCACAAAACGTGCTCAGCTCGGGCTGAAAATGCATTTAAAGCAATAAAAACTCAAATTGAGTGTCACGCCTAAACCAAAGGACTTATGCACACTTTTCAAGATGTATTTTGTTCAGGATGACCTCCTGAAGCCTAAATCAGCAATAATTTCACCACACAACTCATTCCTATGAAGATACATTCAAAGTCAGAAAGCGCGCTCAGCTCGGGCTGAAATGCATTCAATTTTAAGCAATAAAAACTCAAATTGAGTGTCACGCCTAAACCAAAGGACTTATTCACACACTTCAACATGTATTTAGTTCAGGATGACCACCTGAAGCCTAAATGAGCATTAATTTGACCACACAACTCATTCCTATGAAGATACATTCAAACTCACAAAACGTGCTCAGCTCCGGCTGAAAATGCATTTAAAGCAATAAAAACTCAAATTGAGTGTCACACCTAAACCAAAGGACTTATGCACACACTTCAACATGTATCCTGAAGCCCATATGAGCATTAATTTGACTACACAACTCATTCCTATGAAGATACATTCAAACTCACAAAACGTGCTCAGCTCGGGCTGAAAATGCATTTAAAGCAATAAAAACTCAAATTGAGTGTCACACCTAAACCAAAGGACTTATGCACACACTTCAACATGTATTTTGTTCAGGATGACCTCCTGAAGCCTAAATGAGCATTAATTTGACCACACAACTCATTCCTATGAAGATATTTTCAAACTCACAAAACGTGCTCAACTCGGGCTGAAAATGCATTTAAAGCAATAAAAACTCAAATTGAGTGTCACGCCTAAACCAAAGGACTTATGCACACACTTCAACATGTATTTTGTTCAGGATGACCTCCTGAAGCCTAAATAAGCATTAATTTGACCACACAACTCATTCCTATGAAGATACATTCAAACTCACAAAACGCGCTCAGCTCGGGCTGAAAATGCATTTAAAGCAATAAAAACTCAAATTGAGTGTCACACCTAAACCAAAGGACTTATGCACACACGTCAACATGTATTTTGTTCAGGATGACCACCTGAAGCCTAAATGAGCATTAATTTGACCACACAACTCATTCCTATGAAGATACATTCAAACTCACAAAACATGCTCAGCTCGGGCTGAAAATGCATTTAAAGCAATAAAAACTCAAATTGAATGTCACGCCTAAACCAAAGGACTTATGCACACACTTCAACATGTATTTTGTTCAGGATGACCACCTGAAGCCTAAATGAGCATTAATTTGACCACACAACTCATTCTATGAAGATACATTCAAACTCACAAAACATGCTCAGCTCGGGCTGAAAATGCATTTAAAGCAATAAAAACTCAAATTGAATGTCACGCCTAAACCAAAGGACTTATGCCCACACTTCAACATGTATTTAGTTCAGGATGACCACCTGAAGCCTAAATGAGCATTAATTTGACCACACAACTCATTCTATGAAGATACATTCAAACTCACAAAACGTGCTCAGCTCCGGCTGAAAATGCATTTAAAGCAATAAAAACTCAAATTGAGTGTCACGCCTAAACCAAAGGACTTATGCCCACACTTCAACATGTATTTAGTTCAGGATGACCACCTGAAGCCTAAATGAGCATTAATTTGACCACACAACTCATTCCTATGAAGATACATTCAAACTCACAAAACGTGCTCAGCTCGGGCTGAAAATGCATTTAAAGGAATAAAAGCTCAAATTGAGTGTCACGCCTAAACCAAAGGACTTATGCACACACTTCAACATGTATTTTGTTCAGGATGACCTCCTGAAGCCCATATGAGCATTAATTTGACCACACAACTCATTCCTATGAAGATACATTCAAACACACAAAACGTGCTCAGCTCGGGCTGAAAATGCATTTAAAGCAATAAAAACTCAAATTGAGTGTCACGCCTAAACCAAAGGACTTATGCACACACTTCAACATGTATTTTGTTCAGGATGACCTCCTGAAGCCTAAATAAGCATTAATTTGACCACACAACTCATTTCTATGACGATACATTCAAACTCACAAAACGCGCTCAGCTCGGGCTGAAAATGCATTTAAAGCAATAAAAACTCAAATTGAGTGTCACACCTAAACCAAAGGACTTATGCACACACATCAACATGTATTTAGTTCAGGATGACCACCTGAAGCCTAAATGAGCATTAATTTGACCACACAACTCATTCCTATGAAGATACATTCAAACTCACAAAACGTGCTCAGCTCGGGCTGAAAATGCATTTAAAGCAATAAAAACTCAAATTGAGTGTCACACCTAAACCAAAGGACTTATGCACACACTTCAACATGTATTTTGTTCAGGATGACCCTCTGAACCCCATATGAGCATTAATTTGACTAAACAACTCATTCCTATGAAGTTACATTTAAACTCACAAAACTTGCTTAGCTCGGGCTGAAAATGCATTTAAAGCAATAAAAACTCAAATTGAGTGTCACGCCTAAACCAAAGGACTTATGCACACACTTCAACATGTATTTTGTTCAGGATGACCACCTGACGCCTAAATGAGCATTAATTTGACCACACAACTCATTCCTATGAAGATACATTCAAACTCACAAAACGTGCTCAGCTCGGGCTGAAAATGCATTTAAAGCAATAAAAACTCAAATTGAGTGTCACGCCTAAACCAAAGGACTTATGCACACACTTCAACATGTATTTTGTTCAGGATGACCTCCTGAAGCCTAAATCAGCAATAATTTGACCACACAACTCATTCCTATGAAGATACATTCAAAGTCAGAAAGCGCGCTCAGCTCGGGCTGAAAATGCATTTAATTTAAAGCAATAAAAACTCAAATTGAGTGTCACGCCTAAACCAAAGGACTTATGCACACACTTCAACATGTATTTAGTTCAGGATGACCACCTGAAGCCTAAATGAGCATTAATTTGACCACACAACTCATTCCTATGAAGATACATTCAAACTCACAAAACGTGCTCAGCTCGGGCTGAAAATGCATTTAAAGCAATAAAAACTCAAATTGAGTGTCACACCTAAACCAAAGGACTTATGCACACACTTCAACATGTATTTTGTTCAGGATGACCTCCTGAAGCCCATATGAGCATTAATTTGACTACACAACTCATTCCTATGAAGATACATTCAAACTCACAAAACGTGCTCAGCTCGGGCTGAAAATGCATTTAAAGCAATAAAAACTCAAATTGAGTGTCACGCCTAAACCAAAGGACTTATGCACACACTTCAACATGTATTTTGTTCAGGATGACCTCCTGAAGCCTAAATAAGCATTAATTTGACCACACAACTCATTCCTATGAAGATACATTCAAACTCACAAAACGCGCTCAGCTCGGGCTGAAAATGCATTTAAAGCAATAAAAACTCAAATTTAGTGTCACACCTAAACCAAAGGACTTATGCACACACTTCAACATGTATTTAGTTCAGGATGACATCCTGAAGCCCATATGAGCATTAATTTGACTACACAACTCATTCCTATGAAGATACATTCAAACTCACAAAACGTGCTCAACTCGGGCTGAAAATGCATTTAAAGCAATAAAAACTCAAATTGAGTGTCACGCCTAAACCAAAGGACTTATGCACACACTTCAACATGTATTTTGTTCAGGATGACCTCCTGAAGCCCATATGAGCATTAATTTGACTACACAACTCATTCCTATGAAGATACATTCAAACTCACAAAACGTGCTCAGCTCGGGCTGAAAATGCATTTAAAGCAATAAAAACTCAAATTGAGTGTCACGCCTAAACCAAAGGACTTATGCACACACTTCAACATGTATTTTGTTCAGGATGACCACCTGACGCCTAAATGAGCATTAATTTGACCACACAACTCATTCCTATGAAGATACATTCAAAGTCAGAAAGCGCGCTCAGCTCGGGCTGAAAATGCATTTAATTTAAAGCAATAAAAACTCAAATTGAGTGTCACGCCTAAACCAAAGGACTTATGCACACACTTCAACATGTATTTAGTTCAGGATGACCACCTGAAGCCTAAATGAGCATTAATTTGACTACACAACTCATTCCTATGAAGATACATTCAAACTCACAAAACGTGCTCAGCTCGGGCTGAAAATGCATTTAAAGCAATAAAAACTCAAATTGAGTGTCACACCTAAACCAAAGGACTTATGCACACACTTCAACATGTATTTTGTTCAGGATGACCTCCTGAAGCCCATATGAGCAATAATTTGACTACACAACTCATTCCTATAAAGATACATTCAAACTCACAAAACGTGCTCAGCTCGGGCTGAAAATGCATTTAAAGCAATAAAAACTCAAATTGAGTGTCACGCCTAAACCAAAGGACTTATGCACACACTTCAACATGTATTTAGTTCAGGATGACCACCTGAAGCCTAAATGAGCATTAATTTGACCACACAACTCATTCCTATGAAGATACATTCAAACTCACAAAACGTGCTCAACTCGGGCTGAAAATGCATTTAAAGCAATAAAAACTCAAATTGAGTGTCACGCCTAAACCAAAGGACTTATGCACACACTTCAACATGTATTTTGTTCAGGATGACCTCCTGAAGCCCATATGAGCATTAATTTGACCACACAACTCATTCCTATGAAGATACATTCAAACACACAAAACGTGCTCAGCTCGGCCTGAAAATGCATTTAAAGCAATAAAAACTCAAATTGAGTGTCACACCTAAACCAAAGGACTTATGCACACACTTCAACATGTATTTTGTTCAGGATGACCTCCTGAAGCCCATATGAGCATTAATTTGACTACACAACTCATTCCTATGAAGATACATTCAAACTCACAAAACGTGCTCAGCTCGGGCTGAAAATGCATTTAAAGCAATAAAAACTCAAATTGAGTGTCACGCCTAAACCAAAGGACTTATGCACACACTTCAACATGTATTTTGTTCAGGGTGACCTCCTGAAGTCTAAATCAGCAATAATTTGACCACACAACTCATTCCTATGAAGATACATTCGAAGTCAGAAAGCGTGCTCAGCTCGGGCTGAAAATGCATTTAATTTAAAGCAATAAAAACTCAAATTGAGTGTCACGCCTAAACCAAAGGACTTATGCACACACTTCAACATGTATTTAGTTCAGGATGACCACCTGAAGCCTAAATGAGCATTAATTTGACCACACAACTCATTCCTATGAAGATACATTCAAACTCACAAAACGTGCTCAGCTCGGGCTGAAAATGCATTCAAAGCAATAAAAACTCAAATTGAGTGTCACGCCTAAACCAAAGGACTTATGCACACACTTCAACATGTATTTTGTTCAGGATGACCTTCTGAAGCCCATATGAGCATTAATTTGACTACACAACTCATTCCTATGAAGATACATTCAAACTCACAAAACGTGCTCAGCTCGGGCTGAAAATGCATTTTAAGCAATAAAAACTCAAATTGAGTGTCACGCCTAAACCAAAGGACTTATGCACACACTTGAACATGTATTTTGTTCAGGATGACCTCCTGAAGTCTAAATAAGCATTAATTTGACCACACAACTCATTCCTATGAAGATACATTCAAACTCACAAAACGCGCTCAGCTCGGGCTGAAAATGCATTTAAAGCAATAAAAACTCAAATTTAGTGTCACACCTAAACCAAAGGACTTATGCACACACTTCAACATGTATTTAGTTCAGGATGACCAACTGAAGCCTAAATGAGCATTAATTTGACCACACAACTCATTCCTATGAAGATACATTCAAACTCACAAAACATGCTCAGCTCGGGCTGAAAATGCATTTAAAGCAATTAAAACTCAAATTGAGTGTCACACCTAAACCAAAGGACTTATGCACACACTTCACCATGTATTTTGCTCAGGATGACCTCGTGAAGCCCATATGAGCATTAGTTTGACTACACAACTCATTCCTATAAAGATACATTCAAACTCACAAAACGTGCTCAGCTCGGGCTGAAAATGCATTTAAAGCAATAAAAACTCAAATTGAGTGTCACGCCTAAACCAAAGGACTTATGCACACACTTCAACACGTATTTAGTTCAGGATGACCACCTGAAGCCTAAATGAGCATTAATTTGACCACGCAACTCATTCCTATGAAGATACATTCAAACTCACAAAACGTGCTCAACTCGGGCTGAAAATGCATTTAAAGCAATAAAAACTCAAATTGAGTGTCACACCTAAACCAAAGGACTTATGCACACACTTCAACGTGTATTTTGTTCAGGATGACCTCCTGAAGCCCATATGAGCATTAATTTGACCACACAACTCATTCCTATGAAGATACATTCAAACTCACAAAACGTGCTCAGCTCGGGCTGAAAATGCATTTAAAGCAATAAAACTCAAATTGAGTGTCACACCTAAACCAAAGGACTTATTCACACACGTCAACATGTATTTTGTTCAGGATGACCTCCTGAAGCCCATATGAGCATTAATTTGACCACACAACTCATTCCTATGAAGATACATTCAAACTCACAAAACGTGCTCAGCTCGGGCTGAAAATGCATTTAAAGCAATTAAAACTCAAATTGAGTGTCACACCTAAACCAAAGGACTTATGCACACACTTCACCATGTATTTTGCTCAGGATGACCTCGTGAAGCCCATATGAGCATTAGTTTGACTACACAACTCATTCCTATAAAGATACATTCAAACTCACAAAACGTGCTCAGCTCGGGCTGAAAATGCATTTAAAGCAATAAAAACTCAAATTGAGTGTCACGCCTAAACCAAAGGACTTATGCACACACTTCAACATGTATTTAGTTCAGGATGACCACCTGAAGCCTAAATGAGCATTAATTTGACCACGCAACTCATTCCTATGAAGATACATTCAAACTCACAAAACGTGCTCAGCTCGGGCTGAAAATGCATTTAAAGCAATAAAAACTCAAATTGAGTGTCACACCTAAACCAAAGGACTTATGCACACACTTCAACGTGTATTTTGTTCAGGATGACCTCCTGAAGCCCATATGAGCATTAATTTGACCACACAACTCATTCCTATGAAGATACATTCAAACTCACAAAACGTGCTCAGCTCGGGCTGAAAATGCATTTAAAGCAATAAAAACTCAAATTGAGTGTCACGCCTAAACCAAAGGACTTATGCACACTTTTCAACATGTATTTTGTTCAGGATGACCTCCTGAAGCCTAAATCAGCAATAATTTCACCACACAACTCATTCCTATGAAGATACATTCAAAGTCAGAAAGCGCGCTCAGCTCGGGCTGAAAATGCATTCAATTTAAAGCAATAAAAACTCAAATTGAGTGTCACGCCTAAACCAAAGGACTTATTCACACACTTCAACATGTATTTAGTTCAGGATGACCACCTGAAGCCTAAATGAGCATTAATTTGACCACACAACTCATTCCTATGAAGATACATTCAAACTCACAAAACGTGCTCAGCTCGGGCTGAAAATGCATTTAAAGCAATAAAAACTCAAATTGAGTGTCACACCTAAACCAAAGGACTTATGCACACACTTCAACATGTATTTTGTTCAGGATGACCTCCTGAAGCCTAAATAAGCATTAATTTGACCACACAACTCATTCTTTTGAAGATACATTCAAACTCACAAAACGCGCTCAGCTCGGGCTGAAAATGCATTTAAAGCAATAAAAACTCAAATTGAGTGTCACACCTAAACCAAAGGACTTATGCACACACTTCAACGTGTATTTTGTTCAGGATGACCTCCTGAAGCCCATATGAGCATTAATTTGACCACACAACTCATTCCTATGAAGATACATTCAAACTCACAAAACGTGCTCAGCTCGGGCTGAAAATGCATTTAAAGCAATAAAACTCAAATTGAGTGTCACACCTAAACCAAAGGACTTATTCACACACTTCAACATGTATTTTGTTCAGGATGACCACCTGAAGCCTAAATGAGCATTAATTTGACCACACAACTCATTCCTATGAAGATACATTCAAACACACAAAACGTGCTCAGCTCGGCCTGAAAATGCATTTAAAGCAATAAAAACTCAAATTGAGTGTCACGCCTAAACCAAAGGACTTATGCACACACTTCAACATGTATTTTGTTCAGGATGACCTCCTGAAGCCTAAATCAGCAATAATTTGACCACACAACTCATTCCTATGAAGATACATTCAAAGTCAGAAAGCGCGCTCAGCTCGGGCTGAAAATGCATTTAAAGCAATAAAAACTCAAATTGAGTGTCACACCTAAACCAAAGGACTTATGCACACACTTCAACATGTATTTAGTTCAGGATGACCACCTGAAGCCTAAATGAGCATTAATTTGACCACACAACTCATTCCTATGAAGATACATTCAAACTCACAAAACATGCTCAGCTCGGGCTAAAAATGCATTTAAAGCAATAAAAACTCAAATTGAATGTCACGCCTAAACCAAAGGACTTATGCACACACTTCAACATGTATTTTGTTCAGGATGACCACCTGAAGCCTAAATGAGCATTAATTTGACCACACAACTCATTCTATGAAGATACATTCAAACTCACAAAACGTGCTCAGCTCGGGCTGAAAATGCATTTAAAGCAATAAAAACTCAAATTGAGTGTCACGCCTAAACCAAAGGACTTATGCACACACTTCAACATGTATTTTGTTCAGGATGACCTCCTGAAGCCTAAATGAGCAATAATTTGACCACACAACTCATTCCTATGAAGATACATTCAAACTCAAAAAACGTGCTCAGCTCGGGCTGAAAATGCATTTAAAGCAATAAAAACTCAAATTGAGTGTCACACCTAAACCAAAGGACTTATGCACTCACTTCAACATGTATTTTGTTCAGGATGACCTCCTGAAGCCCATATGAGCATTAATTTGACCACACAACTCATTCCTATGAAGATACATTCAAACTCACAAAACGTGCTCAGCTTGGGCTGAAAATGCATTTAAAGCAATAAAAACTCAAATTGAGTGTCACACCTAAACCAAAGGACTTATGCACACACTTCAACATGTATTTTGTTCAGGATGACCTCCTGAAGCCCATATGAGGATTAATTTGACTACACAACTCATTCCTATGAAGATACATTCAAACTCACAAAACGTGCTCAGCTCGGGCTGAAAATGCATTTAAAGCAATAAAAACTCAAATTGAGTGTCACGCCTAAACCAAAGGACTTATGCACACACTTCAACATGTATTTTGTTCAGGATGACCTCCTGAAGTCTAAATCAGCAATAATTTGACCACACAACTCATTCCTATGAAGATACATTCAAAGTCAGAAAGCGTGCTCAGCTCGGGCTGAAAATGCATTTAATTTAAAGCAATAAAAACTCAAATTGAGTGTCACGCCTAAACCAAAGGACTTATGCACACACTTCAACATGTATTTAGTTCAGGATGACCACCTGAAGCCTAAATGAGCATTAATTTGACCACACAACTCATTCCTATGAAGATACATTCAAACTCACAAAACGTGCTCAGCTCGGGCTGAAAATGCATTCAAAGCAATAAAAACTCAAATTGAGTGTCACGCCTAAACCAAAGGACTTATGCACACACTTCAACATGTATTTTGTTCAGGATGACCTTCTGAAGCCCATATGAGCATTAATTTGACTACACAACTCATTCCTATGAAGATACATTCAAACTCACAAAACGTGCTCAGCTCGGGCTGAAAATGCATTTAAAGCAATAAAAACTCAAATTGAGTGTCACGCCTAAACCAAAGGACTTATGCACACACTTGAACATGTATTTTGTTCAGGATGACCTCCTGAAGTCTAAATAAGCATTAATTTGACCACACAACTCATTCCTATGAAGATACATTCAAACTCACAAAACGCGCTCAGCTCGGGCTGAAAATGCATTTAAAGCAATAAAAACTCAAATTGAGTGTCACACCTAAACCAAAGGACTTATGCACACACTTCAACATGTATTTAGTTCAGGATGACCAACTGAAGCCTAAATGAGCATTAATTTGACCACACAACTCATTCCTATGAAGATACATTCAAACTCACAAAACATGCTCAGCTCGGGCTGAAAATGCATTTAAAGCAATTAAAACTCAAATTGAGTGTCACACCTAAACCAAAGGACTTATGCACACACTTCACCATGTATTTTGCTCAGGATGACCTCGTGAAGCCCATATGAGCATTAGTTTGACTACACAACTCATTCCTATAAAGATACATTCAAACTCACAAAACGTGCTCAGCTCGGGCTGAAAATGCATTTAAAGCAATAAAAACTCAAATTGAGTGTCACGCCTAAACCAAAGGACTTATGCACACACTTCAACACGTATTTAGTTCAAGATGACCACCTGAAGCCTAAATGAGCATTAATTTGACCACGCAACTCATTCCTATGAAGATACATTCAAACTCACAAAACGTGCTCAACTCGGGCTGAAAATGCATTTAAAGCAATAAAAACTCAAATTGAGTGTCACACCTAAACCAAAGGACTTATGCACACACTTCAACGTGTATTTTGTTCAGGATGACCTCCTGAAGCCCATATGAGCATTAATTTGACCACACAACTCATTCCTATGAAGATACATTCAAACTCACAAAACGTGCTCAGCTCGGGCTGAAAATGCATTTAAAGCAATAAAACTCAAATTGAGTGTCACACCTAAACCAAAGGACTTATTCACACACTTCAACATGTATTTTGTTCAGGATGACCTCCTGAAGCCCATATGAGCATTAATTTGACCACACAACTCATTCCTATGAAGATACATTCAAACTCACAAAACGTGCTCAGCTCGGGCTGAAAATGCATTTAAAGCAATTAAAACTCAAATTGAGTGTCACACCTAAACCAAAGGACTTATGCACACACTTCACCATGTATTTTGCTCAGGATGACCTCGTGAAGCCCATATGAGCATTAGTTTGACTACACAACTCATTCCTATAAAGATACATTCAAACTCACAAAACGTGCTCAGCTCGGGCTGAAAATGCATTTAAAGCAATAAAAACTCAAATTGAGTGTCACGCCTAAACCAAAGGACTTATGCACACACTTCAACATGTATTTAGTTCAGGATGACCACCTGAAGCCTAAATGAGCATTAATTTGACCACGCAACTCATTCCTATGAAGATACATTCAAACTCACAAAACGTGCTCAACTCGGGCTGAAAATGCATTTAAAGCAATAAAAACTCAAATTGAGTGTCACACCTAAACCAAAGGACTTATGCACACACTTCAACGTGTATTTTGTTCAGGATGACCTCCTGAAGCCCATATGAGCATTAATTTGACCACACAACTCATTCCTATGAAGATACATTCAAACTCACAAAACGTGCTCAGCTCGGGCTGAAAATGCATTTAAAGCAATAAAAACTCAAATTGAGTGTCACGCCTAAACCAAAGGACTTATGCACACTTTTCAACATGTATTTTGTTCAGGATGACCTCCTGAAGCCTAAATCAGCAATAATTTCACCACACAACTCATTCCTATGAAGATACATTCAAAGTCAGAAAGCGCGCTCAGCTCGGGCTGAAAATGCATTCAATTTAAAGCAATAAAAACTCAAATTGAGTGTCACGCCTAAACCAAAGGACTTATTCACACACTTCAACATGTATTTAGTTCAGGATGACCACCTGAAGCCTAAATGAGCATTAATTTGACCACACAACTCATTCCTATGAAGATACATTCAAACTCACAAAACGTGCTCAGCTCGGGCTGAAAATGCATTTAAAGCAATAAAAACTCAAATTGAGTGTCACACCTAAACCAAAGGACTTATGCACACACTTCAACATGTATTTTGTTCAGGATGACCTCCTGAAGCCTAAATAAGCATTAATTTGACCACACAACTCATTCTTTTGAAGATACATTCAAACTCACAAAACGCGCTCAGCTCGGGCTGAAAATGCATTTAAAGCAATAAAAACTCAAATTGAGTGTCACACCTAAACCAAAGGACTTATGCACACACTTCAACGTGTATTTTGTTCAGGATGACCTCCTGAAGCCCATATGAGCATTAATTTGACCACACAACTCATTCCTATGAAGATACATTCAAACTCACGAAACGTGCTCAGCTCGGGCTGAAAATGCATTTAAAGCAATAAAACTCAAATTGAGTGTCACACCTAAACCAAAGGACTTATTCACACACTTCAACATGTATTTTGTTCAGGATGACCTCCTGAAGCCCATATGAGCATTAATTTGACCACACAACTCATTCCTATGAAGATACATTCAAACTCACAAAACGTGCTCAGCTCGGGCTGAAAATGCATTTAAAGCAATAAAAACTCAAATTGAGTGTCACGCCTAAACCAAAGGACTTATGCACACACTTCAACATGTATTTTGTTCAGGATGACCACCTGAAGCCTAAATGAGCATTAATTTGACTACACAACTCATTCCTATGAAGATACATTCAAACTCACAAAACGTGCTCAGCTCGGGCTGAAAATGCATTTAAAGCAATAAAAATTCAAATTGAGTGTCACGCCCAAACCAAAGGACTTATGCACACACTTCAACATGTATTTTGTTCAAGATGTCCTCCTGAAGCCTAAATGAGCATTAATATGATCACACATCTCAATCCTATGAAGATACATTCAAACTCAGAACAAGTGCTCAGCTCGGCCCGAAACTGCACTTAAAGCAATAAAAACTGAAATTGAGTATAGTCATGGTACCCGCGTTGAGTTATAATTAGTTCAAGAACAAAGAGAAATTGAATAATTGGCTCAAGAGTACAGTTATACAGTCATATAAATGTAAAATGGTTTCAGGCCTCGGAGACAATAACGGACTTTGGTCAGTAGAGGGCAACATAGACCATAACATGATTCAAGACACATTTTGAAAACTTGTTCCACTCGGCCTGAAAATGCATTTAAAGCAATAATAACTCAAATTGAGTGTCACTCCCAAACCAAAGGACTTTTGCACACACTTCAATGTATTTAGTTCAGGATGTCCTCCTGAAGCCTAAATGAGCAGTAATTTGACTACACAACTCATTCCTATGAAGATACATTCAAACTCAAAAAATGTGCTCAGCTCGGCAAAAAATGCATTTAAAGCAATAAAAACTCAAATTGAGTGTCACGCCTAAACCAAAGGACTTATGCACACACTTCAACATGTATTTTGTTCAGGATGACCACCTGAAGCCTAAATAAGCATTAATTTGACCACACAACTCATTCCTATGAAGATACATTCAAACTCACAAAACGTGCTCAGCTCGGGCTGAAAATGCATTTAAAAAAATAAAAACTCAAATTGAGTGTCACGCCTGAACCAAAGGACTTATGCACACACTTCAACATGTATTTTGTTCAGGATGACCTCCTGAAGCCTATTTGAGCAATAATTTGACCACACAACTCATTCCTATGAAGATACATTCAAAGTCAGAAAGCGCGCTCAGCTCGGGCTGAAAATGCATTTAAAGCAATAAAAACTCAAATTGAGTGTCACGCCTAAACCAAAGGACTTATGCACACACTTCAACATGTATTTTGTTCAGGATGACCTCCTGAAGCCTAAATCAGCAATAATTTGACCACACAACTCATTCCTATGAAGATACATTCAAAGTTAGAAAGTGCGCTCAGCTCGGGCTGAAAATGCATTTAATTTAAAGCAATAAAAACTCCAATTGAGTGTCACGCCTAAACCAAAGGACTTATGCACACACTTCAACATGTATTTAGTTCAGGATGACCACCTGAAGCCTAAATGAGCATTAATTTGACCACACAACTCATTCCTATGAAGATACATTCAAACTCACAAAACGTGCTCAGCTCGGGCTGAAAATGCATTTAAAAAAATAAAAACTCAAATTGAGTGTCACGCCTGAACCAAAGGACTTATGCACACACTTCAACATGTATTTTGTTCAGGATGACCACCTGAAGCCTAAATCAGCAATAATTTCACCACACAACTCATTCCTATGAAGATACATTCAAAGTCAGAAAGCGCGCTCAGCTCGGGCTGAAAATGCATTTAATTTAAAGCAATAAAAACTCAAATTGAGTGTCACACCTAAACCAAAGGACTTATGCACGCACGTCAACATGTATTTTGTTCAGGATGACCACCTGAAGCCTAAATGAGCATTTATTTGACCACACAACTCATTCCTATGAAGATACATTCAAACTCACAAAACATGGTCAGCTCGGGCTGAAAATGCATTTAAAGCAATAAAAACTCAAATTGAATGTCACGCCTAAACCAAAGGACTTATGCACACACTTCAACATGTATTTTGTTCAGGATGACCACCTGAAGCCTAAATGAGCATTAATTTGACCACACAACTCATTCTATGAAGATACATTCAAACTCACAAAACGTGCTCAGCTTGGGCTGAAAATGCATTTAAAGCAATAAAAACTCAAATTGAGTGTCACACCTAAACCAAAGGACTTATGCCCACACTTCAACATGTATTTAGTTCAGGATGACCACCTGAAGCCTAAATGAGCATTAATTTGACCACACAACTCATTCCTATGAAGATACATTCAAACTCACAAAACGTGCTCAGCTCGGGCTGAAAATGCATTTAAAGCAATAAAAACTCAAATTGAGTGTCACGCCTAAACCAAAGGACTTATGCACACACTTCAACATGTGTTTTGTTCAGGATGACCTCCTGAAGCCTAAATGAGCAATAATTTGACCACACAACTCATTCCTATGAAGATACATTCAAACTCAAAAAACGTGCTCAGCTCGGGCTGAAAATGCATTTAAAGCAATAAAAACTCAAATTGAGTGTCAAAACTAAACCAAAGGACTTATGCACACACTTCAACATGTATTTTGTTCAGGATGACCTCCTGAAGCCTAAATAGGCATTCATTTGACCACACAACTCATTCTTTTGAAGATACATTCAAACTCACAAAACGCGCTCAGCTCGGGCTGAAAATGCATTTAAAGCAATAAAAACTCAAATTGAGTGTCACGCCTAAACCAAAGGACTTATGCACACACTACAACATGTATTTTGTTCAGGGTGACCTCCTGAAGCCTAAATAAGCATTAATTTGACCACACAACTCATTCCTATGAAGATACATTCAAACTCACAAAACGCGCTCAGCTCGGGCTGAAAATGCATTTAAAGCAATAAAAACTCAAATTGAGTGTCACACCTAAACCAAAGGACTTATGCACACACTTCAACATGTATTTTGTTCAGGATGACATCCTGAAGCCCATATGAGCATTAATTTGACTACACAACTCATTCCTATGAAGATACATTCAAACTCACAAAACGTGCTCAGCTCGGGCTGAAAATGCATTTAAAGCAATAAAAACTCAAATTGAGTGTCACGCCTAAACCAAAGGACTTATGCACACACTTCAACATGTATTTTGTTCACGATGACCACCTGAAGCCTAAATGAGCATTAATTTGACCACACAACTCATTCCTATGAAGATACATTCAAACTCACAAAACGTGCTCAACTCGGGCTGAAAATGCATTTAAAGCAATAAAAGCTCAAATTGAGTGTCACGCCTAAACCAAAGGACTTATGCACACACTTCAACATGTATTTTGTTCAGGATGACCTCCTGAAGCCCATATGAGCATTAATTTGACCACACAACTCATTCCTATGAAGATACATTCAAACACACAAAACGTGCTCAGCTCGGCCTGAAAATGCATTTAAAGCAATAAAAACTCAAATTGAGTGTCACGCCTAAACCAAAGGACTTATGCACACACTTCAACATGTATTTTGTTCAGGATGACCACCTGACGCCTAAATGAGCATTCATTTGACCACACAACTCATTCCTATGAAGATACATTCAAACACACAAAACGTGCTCAGCTCGGCCTGAAAATGCATTTAAAGCAATAAAAACTCAAATTGAGTGTCACGCCTAAACCAAAGGACTTATGCACACACTTCAACATGTGTTTTGTTCAGGATGACCTCCTGAAGCCTAAATGAGCAATAATTTGACCACACAACTCATTCCTATGAAGATACATTCAAACTCAAAAAAAGTGCTCAGCTCGGGCTGAAAATGCATTTAAAGCAATAAAAACTCAAATTGAGTGTCACACCTAAACCAAAGGACTTATGCACACACTTCAACATGTATTTTGTTCAGGATGACCTCCTGAAGCCCATATGAGCATTAATTTGACCACACAACTCATTCCTATGAAGATACATTCAAACTCACAAAACGTGCTCAGCTCGGGCTGAAAATGCATTTAAAGCAATAAAAACTCAAATTGAGTGTCACGCCTAAACCAAAGGACTTATGCACACACTTCAACATGTATTTTGTTCACGATGACCACCTGAAGCCTAAATGAGCATTAATTTGACCACACAACTCATTCCTATGAAGATACATTCAAACTCACAAAACGCGCTCAACTCGGGCTGAAAATGCATTTAAAGCAATAAAAGCTCAAATTGAGTGTCACGCCTAAACCAAAGGACTTATGCACACACTTCAACATGTATTTTGTTCAGGATGACCTCCTGAAGCCCATATGAGCATTAATTTGACCACACAACTCATTCCTATGAGAATACATTCAAACTCACAAAACGCGCTAAACTCGGGCTGAAAATGCATTTAAAGCAATAAAAACTCAAATTGAGTGTCACGCCTAAACCAAAGGACTTATGCACACACTTCAACATGTATTTAGTTCAGGATGACCACCTGAAGCCTAAATGAGCATTAATTTGACTACACAACTCATTCCTATGAAGATACATTCAAACTCACAAAACGTGCTCAGCTCGGGCTGAAAATGCATTTAAAGCAATTAAAACTCAAATTGAGTGTCACACCTAAACCAAAGGACTTATGCACACACTTCAACATGTATTTTGTTCAGGATGACCACCTGAAGCCTAAATGAGCATTAATTTGACCACACAACTCATTCCTATGAAGATACATTCAAACTCACAAAACTTGCTCAGCTCGGGCTGAAAATGCATTTAAAGCAATAAAAACTCAAATTGAGTGTCACGCCTAAACCAAAGGACTTATGCACACACTTCAACATGTATTTTGTTCAGGATGACCCCCTTAAGCCTAAATGAGCAATAATTTGACCACACAACTCATTCCTATGAAGATACATTCAAACTCAAAAAACGTGCTCAGCTCGGTCTGAAAATGCATTTAAAGCAATAAAAACTCAAATTGAGTGTCACACCTAAACCAAAGGACTTATGCACACACTTCAACATGTATTTTGTTCAGGATGACCTCCTGAAGCCCATATGAGCATTAATTTGACCACACAACTCATTCCTATGAAGATACATTCAAACTCACAAAACGTGCTCAGCTCGGGATGAAAATGCATTTAAAGCAATAAAAACTCAAATTGAGTGTCACGCCTAAACCAAAGGACTTATGCACACACTTCAACATGTATTTAGTTCAGGATGACCACCTGAAGCCTAAATGAGCATTAATTTGACCACACAACTCATTCCTATGAAGATACATTCAAACTCACAAAACGTGCTCAACTCAGGCTGAAAATGCATTTAAAGCAATAAAAACTCAAATTGAGTGTCACGCCTAAACCAAAGGACTTATGCACACACTTCAACATGTATTTTGTTCAGGATGACCTCCTGAAGCCCATATGAGCATTAATTTGACCACACAACTCATTCCTATGAAGATACATTCAAACACACAAAACGTGCTCAGCTCGGCCTGAAAATGCATTTAAAGCAATAAAAACTCAAATTGAGTGTCACGCCTAAACCAAAGGACTTATGCACACACTTCAACATGTATTTTGTTCAGGATGACAACCTGACGCCTAATTGAGCATTAATTTTACCACACAACTCATTCCTATGAAGATACATTCAAACTCACAAAATGCGCTCAGCTCGGGCTGAAAATGCATTTAAAGCAATAAAAACTCAAATTGAGTGTCACACCTAAACCAAAGGACTTATGCACACACTTCAACATGTATTTTGTTCAGGATGACGTCCTGAAGCCCATATGAGCATTAATTTGACCACACAACTCATTCCTATGAAGATACATTCAAACTCACAAAACGTGCTCAGCTCGGGCTGAAAATGCATTTAAAGCAATAAAACTCAAATTGAGTGTCACACCTAAACCAAAGGACTTATTCACACACTTCAAAATGTATTTTGTTCAGGATGACCTCCTGAAG
Organism: Hippocampus guttulatus; assembly: GCF_054856545.1. Classification (NCBI taxonomy): domain Eukaryota; kingdom Metazoa; phylum Chordata; class Actinopteri; order Syngnathiformes; family Syngnathidae; genus Hippocampus; species Hippocampus guttulatus. The sequence continues at coordinate 150,301 of NW_028233886.1, read as the reverse complement.
CCCATATGAGCATTAATTTGACCACACAACTCATTCCTATGAAGATACATTCAAACTCACAAAACGTGCTCAGCTCGGGCTGAAAGTGCATTTAAAGCAATAAAAACTCAAATTGAGTGTCACGCCTAAACCAAAGGACTTATGCACACACTTCAACATGTATTTTGTTCAGGATGACCACCTGAAGCCTAAATGAGCATTAATTTGACCACACAACTCATTCCTATGAAGATACATTCAAACTCACAAACCTTGCTCAGCTCGGGCTGAAAATGCATTTAAAGCAATAAAAACTCAAATTGAGTGTCACGCCTAAACCAAAGGACTTATGCACACACTTCAACATGTATTTTGTTCAGGATGACCTCCTGAAGCCTAAATGAGCAATAATTTGACCACACAACTCATTCCTATGAAGATACATTCAAACTCAAAAAACGTGCTCAGCTCGCTCTGAAAATGCATTTAAAGCAATAAAAACTCAAATTGAGTGTCACACCTAAACCAAAGGACTTATGCACACACTTCAACATGTATTTTGTTCAGGATGACCTCCTGAAGCCCATATGAGCATTAATTTGACCACACAACTCATTCCTATGAAGATACATTCAAACTCACAAAACGTGCTCAGCTCGGGATGAAAATGCATTTAAAGCAATAAAAACTCAAATTGAGTGTCACGCCTAAACCAAAGGACTTATGCACACACTTCAACATGTATTTAGTTCAGGATGACCACCTGAAGCCTAAATGAGCATTAATTTGACCACCCAACTCATTCCTATGAAGATACATTCAAACTCACAAAACGTGCTCAACTCAGGCTGAAAATGCATTTAAAGCAATAAAAACTCAAATTGAGTGTCACGCCTAAACCAAAGGACTTATGCACACACTTCAACATGTATTTTGTTCAGGATGACCTCCTGAAGCCCATATGAGCATTAATTTGACCACACAACTCATTCCTATGAAGATACATTCAAACACACAAAACGTGCTCAGCTCGGCCTGAAAATGCATTTAAAGCAATAAAAACTCAAATTGAGTGTCACGCCTAAACCAAAGGACTTATGCACACACTTCAACATGTATTTTGTTCAGGATGACCACCTGACGCCTAATTGAGCATTAATTTGACCACACAACTCATTCCTATGAAGATACATTCAAACTCACAAAACGCGCTCAGCTCGGGCTGAAAATGCATTTAAAGCAATAAAAACTCAAATTGAGTGTCACGCCTAAACCAAAGGACTTATGGACACACTTCAACATGTATTTTGTTCAGGATGACCTCCTGAAGCCCATATGATCATTAATTTGACCACACAACTCATTCTTATGAAGATACATTCAAACACACAAAACGTGCTCAGCTCGGCCTGAAAATGCATTTAAAGCAATAAAAACTCAAATTGAGTGTCACGCCTAAACCAAAGGACTTATGCACACACTTCAACATGTATTTTGTTCAGGATGACCACCTGACGCCTAAATGAGCATTAATTTGACCACACAACTCATTCCTATGAAGATACATTCAAACTCACAAAACGCGCTCAGCTCGGGCTGAAAATGCATTTAAAGCAATAAAAACTCAAATTGAGTGTCACGCCTAAACCAAAGGACTTATGCACACACTTCAACATGTATTTTGTTCAGGGTGACCTCCTGAAGCCTAAATAAGCATTAATTTGACCACACAACTCATTCCTATGAAGATACATTCAAACTCACAAAACGCGCTCAGCTCGGGCTGAAAATGCATTTAAAGCAATAAAAACTCAAATTTAGTGTCACACCTAAACCAAAGGACTTATGCACACACTTCAACATGTATTTAGTTCAGGATGACATCCTGAAGCCCATATGAGCATTAATTTGTCTACACAACTCATTCCTATGAAGATACATTCAAACTCACAAAACGTGCTCAGCTCGGGATGAAAATGCATTTAAAGCAATAAAAACTCAAATTGAGTGTCACGCCTAAACCAAAGGACTTATGCACACACTTCAACATGTATTTAGTTCAGGATGACCACCTGAAGCCTAAATGAGCATTAATTTGACCACAACTCATTCCTATGAAGATACATTCAAACTCACAAAACGTGCTCAACTCAGGCTGAAAATGCATTTAAAGCAATAAAAACTCAAATTGAGTGTCACGCCTAAACCAAAGGACTTATGCACACACTTCAACATGTATTTTGTTCAGGATGACCTCCTGAAGCCCATATGAGCATTAATTTGACCACACAACTCATTCCTATGAAGATACATTCAAACACACAAAACGTGCTCAGCTCGGCCTGAAAATGCATTTAAAGCAATAAAAACTCAAATTGAGTGTCACGCCTAAACCAAAGGACTTATGCACACACTTCAACATGTATTTTGTTCAGGATGACCACCTGACGCCTAATTGAGCATTAATTTGACCACACAACTCATTCCTATGAAGATACATTCAAACTCACAAAATGCGCTCAGCTCGGGCTTAAAATGCATTTAAAGCAATAAAAACTCAAATTGAGTGTCACGCCTAAACCAAAGGACTTATGGACACACTTCAACATGTATTTTGTTCAGGATGACCTCCTGAAGCCCATATGATCATTAATTTGACCACACAACTCATTCTTATGAAGATACATTCAAACACACAAAACGTGCTCAGCTCGGCCTGAAAATGCATTTAAAGCAATAAAAACTCAAATTGAGTGTCACGCCTAAACCAAAGGACTTATGCACACACTTCAACATGTATTTTGTTCAGGATGACCTCCTGAAGCCCATATGAGCATTAATTTGACCACACAACTCATTCCTATGAAGATACATTCAAACACACAAAACGTGCTCAGCTCGGCCTGAAAATGCATTTAAAGCAATAAAAACTCAAATTGAGTGTCACGCCTAAACCAAAGGACTTATGCACACACTTCAACATGTATTTTGTTCAGGATGACCATCTGACGCCTAAATGAGCATTAATTTGACCACACAACTCATTCCTATGAAGATACATTCAAACTCACAAAACGCGCTCAGCTCGGGCTGAAAATGCATTTAAAGCAATAAAAACTCAAATTGAGTGTCACGCCTAAACCAAAGGACTTATGCACACACTTCAACATGTATTTTGTTCAGGGTGACCTCCTGAAGCCTAAATAAGCATTAATTTGACCACACAACTCATTCCTATGAAGATACATTCAAACTCACAAAACGCGCTCAGCTCGGGCTGAAAATGCATTTAAAGCAATAAAAACTCAAATTTAGTGTCACACCTAAACCAAAGGACTTATGCACACACTTCAACATGTATTTAGTTCAGGATGACATCCTGAAGCCCATATGAGCATTAATTTGTCTACACAACTCATTCCTATGAAGATACATTCAAACTCACAAAACGTGCTCAGCTCGGGATGAAAATGCATTTAAAGCAATAAAAACTCAAATTGAGTGTCACGCCTAAACCAAAGGACTTATGCACACACTTCAACATGTATTTAGTTCAGGATGACCACCTGAAGCCTAAATGAGCATTAATTTGACCACACAACTCATTCCTATGAAGATACATTCAAACTCACAAAACGCGCTCAACTCGGGCTGAAAATGCATTTAAAGCAATAAAAGCTCAAATTGAGTGTCACGCCTAAACCAAAGGACTTATGCACACACTTCAACATGTATTTTGTTCAGGATGACCTCCTGAAGCCCATATGAGCATTAATTTGACCACACAACTCATTCCTATGAGAATACATTCAAACTCACAAAACGCGCTAAACTCGGGCTGAAAATGCATTTAAAGCAATAAAAACTCAAATTGAGTGTCACGCCTAAACCAAAGGACTTATGCACACACTTCAACATGTATTTTGTTCAGGATGACCACCTGACGCCTAAATGAGCATTAATTTGACCACACAACTCATTCCTATGAAGATACATTCAAAGTCAGAAAGCGCGCTCAGCTCGGGCTGAAAATACATTTAATTTAAAGCAATAAAAACTCAAATTGAGTGTCACGCCTAAACCAAAGGACTTATGCACACACTTCAACATGTATTTAGTTCAGGATGACCACCTGAAGCCTAAATGAGCATTAATTTGACTACACAACTCATTCCTATGAAGATACATTCAAACTCACAAAACGTGCTCAGCTCGGGCTGAAAATGCATTTAAAGCAATTAAAACTCAAATTGAGTGTCACACCTAAACCAAAGGACTTATGCACACACTTCAACATGTATTTTGTTCAGGATGACCACCTGAAGCCTAAATGAGCATTAATTTGACCACACAACTCATTCCTATGAAGATACATTCAAACTCACAAAACTTGCTCAGCTCGGGCTGAAAATGCATTTAAAGCAATAAAAACTCAAATTGAGTGTCACGCCTAAACCAAAGGACTTATGCACACACTTCAACATGTATTTTGTTCAGGATGACCTCCTTAAGCCTAAATGAGCAATAATTTGACCACACAACTCATTCCTATGAAGATACATTCAAACTCAAAAAACGTGCTCAGCTCGGTCTGAAAATGCATTTAAAGCAATAAAAACTCAAATTGAGTGTCACACCTAAACCAAAGGACTTATGCACACACTTCAACATGTATTTTGTTCAGGATGACCTCCTGAAGCCCATATGAGCATTAATTTGACCACACAACTCATTCCTATGAAGATACATTCAAACTCACAAAACGTGCTCAGCTCGGGATGAAAATGCATTTAAAGCAATAAAAACTCAAATTGAGTGTCACGCCTAAACCAAAGGACTTATGCACACACTTCAACATGTATTTAGTTCAGGATGACCACCTGAAGCCTAAATGAGCATTAATTTGACCACACAACTCATTCCTATGAAGATACATTCAAACTCACAAAACGTGCTCAACTCAGGCTGAAAATGCATTTAAAGCAATAAAAACTCAAATTGAGTGTCACGCCTAAACCAAAGGACTTATGCACACACTTCAACATGTATTTTGTTCAGGATGACCTCCTGAAGCCCATATGAGCATTAATTTGACCACACAACTCATTCCTATGAAGATACATTCAAACACACAAAACGTGCTCAGCTCGGCCTGAAAATGCATTTAAAGCAATAAAAACTCAAATTGAGTGTCACGCCTAAACCAAAGGACTTATGCACACACTTCAACATGTATTTTGTTCAGGATGACAACCTGACGCCTAATTGAGCATTAATTTTACCACACAACTCATTCCTATGAAGATACATTCAAACTCACAAAACGCGCTCAGCTCGGGCTGAAAATGCATTTAAAGCAATAAAAACTCAAATTGAGTGTCACACCTAAACCAAAGGACTTATGCACACACTTCAACATGTATTTTGTTCAGGATGACCTCCTGAAGCCCATATGAGCATTAATTTGACCACACAACTCATTCCTATGAAGATACATTCAAACTCACAAAACGTGCTCAGCTCGGGCTGAAAATGCATTTAAAGCAATAAAACTCAAATTGAGTGTCACACCTAAACCAAAGGACTTATTCACACACTTCAAAATGTATTTTGTTCAGGATGACCTCCTGAAGCCCATATGAGCATTAATTTGACCACACAACTCATTCCTATGAAGATACATTCAAACTCACAAAACGTGCTCAGCTCGGGCTGAAAGTGCATTTAAAGCAATAAAAACTCAAATTGAGTGTCACGCCTAAACCAAAGGACTTATGCACACACTTCAACATGTATTTTGTTCAGGATGACCATCTGAAGCCTAAATGAGCATTAATTTGACCACACAACTCATTCCTATGAAGATACATTCAAACTCACAAACCTTGCTCAGCTCGGGCTGAAAATGCATTTAAAGCAATAAAAACTCAAATTGAGTGTCACGCCTAAACCAAAGGACTTATGCACACACTTCAACATGTATTTTGTTCAGGATGACCTCCTGAAGCCTAAATGAGCAATAATTTGACCACACAACTCATTCCTATGAAGATACATTCAAACTCAAAAAACGTGCTCAGCTCGCTCTGAAAATGCATTTAAAGCAATAAAAACTCAAATTGAGTGTCACACCTAAACCAAAGGACTTATGCACACACTTCAACATGTATTTTGTTCAGGATGACCTCCTGAAGCCCATATGAGCATTAATTTGACCACACAACTCATTCCTATGAAGATACATTCAAACTCACAAAACGTGCTCAGCTCGGGATGAAAATGCATTTAAAGCAATAAAAACTCAAATTGAGTGTCACGCCTAAACCAAAGGACTTATGCACACACTTCAACATGTATTTAGTTCAGGATGACCACCTGAAGCCTAAATGAGCATTAATTTGACCACCCAACTCATTCCTATGAAGATACATTCAAACTCACAAAACGTGCTCAACTCAGGCTGAAAATGCATTTAAAGCAATAAAAACTCAAATTGAGTGTCACGCCTAAACCAAAGGACTTATGCACACACTTCAACATGTATTTTGTTCAGGATGACCTCCTGAAGCCCATATGAGCATTAATTTGACCACACAACTCATTCCTATGAAGATACATTCAAACACACAAAACGTGCTCAGCTCGGCCTGAAAATGCATTTAAAGCAATAAAAACTCAAATTGAGTGTCACGCCTAAACCAAAGGACTTATGCACACACTTCAACATGTATTTTGTTCAGGATGACCACCTGACGCCTAAATGAGCATTAATTTGACCACACAACTCATTCCTATGAAGATACATTCAAAGTCAGAAAGCGCGCTCAGCTCGGGCTGAAAATGCATTTAAAGCAATAAAAACTCAAATTGAGTGTCACGCCTAAACCAAAGGACTTATGCACACACTTCAACATGTATTTTGTTCAGGATGACCTCCTGAAGCCTAAATCAGCAATAATTTGACCACACAACTCATTCCTATGAAGATACATTCAAAGTCAGAAAGTGCGATCAGCTCGGGCTGAAAATGCATTTAATTTAAAGCAATAAAAACTCCAATTGAGTGTCACGCCTAAACCAAAGGACTTATGCACACACTTCAACATGTATTTAGTTCAGGATGACCACCTGAAGCCTAAATGAGCATTAATTTGACCACACAACTCATTCCTATGAAGATACATTCAAACTCACAAAACGTGCTCAGCTCGGGCTGAAAATGCATTTAAAGCAATAAAAACTCAAATTGAGTGTCACACCTAAACCAAAGGACTTATGCACACATTTCAACATGTATTTTGTTCAGGATGACCTTCTGAACCCCATATGAGCATTAATTTGACTACACAACTCATTCCTATGAAGATACATTCAAACTCACAAAACGTGCTCAGCTCGGGCTGAAAATGCATTTAAAGCAATAAAAACTCAAATTGAGTGTCACGCCTAAACCAAAGGACTTATGCACACACTTCAACATGTATTTTATTCAGGATGACCTCCTGAAGCCTAAATAAGCATTAATTTGACCACACAACTCATTCCTATGAAGATACATTCAAACTCACAAAACACGCTCAGCTCGGGCTGAAAATGCATTTAAAACAATAAAAACTCAAATTGAGTGTCACGCCTAAACCAAAGGACTTATGCACACACTTCAACATGGATTTTGTTCAAGATGACCTCCTGAAGCCTAAATGAGCAATAATTTGATTACACAACTCATTCCTATGAAGATACATTCAAACTCAAAAAACGTGCTCAGCTCGGGCTGAAAATGCATTTAAAGCAATAAAAACTCAAATTGAGTGTCACACCTAAACCAAAGGACTTATGCACACACTTCAACATGTATTTTGTTCAGGATGACCTCCTGAAGCCCATATGAGCATTAATTTGACCACACAACTCATTCCTATGAAGATACATTCAAACTCACAAAACGTGCTCAGCTCGGGCTGAAAATGCATTTAAAGCAATAAAAACTCAAATTGAGTGTCACGCCTAAACCAAAGGACTTATGCACACACTTCAACATGTATTTTGTTCACGATGACCACCTGAAGCCTAAATGAGCATTAATTTGACCACACAACTCATTCCTATGAAGATACATTCAAACTCACAAAACGTGCTCAACTCGGGCTGAAAATGCATTTAAAGCAATAAAAGCTCAAATTGAGTGTCACGCCTAAACCAAAGGACTTATGCACACACTTCAACATGTATTTAGTTCAGGATGACCACCTGAAGCCTAAATGAGCATTAATTTGACCACACAACTCATTCCTATGAAGATACATTCAAACTCACAAAACGTGCTCAACTCAGGCTGAAAATGCATTTAAAGCAATAAAAACTCAAATTGAGTGTCACGCCTAAACCAAAGGACTTATGCACACACTTCAACATGTATTTTGTTCAGGATGACCTCCTGAAGCCCATATGAGCATTAATTTGACCACACAACTCATTCCTATGAAGATACATTCAAACACACAAAACGTGCTCAGCTCGGCCTGAAAATGCATTTAAAGCAATAAAAACTCAAATTGAGTGTCACGCCTAAACCAAAGGACTTATGCACACACTTCAACATGTATTTTGTTCAGGATGACCACCTGACGCCTAATTGAGCATTAATTTGACCACACAACTCATTCCTATGAAGATACATTCAAACTCACAAAACGCGCTCAGCTCGGGCTGAAAATGCATTTAAAGCAATAAAAACTCAAATTGAGTGTCACGCCTAAACCAAAGGACTTATGGACACACTTCAACATGTATTTTATTCAGGATGACCTCCTGAAGCCTAAATAAGCATTAATTTGACCACACAACTCATTCCTATGAAGATACATTCAAACTCACAAAACACGCTCAGCTCGGGCTGAAAATGCATTTAAAGCAATAAAAACTCAAATTGAGTGTCACGCCTAAACCAAAGGACTTATGCACACACTTCAACATGGATTTTGTTCAAGATGACCTCCTGAAGCCTAAATGAGCAATAATTTGATTACACAACTCATTCCTATGAAGATACATTCAAACTCAAAAAACGTGCTCAGCTCGGGCTGAAAATGCATTTAAAGCAATAAAAACTCAAATTGAGTGTCACACCTAAACCAAAGGACTTATGCACACACTTCAACATGTATTTTGTTCAGGATGACCTCCTGAAGCCCATATGAGCATTAATTTGACCACACAACTCATTCCTATGAAGATACATTCAAACTCACAAAACGTGCTCAGCTCGGGCTGAAAATGCATTTAAAGCAATAAAAACTCAAATTGAGTGTCACGCCTAAACCAAAGGACTTATGCACACACTTCAACATGTATTTTGTTCACGATGACCACCTGAAGCCTAAATGAGCTTTAATTTGACCACACAACTCATTCCTATGAAGATACATTCAAACTCACAAAACGTGCTCAACTCGGGCTGAAAATGCATTTAAAGCAATAAAAGCTCAAATTGAGTGTCACGCCTAAACCAAAGGACTTATGCACACACTTCAACATGTATTTAGTTCAGGATGACCACCTGAAGCCTAAATGAGCATTAATTTGACCACACAACTCATTCCTATGAAGATACATTCAAACTCACAAAACGTGCTCAACTCAGGCTGAAAATGCATTTAAAGCAATAAAAACTCAAATTGAGTGTCACGCCTAAACCAAAGGACTTATGCACACACTTCAACATGTATTTTGTTCAGGATGACCTCCTGAAGCCCATATGAGCATTAATTTGACCACACAACTCATTCCTATGAAGATACATTCAAACACACAAAACGTGCTCAGCTCGGCCTGAAAATGCATTTAAAGCAATAAAAACTCAAATTGAGTGTCACGCCTAAACCAAAGGACTTATGCACACACTTCAACATGTATTTTGTTCAGGATGACCACCTGACGCCTAATTGAGCATTAATTTGACCACACAACTCATTCCTATGAAGATACATTCAAACTCACAAAACGCGCTCAGCTCGGGCTGAAAATGCATTTAAAGCAATAAAAACTCAAATTGAGTGTCACGCCTAAACCAAAGGACTTATGGACACACTTCAACATGTATTTTGTTCAGGATGACCTCCTGAAGCCCATATGATCATTAATTTGACCACACAACTCATTCTTATGAAGATACATTCAAACACACAAAACGTGCTCAGCTCGGCCTGAAAATGCATTTAAAGCAATAAAAACTCAAATTGAGTGTCACGCCTAAACCAAAGGACTTATGCACACACTTCAACATGTATTTTGTTCAGGATGACCACCTGACGCCTAAATGAGCATTAATTTGACCACACAACTCATTCCTATGAAGATATATTCAAACTCACAAAACGCGCTCAGCTCGGGCTGAAAATGCATTTAAAGCAATAAAAACTCAAATTGAGTGTCACGCCTAAACCAAAGGACTTATGCACACACTTCAACATGTATTTTGTTCAGGGTGACCTCCTGAAGCCTAAATAAGCATTAATTTGACCACACAACTCATTCCTATGAAGATACATTCAAACTCACAAAACGCGCTCAGCTCGGGCTGAAAATGCATTTAAAGCAATAAAAACTCAAATTTAGTGTCACACCTAAACCAAAGGACTTATGCACACACTTCAACATGTATTTAGTTCAGGATGACATCCTGAAGCCCATATGAGCATTAATTTGTCTACACAACTCATTCCTATGAAGATACATTCAAACTCACAAAACGGGCTCAACTCGGGCTGAAAATGCATTTAAAGCATTAAAAACTCAAATTGAGTGTCACGCCTAAACCAAAGGACTTATGCACACACTTCAACATGTATTTTGTTCAGGATGACCTCCTGAAGCCCATATGAGCATTAATTTGACTACACAACTCATTCCTATGAAGATACATTCAAACTCACAAAACGTGCTCAGCTCGGGCTGAAAATGCATTTAAAGCAATAAAAACTCAAATTGAGTGTCACGCCTAAACCAAAGGACTTATGCACACACTTCAACATGTATTTTGTTCAGGATGACCACCTGACGCCTAAATGAGCATTAATTTGACCACACAACTCATTCCTATGAAGATACATTCAAAGTCAGAAAGCGCGCTCAGCTCGGGCTGAAAATGCATTTAAAGCAATAAAAACTCAAATTGAGTGTCACGCCTAAACCAAAGGACTTATGCACACACTTCAACATGTATTTTGTTCAGGATGACCTCCTGAAGCCTAAATCAGCAATAATTTGACCACACAACTCATTCCTATGAAGATACATTCAAAGTCAGAAAGCGCGCTCAGCTCGGGCTGAAAATGCATTTAAAGCAATAAAAACTCAAATTGAGTGTCACGCCTAAACCAAAGGACTTATGCACACACTTCAACATGTATTTAGTTCAGGATGACATCCTGAAGCCCATATGAGCATTAATTTGACTACACAACTCATTCCTATGAAGATACATTCAAACTCACAAAACGTGCTCAGCTCGGGCTGAAAATGCATTTAAAGCAATAAAAACTCAAATTGAGTGTCACGCCTAAACCAAAGGACTTATGCACACACTTCAACATGTATTTAGTTCAGGATGACCACCTGAAGCCTAAATGAGCATTAATTTGACCACACAACTCATTCCTATGAAGATACATTCAAACTCACAAAACGTGCTCAGCTCGGGCTGAAAATGCATTTAAAGCAATAAAAACTCAAATTGAGTGTCACACCTAAACCAAAGGACTTATGCACACACTTCAACATGTATTTTGTTCAGGATGACCTCCTGAAGCCCATATGAGCATTAATTTGACTACACAACTCATTCCTATGAAGATACATTCAAACTCACAAAACGTGCTCAGCTCGGGCTGAAAATGCATTTAAAGCAATAAAAACTCAAATTGAGTGTCACGCCTAAACCAAAGGACTTATGCACACACTTCAACATGTATTTTGTTCAGGATGACCTCCTGAAGCCTAAATAAGCATTAATTTGACCACACAACTCATTCCTATGAAGATACATTCAAACTCACAAAACGCGCTCAGCTCGGGCTGAAAATGCATTTAAAGCAATTAAAACTCAAATTTAGTGTCACACCTAAACCAAAGGACTTATGCACACACTTCAACATGTATTTTGTTCAGGATGACCACCTGAAGCCTAAATGAGCATTAATTTGACCACACAACTCATTCCTATGAAGATACATTCAAACTCACAAAACGTGCTCAACTCGGGCTGAAAATGCATTTAAAGCAATAAAAACTCAAATTGAGTGTCACGCCTAAACCAAAGGACTTATGCACACACTTCAACATGTATTTTGTTCAGGATGACCTCCTGAAGCCCATATGAGCATTAATTTCACCACACAACTCATTCCTATGAAGATACATTCAAACTCACAAAACGTGCTCAGCTCGGGCTGAAAATGCATTTAAAGCAATAAAAACTCAAATTGAGTGTCACGCCTAAACCAAAGGACTTATGCACACACTTCAACATGTATTTTGTTCAGGATGACCTCCTGAAGCCTAAATCAGCAATAATTTGACCACACAACTCATTCCTATGAAGATACATTCAAAGTCAGAAAGCGCGCTCAGCTCGGGCTGAAAATGCATTTAATTTAAAGCAATAAAAACTCAAATTGAGTGTCACGCCTAAACCAAAGGACTTATGCACACACTTCAACATGTATTTAGTTCAGGATGACCACCTGAAGCCTAAATGAGCATTAATTTGACCACACAACTCATTCCTATGAAGATACATTCAAACTCACAAAACGTGCTCAGCTCGGGCTGAAAATGCATTTAAAGCAATAAAAACTCAAATTGAGTGTCACACCTAAACCAAAGGACTTATGCACACACTTCAACATGTATTTTGTTCAGGATGACCTCCTGAAGCCCATATGAGCATTAATTTGACTACACAACTCATTCCTATGAAGATACATTCAAACTCACAAAACGTGCTCAGCTCGGGCTGAAAATGCATTTAAAGCAATAAAAACTCAAATTGAGTGTCACGCCTAAACCAAAGGACTTATGCACACACTTCAACATGTATTTTGTTCAGGATGACCTCCTGAAGCCTAAATAAGCATTAATTTGACCACACAACTCATTCCTATGAAGATACATTCAAACTCACAAAACGCGCTCAGCTCGGGCTGAAAATGCATTTAAAGCAATAAAAACTCAAATTTAGTGTCACACCTAAACCAAAGGACTTATGCACACACTTCAACATGTATTTAGTTCAGGATGACATCCTGAAGCCCATATGAGCATTAATTTGACTACACAACTCATTCCTATGAAGATACATTCAAACTCACAAAACGTGCTCAACTCGGGCTGAAAATGCATTTAAAGCAATAAAAACTCAAATTGAGTGTCACGCCTAAACCAAAGGACTTATGCACACACTTCAACATGTATTTTGTTCAGGATGACCTCCTGAAGCCCATATGAGCATTCATTTGACTACACAACTCATTCCTATGAAGATACATTCAAACTCACAAAACGTGCTCAGCTCGGGCTGAAAATGCATTTAAAGCAATAAAAACTCAAATTGAGTGTCACGCCTAAACCAAAGGACTTATGCACACACTTCAACATGTATTTTGTTCAGGATGACCACCTGACGCCTAAATGAGCATTAATTTGACCACACAACTCATTCCTATGAAGATACATTCAAAGTCAGAAAGCGCGCTCAGCTCGGGCTGAAAATGCATTTAATTTAAAGCAATAAAAACTCAAATTGAGTGTCACGCCTAAACCAAAGGACTTATGCACACACTTCAACATGTATTTAGTTCAGGATGACCACCTGAAGCCTAAATGAGCATTAATTTGACTACACAACTCATTCCTATGAAGATACATTCAAACTCACAAAACGTGCTCAGCTCGGGCTGAAAATGCATTTAAAGCAATAAAAACTCAAATTGAGTGTCACACCTAAACCAAAGGACTTATGCACACACTTCAACATGTATTTTGTTCAGGATGACCTCCTGAAGCCCATATGAGCATTAATTTGACTACACAACTCATTCCTATGAAGATACATTCAAACTCACAAAACGTGCTCAGCTCGGGCTGAAAATGCATTTAAAGCAATAAAAACTCAAATTGAGTGTCACGCCTAAACCAAAGGACTTATGCACACACTTCAACATGTATTTTGTTCAGGATGACCTCCTGAAGCCTAAATAAGCATTAATTTGACCACACAACTCATTCCTATGAAGATACATTCAAACTCACAAAACGCGCTCAGCTCGGGCTGAAAATGCATTTAAAGCAATAAAAACTCAAATTTAGTGTCACACCTAAACCAAAGGACTTATGCACACACTTCAACATGTATTTAGTTCAGGATGACATCCTGAAGCCCATATGAGCATTAATTTGACTACACAACTCATTCCTATGAAGATACATTCAAACTCACAAAACGTGCTCAACTCGGGCTGAAAATGCATTTAAAGCAATAAAAACTCAAATTGAGTGTCACGCCTAAACCAAAGGACTTATGCACACACTTCAACATGTATTTTGTTCAGGATGACCACCTGACGCCTAAATGAGCATTAATTTGACCACACAACTCATTCCTATGAAGATACATTCAAAGTCAGAAAGCGCGCTCAGCTCGGGCTGAAAATGCATTTAATTTAAAGCAATAAAAACTCAAATTGAGTGTCACGCCTAAACCAAAGGACTTATGCACACACTTCAACATGTATTTAGTTCAGGATGACCACCTGAAGCCTAAATGAGCATTAATTTGACCACACAACTCATTCCTATGAAGATACATTCAAACTCACAAAACGTGCTCAGCTCGGGCTGAAAATGCATTTCAAGCAATAAAAACTCAAATTGAGTGTCACACCTAAACCAAAGGACTTGTGCCCACACTTCAACATGTATTTTGTTCAGGATGACCTCCTGAAGCCCATATGAGCATTAATTTGACTACACAACTCATTCCTATGAAGATACATTCAAACTCACAAAACGTGCTCAGCTCGGGCTGAAAATGCATTTAAAGCAATAAAAACTCAAATTGAGTGTCACGCCTAAACCAAAGGACTTATGCACACACTTCAACATGTATTTTGTTCAGGATGACCTCCTGAAGCCTAAATAAGCATTAATTTGACCACACAACTCATTCCTATGAAGATACATTCAAACTCACAAAACGCGCTCAGCTCGGGCTGAAAATGCATTTAAAGCAATAAAAACTCAAATTTAGTGTCACACCTAAACCAAAGGACTTGTGCCCACACTTCAACATGTATTTTGTTCAGGATGACCTCCTGAAGCCCATATGAGCATTAATTTGACTACACAACTCATTCCTATGAAGATACATTCAAACTCACAAAACGTGCTCAACTCGGGCTGAAAATGCATTTAATTTAAAGCAATAAAAACTCAAATTGAGTGTCACGCCTAAACCAAAGGACTTATGCACACACTTCAACATGTATTTAGTTCAGGATGACCACCTGAAGCCTAAATGAGCATTAATTTGACCACACAACTCATTCCTATGAAGATACATTCAAAGTCAGAAAGCGCGCTCAGCTCGGGCTGAAAATGCATTTAATTTAAAGCAATAAAAACTCAAATTGAGTGTCACGCCTAAACCAAAGGACTTATGCACACACTTCAACATGTATTTAGTTCAGGATGACCACCTGAAGCCTAAATGAGCATTAATTTGACCACACAACTCATTCCTATGAAGATACATTCAAACTCACAAAACGCGCTCAGCTCGGGCTGAAAATGCATTTAAAGCAATAAAAACTCAAATTGAGTGTCACGCCTAAACCAAAGGACTTATGCACACACTTCAACATGTATTTAGTTCAGGATGACATCCTGAAGCCCATATGAGCATTAATTTGACTACACAACTCATTCCTATGAAGATACATTCAAACTCAAAAACATGCTCAGCTCGGGCTGAAAATGCATTTAAAGCAATAAAAACTCAAATTGAATGTCACGCCTAAACCAAAGGACTTATGCACACACTTCAACATGTATTTTGTTCAGGATGACCTCCTGAAGCCCATATGAGAATTAATTTGACCACACAACTCATTCCTATGAAGATACATTCAAAGTCAGAAAGCGCGCTCAGCTCGGGCTGAAAATGCATTTAATTTAAAGCAATAAAAACTCAAATTGAGTGTCACGCCTAAACCAAAGGACTTATGCACACACTTCAACATGTATTTTGTTCAGCATGACCACCTGAAGCCTAAATGAGCATTAATTTGACCACACAACTCATTCCTATAAAGATACATTCAAACTCACAAAACGTGCTCAACTCGGGCTGAAAATGCATTTAAAGCAATAAAAACTCAAATTGAGTGTCACGCCTAAACCAAAGGACTTATGCACACACTTCAACATGTATTTTGTTCAGGATGACCTCCTGAAGCCCATATGATCATTAATTTGACCACACAACTCATTCCTATGAAGATACATTCAAACTCACAAAACATGCTCAGCTCGGGCTGAAAATGCATTTAAAGCAATAAAAACTCAAATTGTATGTCACGCCTAAACCAAAGGACTTATGCATACACTTCAACATGTATTTTGTTCAGGATGACCACCTGAAGCCTAAATGAGCATTAATTTGACCACACAACTCATTCCTATGAAGATACATTCAAACTCACAAAACGTGCTCAGCTCGGGCTGAAAATGCATTTAAAGCAATAAAAACTCAAATTGAGTGTCACGCCTAAACCAAAGGACTTATGCACACACTTCAACATGTATTTTGTTCAGGATGACCTCCTGAAGCCTAAATCAGCAATAATTTGACCACACAACTCATTCCTATGAAGATACATTCAAAGTCAGAAAGTGCGCTCAGCTCGGGCTGAAAATGCATTTAATTTAAAGCAATAAAAACTCAAATTGAGTGTCACGCCTAAACCAAAGGACTTATGCACACACTTCAACATGTATTTAGTTCAGGATGACCACCTGAAGACTAAATGAGCATTAATTTGACCACACAACTCATTCCTATGAAGATACATTCAAACTGACAAAACGTGCTCAGCTCGGGCTGAAAATGCATTTAAAGCAATAAAAACTCAAATTGAGTCTCACGCCTAAACCAAAGGACTAATGCACACACTTCAACATGTATTTTGTTCAGGATGACCTCCTGAAGCCCATATGAGCATTAATTTGACTACACAACTCATTCCTATGAAGATACATTTAAACTCACAAAACGTGCTCAGCTCGGGCTGAAAATGCATTTAAAGCAATAAAAACTCAAATTGAGTGTCACGCCTAAACCAAAGGACTTATACAAACACTTCAACATGTATTTTGTTCAGGATGACCTCCTGAAGCCTAAATGAGCAATAATTTGACCACACAACTCATTCCTATGAAGATACATTCAAACTCAAAAAACGTGCTCAGCTCGGGCTGAAAATGCATTTAAAGCAATAAAAACTCAAATTGAGTGTCACACCTAAACCAAAGGACTTATGCACACACTTCAACATGTATTTTGTTCAGGATGACCTCCCGAAGCCCATATGAGCATTAATTTGACCACACAACTAATTCCTATGAAGATACATTCAAACACACAAAACGTGCTCAGCTCGGGCTGAAAATGCATTTAAAGCAATAAAAACTCAAATTGAGTCTCACGCCTAAACCAAAGGACTTATGCACACACTTCAACATGTATTTTGTTCAGGATGACCTCCTGAAGCCCATATGAGCATTAATTTGACTACACAACTCATTCCTATGAAGATACATTCAAACTCACAAAACGTGCTCAGCTCGGGCTGAAAATGCATTTAAAGCAATAAAAACTCAAATTGAGTGTCACGCCTAAACCAAAGGACTTATACAAACACTTCAACATGTATTTTGTTCAGGATGACCTCCTGAAGCCTAAATGAGCAATAATTTGACCACACAACTCATTCCTATGAAGATACATTCAAACTCAAAAAACGTGCTCAGCTCGGGCTGAAAATGGATTTAAAGCAATAAAAACTCTAATTGAGTGTCACACCTAAACCAAAGGACTTATGCACACACTTCAACATGTATTTTGTTCAGGATGACCTCCTGAAGCCTAAATCAGCAATAATTTGACCACACAACTCATTCCTATGAAGATACATTCAAAGTCAGGAAGCGCGCTCAGCTCGGGCTGAAAATGCATTTAATTTAAAGCAATAAAAACTCAAATTGAGTGTCACGCCTAAACCAAAGGACTCATGCACACACTTCAACATGTATTTTGTTCACGATGACCACCTGAAGCCTAAATGAGCATTAATTTGACCACACAACTCATTCCTATGAAGATACATTCAAACTCACAAAACGTGCTCAGCTCGGGCTGAAAATGCATTTAAAGCAATAAAAACTCAAATTGAGTGTCACGCCTAAACCAAAGGACTTATGCACACACTTCAACATGTATTTTGTTCAGGATGACCACCTGAAGCCTAAATGAGCATTAATTTGACCACACAACTCATTCCTATGAAGATACATTCAAACTCACAAAACATGCTCAGCTCGGGCTGAAAATGCATTTAATGCAATAAAAACTCAAATTGAATGTCACGCCTAAACCAAAGGACTTATGCACACACTTCAACATGTATTTTGTTCAGGATGACCACCTGAAGCCTAAATGAGCATTAATTTGACCACACAACTCATTCTATGAAGATACATTCAAACTCACAAAACGTGCTCAGCTCGGGCTGAAAATGCATTTAAAGCAATAAAAACTCAAATTGAGTGTCACGCCTAAACCAAAGGACTTATGCACACACTTCAACATGTATTTTGTTCAGGATGACCTCCTGAAGCCTAAATGAGCAATAATTTGACCACACAACTCATTGCTATGAAGATACATTCAAACTCAAAAAACGTGCTCAGCTCGGGCTGAAAATGCATTTAAAGCAATAAAAACTCAAATTGAGTGTCACACCTAAACCAAAGGACTTATGCACACACTTCAACATGTATTTTGTTCAGGATGACCACCCGAAGCCTAAATGAGCATTAATTTGACCACACAACTCATTCCTATGAAGATACATTCAAACTCACAAAACGTGCTCAGCTCGGGCTGAAAATGCATTTAAAGCAATAAAAACTCAAATTGAGTGTCACGCCTAAACCAAAGGACTTATGCACACATTTCAACATGTATTTTGTTCAGGATGACCTCCTGAAGCCTAAATGAGCAATAATTTGACCACACAACTCATTCCTATGAAGATACATTCAAAGTCAGAAAGCGCGCTCAGCTCAGGCTGAAAATGCATTTAAAGCAATAAAAACTCAAATTGAGTGTCACGCCTAAACCAAAGGACTTATGCACACACTTCAACATGTATTTAGTTCAGGATGACCACCTGAAGCCTAAATGAGCATTAATTTGACCACACAACTCATTCCTATGAAGATACATTCAAACTCACAAAACGTGCTCAGCTCGGGCTGAAAATACATTTAAAGCAATAAAAACTCAAATTGAGTGTCACGCCCAAACCAAAGGACTAATGCACACACTTTTCAACATGTACTTAGTTCAGGATGACCACCTGAAGCCTAAATGAGCATTAATTTGACCACACAACTCATTCCTATGAAGATACATTCAAACTCACAAAACGTGCTCAGCTCGGGCTGAAAATGCATTTAAAGCAATAAAAACTCAAATTGAGTGTCACGCCTAAACCAAAGGACTTATGCACACACTTCAACATGTATTTTGTTCAGGATGACCTCCTGAAGCCCATATGAGCATTAATTTGACTACACAACTCATTCCTATGAAGATACATTCAAACTCACAAAACGTGCTCAGCTCGGGCTGAAAATGCATTTAAAGCAATAAAAACTCAAATTGAGTGTCACGCCTAAACCCAAGGAATTATGCACACACTTCAACATGTATTTAGTTCAGGATGACCACCTGAAGCCTAAATGAGCATTAATTTGACCACACAACTCATTCCTATGAAGATACATTCAAACTCACAAAACGTGCTCAGCTCGGGCTGAAAATGCATTTAAAGCAATAAAAACTCAAATTGAGTGTCACGCCTAAACCAAAGGACTTATGCACACACTTCAACATGTATTTTGTTCAGGATGACCACCTGAAGCCTAAATGAGCATTAATTTGACCACACAACTCATTCCTATGAAGATACATTCAAACTCACAAAACGTGCTCAGCTCGGCCTGAAAATGCATTTAAAGCAATAAAAACTCAAATTGAGTGTCACGCCTAAACCAAAGGACTTATGCACACACTTCAACATGTATTTTGTTCAGGATGACTACCTGACGCCTAAATGAGCATTAATTTGACCACACAACTCATTCCTATGAAGATACATTCAAACTCACAAAACGTGCTCAGCTCGGGCTGAAAATGCATTTAAAGCAATAAAAACTCAAATTGAGTGTCACGCCTAAACCAAAGGACTTATGCACACACTTCAACATGTATTTTGTTCAGGATGACCTCCTGAAGCCTAAAACAGTAATAATTTGACCACACAACTCATTCCTATGAAGATACATTCAAAGTCAGAAAGCGCGCTCAGCTCGGGCTGAAAATGCATTTAATTTAAAGCAATAAAAACTCAAATTGAGTGTCACGCCTAAACCAAATGACTTATGCACACACTTCAACATGTATTTAGTTCAGGATGACCACCTGAAGCCTAAATGAGCATTAATTTGACCACACAACTCATTCCTATGAAGATACATTCAAACTCACAAAACGTGCTCAGCTCGGGCTGAAAATGCATTTAAAGCAATAAAAACTCAAATTGAGTGTCACACCTAAACCAAAGGACTTATGCACACACTTCAACATGTATTTTGTTCAGGATGACCTCCTGAAGCCCATATGAGCATTAATTTGACTACACAACTCATTCCTATGAAGATACATTCAAACTCACAAAACGTGCTCAGCTCGGGCTGAAAATGCATTTAAAGCAATAAAAACTCAAATTGAGTGTCACGCCTAAACCAAAGGACTTATGCACACACTTCAACATGTATTTTGTTCAGGATGACCTCCTGAAGCCTAAATGAGCATTAATTTGACCACACAACTCATTCCTATGAAGATACATTCAAACTCACAAAACGTGCTCAGCTCGGGCTGAAAATGCATTTAAAGCAATAAAAACTCAAATTGAGTGTCACGCCTAAACCAAAGGACTTATGCACAGACTTCAACATGTATTTTGTTCAGGATGACCTCCTGAAGCCTAAATCAGCAATAATTTGACCACACAACTCATTTCTATGAAGATACATTCAAAGTCAGAAAGCGCGCTCAGCTCGGGCTGAAAATGCATTTAATTTAAAGCAATAAAAACTCAAATTGAGTGTCACGCCTAAACCAAAGGACTTATGCACACACTTCAACATGTATTTTGTTCAGGATGACCTCCTGAAGCCTAAATGAGCAATAATTTGACCACACAACTCATTCCTATGAAGATACATCCATCCATTTTCCGAACCGCTTGATCCTCACTAGGGTCGCGGGGGGTGCTGGAGCCTATCCCAGCCGTCTTCGGGCAGTAGGCGGGGGACACCCTGAATCAGTTGCCAGCCAATCGCAGGGCACACAGAGACGAACAACCATCCACGCCCACACTCACACCTAGGGACAATTTTTGAGCGTCCAATCAGCCTGACATGCATGTTTTTTTTTTTTTTTTTTTGGAATGTGGGAGGAAACCGGAGCACCCGGAGAAAACCCACGCAGGCCCGGGGAGAACATGCAAACTCCACACAGGGAGGCCGGAGCTGGAATCGAACCCGGTACCTCTGCACTGTGAAGCCGACGTGCTAACCACTGGACTACCGGGCCGCCCATGAAGATACATTCAAAGTCAGAAAGCGCGCTCAGCTCAGGCTGAAAATGCATTTAAAGCAATAAAAACTCAAATTGAGTGTCACGCCCAAACCAAAGGACTAATGCACACACTTCAACATGTACTTAGTTCAGGATGACCACCTGAAGCCTAAATGAGCATTCATTTGACCACACAACTCATTCCTATGAAGATACATTCAAACTGACAAAACGTGCTCAGCTCGGGCTGAAAATGCATTTAAAGCAATAAAAACTCAAATTGAGTGTCACGCCTAAACCAAAGGACTTATGCACACACTTCAACATGTATTTTGTTCAGGATGACCTCCTGAAGCCCATATGAGCATTAATTTGACTACACAACTCATTCCTATGAAGATACATTCAAACTCACAAAACGTGCTCAGCTCGGGCTGAAAATGCATTTAAAGCAATAAAAACTCAAATTGAGTGTCACGCCTAAACCCAAGGAATTATGCACACACTTCAACATGTATTTAGTTCAGGATGACCACCTGAAGCCTAAATGAGCATTAATTTGACCACACAACTCATTCCTATGAAGATACATTCAAACTCACAAAACGTGCTCAGCTCGGGCTGAAAATGCATTTAAAGTAATAAAAACTCAAATTGAGTGTCACGCCTAAACCAAAGGACTTATGCACACACTTCAACATGTATTTTGTTCAGGATGACCACCTGAAGCCTAAATGAGCATTAATTTGACCACACAACTCATTCCTATGAAGATACATTCAAACTCACAAAACGTGCTCAGCTCGGCCTGAAAATGCATTTAAAGCAATAAAAACTCAAATTGAGTGTCACACCTAAACCAAAGGACTTATGCACACATTTCAACATGTATTTTGTTCAGGATGACCACCTGACGCCTAAATGAGCATTAATTTGACCACACAACTCATTCCTATGAAGATACATTCAAACTCACAAAACGTGCTCAGCTCGGGCTGAAAATGCATTTAAAGCAATAAAAACTCAAATTGAGTGTCACGCCTAAACCAAAGGACTTATGCACACACTTCAACATGTATTTTGTTCAGGATGACCTCCTGAAGCCTAAAACAGCAATAATTTGACCACACAACTCATTCCTATGAAGATACATTCAAAGTCAGAAAGCGCGCTCAGCTCGGGCTGAAAATGCATTTAATTTAAAGCAATAAAAACTCAAATTGAGTGTCACGCCTAAACCAAAGGACTTATGCACACACTTCAACATGTATTTTGTTCAGGATGACCTCCTGAAGCCTAAATGAGCAATAATTTGACCACACAACTCATTCCTATGAAGATACATCCATCCATTTTCCGAACCGCTTGATCCTCACTAGGGTCGCGGGGGGTGCTGGAGCCTATCCCAGCCGTCTTCGGGCAGTAGGCGGGGGACACCCTGAATCAGTTGCCAGCCAATCGCAGGGCACACAGAGACGAACAACCATCCACGCCCACACTCACACCTAGGGACAATTTTTGAGCGTCCAATCAGCCTGACATGCATGTTTTTTTTTTTTTTTTTTTTGGAATGTGGGAGGAAACCGGAGCACCCGGAGAAAACCCACGCAGGCCCGGGGAGAACATGCAAACTCCACACAGGGAGGCCGGAGCTGGAATCGAACCCGGTACCTCTGCACTGTGAAGCCGACGTGCTAACCACTGGACTACCGGGCCGCCCATGAAGATACATTCAAAGTCAGAAAGCGCGCTCAGCTCAGGCTGAAAATGCATTTAAAGCAATAAAAACTCAAATTGAGTGTCACGCCCAAACCAAAGGACTAATGCACACACTTCAACATGTACTTAGTTCAGGATGACCACCTGAAGCCTAAATGAGCATTCATTTGACCACACAACTCATTCCTATGAAGATACATTCAAACTGACAAAACGTGCTCAGCTCGGGCTGAAAATGCATTTAAAGCAATAAAAACTCAAATTGAGTGTCACGCCTAAACCAAAGGACTTATGCACACACTTCAACATGTATTTTGTTCAGGATGACCTCCTGAAGCCCATATGAGCATTAATTTGACTACACAACTCATTCCTATGAAGATACATTCAAACTCACAAAACGTGCTCAGCTCGGGCTGAAAATGCATTTAAAGCAATAAAAACTCAAATTGAGTGTCACGCCTAAACCCAAGGAATTATGCACACACTTCAACATGTATTTAGTTCAGGATGACCACCTGAAGCCTAAATGAGCATTAATTTGACCACACAACTCATTCCTATGAAGATACATTCAAACTCACAAAACGTGCTCAGCTCGGGCTGAAAATGCATTTAAAGTAATAAAAACTCAAATTGAGTGTCACGCCTAAACCAAAGGACTTATGCACACACTTCAACATGTATTTTGTTCAGGATGACCACCTGAAGCCTAAATGAGCATTAATTTGACCACACAACTCATTCCTATGAAGATACATTCAAACTCACAAAACGTGCTCAGCTCGGCCTGAAAATGCATTTAAAGCAATAAAAACTCAAATTGAGTGTCACACCTAAACCAAAGGACTTATGCACACATTTCAACATGTATTTTGTTCAGGATGACCACCTGACGCCTAAATGAGCATTAATTTGACCACACAACTCATTCCTATGAAGATACATTCAAACTCACAAAACGTGCTCAGCTCGGGCTGAAAATGCATTTAAAGCAATAAAAACTCAAATTGAGTGTCACGCCTAAACCAAAGGACTTATGCACACACTTCAACATGTATTTTGTTCAGGATGACCTCCTGAAGCCTAAAACAGCAATAATTTGACCACACAACTCATTCCTATGAAGATACATTCAAAGTCAGAAAGCGCGCTCAGCTCGGGCTGAAAATGCATTTAATTTAAAGCAATAAAAACTCAAATTGAGTGTCACGCCTAAACCAAATGACTTATGCACACACTTCAACATGTATTTAGTTTAGGATGACCACCTGAAGCCTAAATGAGCATTAATTTGACCACACAACTCATTCCTATGAAGATACATTCAAACTCACAAAACGTGCTCAGCTCGGGCTGAAAATGCATTTAAAGCAATAAAAACTCAAATTGAGTGTCACACCTAAACCAAAGGACTTATGCACACACTTCAACATGTATTTTGTTCAGGATGACCTCCTGAAGCCCATATGAGCATTAATTTGACTACACAACTCATTCCTATGAAGATACATTCAAACTCACAAAACGTGCTCAGCTCGGGCTGAAAATGCATTTAAAGCAATAAAAACTCAAATTGAGTGTCACGCCTAAACCAAAGGACTTATGCACACACTTCAACATGTATTTTGTTCAGGATGACCTCCTGAAGCCTAAATAAGCATTAATTTGACCACACAACTCATTCCTATGAAGATACATTCAAACTCACAAAACGCGCTCAGCTCGGGCTGAAAATGCATTTAAAGCAATAAAAACTCAAATTTAGTGTCACACCTAAACCAAAGGACTTATGCACACACTTCAACATGTATTTAGTTCAGGATGACATCCTGAAGCCCATATGAGCATTAATTTGACTACACAACTCATTCCTATGAAGATACATTCAAACTCACAAAACGTGCTCAACTCGGGCTGAAAATGCATTTAAAGCAATAAAAACTC
Source organism: Hippocampus guttulatus (assembly GCF_054856545.1). NCBI lineage: Eukaryota > Metazoa > Chordata > Actinopteri > Syngnathiformes > Syngnathidae > Hippocampus > Hippocampus guttulatus. The sequence continues at coordinate 124,668 of NW_028233886.1, read as the reverse complement.
AAATTGAGTGTCACGCCTAAACCAAAGGACTTATGCACACACTTCAACATGTATTTTGTTCAGGATGACCTCCTGAAGCCCATATGAGCATTAATTTGACTACACAACTCATTCCTATGAAGATACATTCAAACTCACAAAACGGGCTCAGCTCGGGCTGAAAATGCATTTAAAGCAATAAAAACTCAAATTGAGTGTCACGCCTAAACCAAAGGACTTATGCACACACTTCAACATGTATTTTGTTCAGGATGACCACCTGACGCCTAAATGAGCATTAATTTGACCACACAACTCATTCCTATGAAGATACATTCAAAGTCAGAAAGCGCGCTCAGCTCGGGCTGAAAATGCATTTAATTTAAAGCAATAAAAACTCAAATTGAGTGTCACGCCTAAACCAAAGGACTTATGCACACACTTCAACATGTAATTTGTTCAGGATGACCACCTGAAGCCTAAATGAGCATTAATTTGACCACACAACTCATTCCTATGAAGATACATTCAAACTCACAAAACTTGCTCAACTCGGGCTGAAAATGCATTTAAAGCAATAAAAACTCAAATTGAGTGTCACGCCTAAACCAAAGGACTTATGCACACACTTCAACATGTATTTTGTTCAGGATGACCTCCTGAAGCCCATATGAGCATTAATTTCACCACACAACTCATTCCTATGAAGATACATTCAAACACACAAAACGTGCTCAGCTCGGCCTGAAAATGCATTTAAAGCAATAAAAACTCAAATTGAGTGTCACGCCTAAACAAAAGGACTTATGCACACACTTCAACATGTATTTTGTTCAGGATGACCACCTGACGCCTAAATAAGCATTAATTTGACCACACAACTCATTCCTATGAAGATACATTCAAACTCACAAAACGTGCTCAGCTCGGGCTGAAAATGCATTTAAAGGAATAAAACCTCAAATTGAGTGTCACGCCTAAACCAAAGGACTTATGCACACACTTCAACATGTATTTTGTTCAGGATGACCTCCTGAAGCCTAAATCAGCAATAATTTGACCACACAACTCATTCCTATGAAGATACATTCAAAGTCAGAAAGCGCGCTCAGCTCGGGCTGAAATTTAATTTAAAGCAATAAAAACTCAAATTGAGTGTCACGCCTAAACCAAAGGACTTATGCACACACTTCAACATGTATTTAGTTCAGGATGACCACCTGAAGCCTAAATGAGCATTAATTTGACCACACAACTCATTCCTATGAAGATACATTCAAACTCACAAAACGTGCTCAGCTCGGGCTGAAAATGCATTTAAAGCAATAAAAACTCAAATTGAGTGTCACACCTAAACCAAAGGACTTATGCACACACTTCAACATGTATTTTGTTCAGGATGACCCCCTGAAGCCCATATGAGCATTAATTTGACTACACAACTCATTCCTATGAAGATACATTCAAACTCACAAAACGTGCTCAGCTCGGGCTGAAAATGCATTTAAAGCAATAAAAACTCAAATTGAGTGTCACGCCTAAACCAAAGGACTTATGCACACACTTCAACATGTATTTTGTTCAGGATGACCTCCTGAAGCCTAAATGAGCAATAATTTGACCAAACAACTCATTCCTATGAAGATACATTCAAAGTCAGAAAGCGCGCTCAGCTCAGGCTGAAAATGCATTTAAAGCAATAAAAACTCAAATTGAGTGTCACGCCTAAACCAAAGGACTTATGCACACACTTCAACATGTATTTACTTCAGGATGACCACCTGAAGCCTAAATGAGCATTAATTTGACCACACAACTCATTCCTATGAAGATACATTCAAACTCACAAAACGTGCTCAGCTCGGGCTGAAAATACATTTAAAGCAATAAAAACTCAAATTGAGTGTCACACCCAAACCAAAGGACTAATGCACACACTTCAACATGTACTTAGTTCAGGATGACCACCTGAAGCCTAAATGAGCATTAATTTGACCACACAACTCATTCCTATGAAGATACATTCAAAGTCAGAAAGCGCGCTCAGCTCGGGCTGAAATTTAATTTAAAGCAATAAAAACTCAAATTGAGTGTCACGCCTAAACCAAAGGACTTATGCACACACTTCAACATGTATTTAGTTCAGGATGACCACCTGAAGCCTAAATGAGCATTAATTTGACCACACAACTCATTCCTATGAAGATACATTCAAACTCACAAAACGTGCTCAGCTCGGGCTGAAAATGCATTTAAAGCAATAAAAACTCAAATTGAGTGTCACACCTAAACCAAAGGACTTATGCACACACTTCAACATGTATTTTGTTCAGGATGACCCCCTGAAGCCCATATGAGCATTAATTTGACTACACAACTCATTCCTATGAAGATACATTCAAACTCACAAAACGTGCTCAGCTCGGGCTGAAAATGCATTTAAAGCAATAAAAACTCAAATTGAGTGTCACGCCTAAACCAAAGGACTTATGCACACACTTCAACATGTATTTTGTTCAGGATGACCTCCTGAAGCCTAAATGAGCAATAATTTGACCAAACAACTCATTCCTATGAAGATACATTCAAAGTCAGAAAGCGCGCTCAGCTCAGGCTGAAAATGCATTTAAAGCAATAAAAACTCAAATTGAGTGTCACGCCTAAACCAAAGGACTTATGCACACACTTCAACATGTATTTACTTCAGGATGACCACCTGAAGCCTAAATGAGCATTAATTTGACCACACAACTCATTCCTATGAAGATACATTCAAACTCACAAAACGTGCTCAGCTCGGGCTGAAAATACATTTAAAGCAATAAAAACTCAAATTGAGTGTCACACCCAAACCAAAGGACTAATGCACACACTTCAACATGTACTTAGTTCAGGATGACCACCTGAAGCCTAAATGAGCATTAATTTGACCACACAACTCATTCCTATGAAGATACATTCAAACTCACAAAACGTGCTCAGCTCGGGCTGAAAATGCATTTAAAGCAATAAAAACTCAAATTGAGTGTCACGCCTAAACCAAAGGACTTATGCACACACTTCAACATGTATTTTGTTCAGGATGACCTCCTGAAGCCCATATGAGCATTAATTTGACTACACGACTCATTCCTATGAAGATACATTCAAACTCACAAAACGTGCTCAGCTCGGGCTGAAAATGCATTTAAAGCAATAAAAACTCAAATTGAGTGTCACGCCTAAACCCAAGGAATTATGCACACACTTCAACATGTATTTAGTTCAGGATGACCACCTGAAGCCTAAATGAGCATTAATTTGACCACACAACTCATTCCTATGAAGATACATTCAAACTCACAAAACGTGCTCAGCTCGGGCTGAAAATGCATTTAATTTAAAGCAATAAAAACTCAAATTGAGTGTCACGCCTAAACCAAAGGACTTATGCACACACTTCAACATGTATTTTGTTCAGGATGACCACCTGAAGCCTAAATGAGCATTAATTTGACCACACAACTCATTCCTATGAAGATACATTCAAACTCACAAAACGTGCTCAGCTCGGCCTGAAAATGCATTTAAAGCAATAAAAACTCAAATTGAGTGTCACGCCTAAACCAAAGGACTTATGCACACATTTCAACATGTATTTTGTTCAGGATGACCACCTGACGCCTAAATGAGCATTAATTTGACCACACAACTCATTCCTATGAAGATACATTCAAACTCACAAAACGTGCTCAGCTCGGGCTGAAAATGCATTTAAAGCAATAAAAACTCAAATTGAGTGTCACGCCTAAACCAAAGGACTTATGCACACACTTCAACATGTATTTTGTTCAGGATGACCTCCTGAAGCCTAAAACAGCAATAATTTGACCACACAACTCATTCCTATGAAGATACATTCAAAGTCAGAAAGCGCGCTCAGCTCGGGCTGAAAATGCATTTAAAGCAATAAAAACTCAAATTGAGTGTCACGCCTAAACCAAAGGACTTATGCACACACTTCAACATGTATTTTGTTCAGGATGACCTCCTGAAGCCTAAATGAGCAATAATTTGACCAAACAACTCATTCCTATGAAGATACATTCAAAGTCAGAAAGCGCGCTCAGCTCAGGCTGAAAATGCATTTAAAGCAATAAAAACTCAAATTGAGTGTCACGCCTAAACCAAAGGACTTATGCACACACTTCAACATGTATTTACTTCAGGATGACCACCTGAAGCCTAAATGAGCATTAATTTGACCACACAACTCATTCCTATGAAGATACATTCAAACTCACAAAACGTGCTCAGCTCGGGCTGAAAATACATTTAAAGCAATAAAAACTCAAATTGAGTGTCACGCCCAAACCAAAGGACTAATGCACACACTTCAACATGTACTTAGTTCAGGATGACCACCTGAAGCCTAAATGAGCATTAATTTGACCACACAACTCATTCCTATGAAGATACATTCAAACTCACAAAACGTGCTCAGCTCGGGCTGAAAATGCATTTAAAGCAATAAAAACTCAAATTGAGTGTCACGCCTAAACCAAAGGACTTATGCACACACTTCAACATGTATTTTGTTCAGGATGACCTCCTGAAGCCCATATGAGCATTAATTTGACTACACGACTCATTCCTATGAAGATACATTCAAACTCACAAAACGTGCTCAGCTCGGGCTGAAAATGCATTTAAAGCAATAAAAACTCAAATTGAGTGTCACGCCTAAACCCAAGGAATTATGCACACACTTCAACATGTATTTAGTTCAGGATGACCACCTGAAGCCTAAATGAGCATTAATTTGACCACACAACTCATTCCTATGAAGATACATTCAAACTCACAAAACGTGCTCAGCTCGGGCTGAAAATGCATTTAATTTATTGTTTGTTTGTTTGTTTGTTTGTTTATTGAACATAAAACATATATACAGTAATAATTTGACAGAAAATAAGGTAGATAAAAAAAGTAAAAAGAAAGAAATCAATCTTCATTCAACACAGTTATTATGTTCAAGGGAGTAGGAAGAAGTAAAAAACTTATCTAGTTATTTAAAGCAATAAAAACTCAAATTGAGTGTCACGCCTAAACCAAAGGACTTATGCACACACTTCAACATGTATTTTGTTCAGGATGACCACCTGAAGCCTAAATGAGCATTAATTTGACCACACAACTCATTCCTATGAAGATACATTCAAACTCACAAAACGTGCTCAGCTCGGCCTGAAAATGCATTTAAAGCAATAAAAACTCAAATTGAGTGTCACGCCTAAACCAAAGGACTTATGCACACATTTCAACATGTATTTTGTTCAGGATGACCACCTGACGCCTAAATGAGCATTAATTTGACCACACAACTCATTCCTATGAAGATACATTCAAACTCACAAAACGTGCTCAGCTCGGGCTGAAAATGCATTTAAAGCAATAAAAACTCAAATTGAGTGTCACGCCTAAACCAAAGGACTTATGCACACACTTCAACATGTATTTTGTTCAGGATGACCTCCTGAAGCCTAAAACAGCAATAATTTGACCACACAACTCATTCCTATGAAGATACATTCAAAGTCAGAAAGCGCGCTCAGCTCGGGCTGAAAATGCATTTAATTTAAAGCAATAAAAACTCAAATTGAGTGTCACGCCTAAACCAAATGACTTATGCACACACTTCAACATGTATTTAGTTCAGGATGACCACCTGAAGCCTAAATGAGCATTAATTTGACCACACAACTCATTCCTATGAAGATACATTCAAACTCACAAAACGTGCTCAGCTCAGGCTGAAAATGCATTTAAAGCAATAAAAACTCAAATTGAGTGTCACACCTAAACCAAAGGACTTATGCACACACTTCAACATGTATTTTGTTCAGGATGACCTCCTGAAGCCCATATGAGCATTAATTTGACTACACAACTCATTCCTATGAAGATACATTCAAACTCACAAAACGTGCTCAGCTCGGGCTGAAAATGCATTTAAAGCAATAAAAATTCAAATTGAGTGTCACGCCTAAACCAAAGGACTTATGCACACACTTCAACATGTATTTTGTTCAGGATGACCTCCTGAAGCCTAAATAAGCATTAATTTGACCACACAACTCATTCCTATGAAGATACATTCAAACTCACAAAACGCGCTCAGCTCGGGCTGAAAATGCATTTAAAGCAATAAAAACTCAAATTTAGTGTCACACCTAAACCAAAGGACTTATGCACACACTTCAACATGTATTTAGTTCAGGATGACATCCTGAAGCCTAAATGAGCATTAATTTGACCACACAACTCATTCCTATGAAGATACATTCAAACTCACAAAACGTGCTCAACTCGGGCTGAAAATGCATTTAAAGCAATAAAAACTCAAATTGAGTGTCACGCCTAAACCAAAGGACTTATGCACACACTTCAACATGTATTTTGTTCAGGATGACCTCCTGAAGCCCATATGAGCATTAATTTCACCACACAACTCATTCCTATGAAGATACATTCAAACTCACAAAACGTGCTCAGCTCGGCCTGAAAATGCATTTAAAGCAATAAAAACTCTAATTGAGTGTCACGCCTAAACCAAAGGACTTATGCACACACTTCAACATGTATTTTGTTCAGGATGACCTCCTGAAGCCTAAAACAGCAATAATTTGACCACACAACTCATTCCTATGAAGATACATTCAAAGTCAGAAAGCGCGCTCAGCTCGGGCTGAAAATGCATTTAATTTAAAGCAATAAAAACTCAAATTGAGTGTCACGCCTAAACCAAATGACTTATGCACACACTTCAACATGTATTTAGTTCAGGATGACCACCTGAAGCCTAAATGAGCATTAATTTGACCACACAACTCATTCCTATGAAGATACATTCAAACTCACAAAACGTGCTCAGCTCGGGCTGAAAATGCATTTAAAGCAATAAAAACTCAAATTTAGTGTCACACCTAAACCAAAGGACTTATGCACACACTTCAACATGTATTTAGTTCAGGATGACATCCTGAAGCCGATATGAGCATTAATTTGACTACACAACTCATTCCTATGAAGATACATTCAAACTCACAAAACGTGCTCAACTCGGGCTGAAAATGCATTTAAAGCAATAAAAACTCAAATTGAGTGTCACGCCTAAACCAAAGGACTTATGCACACACTTCAACATGTATTTTGTTCAGGATGACCACCTGACGCCTAAATGAGCATTAATTTGACCACACAACTCATTCCTATGAAGATACATTCAAACTCACAAAACGTGCTCAGCTCGGGCTGAAAATGCATTTAAAGCAATAAAAACTCAAATTGAGTGTCACGCCTAAACCAAAGGACTTATGCACACACTTCAACATGTATTTTGTTCAGGATGACCTCCTGAAGCCTAAATCAGCAATAATTTGACCACACAACTCATTCCTATGAAGATACATTCAAAGTCAGAAAGCGCGCTCAGCTCGGGCTGAAAATGCATTTAATTTAAAGCAATAAAAACTCAAATTGAGTGTCACGCCTAAACCAAAGGACTTATGCACACACTTCAACATGTATTTAGTTCAGGATGACCACCTGAAGCCTAAATGAGCATTAATTTGACCACACAACTCATTCCTATGAAGATACATTCAAACTCACAAAACGTGCTCAGCTCGGGCTGAAAATGCATTTAAAGCAATAAAAACTCAAATTGAGTGTCACACCTAAACCAAAGGACTTATGCACACACTTCAACATGTATTTTGTTCAGGATGACCTCCTGAAGCCCATATGAGCATTAATTTGACTACACAACTCATTCCTATGAAGATACATTCAAACTCACAAAACGTGCTCAGCTCGGGCTGAAAATGCATTTAAAGCAATAAAAACTCAAATTGAGTGTCACGCCTAAACCAAAGGACTTATGCACACACTTCAACATGTATTTTGTTCAGGATGACCTCCTGAAGCCTAAATAAGCATTAATTTGACCACACAACTCATTCCTATGAAGATACATTCACAACTCATTCCTATGAAGATACATTCAAACTCACAAAACGCGCTCAGCTCGGGCTGAAAATGCATTTAAAGCAATAAAAACTCAAATTTAGTGTCACACCTAAACCAAAGGACTTATGCACACACTTCAACATGTATTTTGTTCAGGATGACCTCCTGAAGCCTAAATAAGCATTAATTTGACCACACAACTCATTCCTATGAAGATACATTCAAACTCACAAAACGCGCTCAGCTCGGGCTGAAAATGCATTTAAAGCAATAAAAACTCAAATTTAGTGTCACACCTAAACCAAAGGACTTATGCACACACTTCAACATGTACTTAGTTCAGGATGACCACCTGAAGCCTAAATGAGCATTAATTTGACCACACAACTCATTCCTATGAAGATACATTCAAACTCACAAAACGTGCTCAGCTCGGGCTGAAAATGCATTTAAAGCAATAAAAACTCAAATTGAGTGTCACGCCTAAACCAAAGGACTTATGCACACACTTCAACATGTATTTTGTTCAGGATGACCTCCTGAAGCCCATATGAGCATTAATTTGACTACACGACTCATTCCTATGAAGATACATTCAAACTCACAAAACGTGCTCAGCTCGGGCTGAAAATGCATTTAAAGCAATAAAAACTCAAATTGAGTGTCACGCCTAAACCCAAGGAATTATGCACACACTTCAACATGTATTTAGTTCAGGATGACCACCTGAAGCCTAAATGAGCATTAATTTGACCACACAACTCATTCCTATGAAGATACATTCAAACTCACAAAACGTGCTCAGCTCGGGCTGAAAATGCATTTAATTTAAAGCAATAAAAACTCAAATTGAGTGTCACGCCTAAACCAAAGGACTTATGCACACACTTCAACATGTATTTTGTTCAGGATGACCACCTGAAGCCTAAATGAGCATTAATTTGACCACACAACTCATTCCTATGAAGATACATTCAAACTCACAAAACGTGCTCAGCTCGGCCTGAAAATGCATTTAAAGCAATAAAAACTCAAATTGAGTGTCACGCCTAAACCAAAGGACTTATGCACACATTTCAACATGTATTTTGTTCAGGATGACCACCTGACGCCTAAATGAGCATTAATTTGACCACACAACTCATTCCTATGAAGATACATTCAAACTCACAAAACGTGCTCAGCTCGGGCTGAAAATGCATTTAAAGCAATAAAAACTCAAATTGAGTGTCACGCCTAAACCAAAGGACTTATGCACACACTTCAACATGTATTTTGTTCAGGATGACCTCCTGAAGCCTAAAACAGCAATAATTTGACCACACAACTCATTCCTATGAAGATACATTCAAAGTCAGAAAGCGCGCTCAGCTCGGGCTGAAAATGCATTTAATTTAAAGCAATAAAAACTCAAATTGAGTGTCACGGCTAAACCAAATGACTTATGCACACACTTCAACATGTATTTAGTTCAGGATGACCACCTGAAGCCTAAATGAGCATTAATTTGACCACACAACTCATTCCTATGAAGATACATTCAAACTCACAAAACGTGCTCAGCTCAGGCTGAAAATGCATTTAAAGCAATAAAAACTCAAATTGAGTGTCACACCTAAACCAAAGGACTTATGCACACACTTCAACATGTATTTTGTTCAGGATGACCTCCTGAAGCCCATATGAGCATTAATTTGACTACACAACTCATTCCTATGAAGATACATTCAAACTCACAAAACGTGCTCAGCTCGGGCTGAAAATGCATTTAAAGCAATAAAAACTCAAATTGAGTGTCACGCCTAAACCAAAGGACTTATGCACACACTTCAACATGTATTTTGTTCAGGATGACCTCCTGAAGCCTAAATAAGCATTAATTTGACCACACAACTCATTCCTATGAAGATACATTCAAACTCACAAAACGCGCTCAGCTCGGGCTGAAAATGCATTTAAAGCAATAAAAACTCAAATTTAGTGTCACACCTAAACCAAAGGACTTATGCACACACTTCAACATGTATTTTGTTCAGGATGACCTCCTGAAGCCTAAAACAGCAATAATTTGACCACACAACTCATTCCTATGAAGATACATTCAAAGTCAGAAAGCGCGCTCAGCTCGGGCTGAAAATGCATTTAATTTAAAGCAATAAAAACTCAAATTGAGTGTCACGCCTAAACCAAAGGACTTATGCACACACTTCAACATGTATTTTGTTCAGGATGACCTCCTGAAGCCCATATGAGCATTAATTTGACCACACAACTCATTCCTATGAAGATACATTCAAAGTCAGAAAGCGCGCTCAGCTCGGGCTGAAAATGCATTTAATTTAAAGCAATAAAAACTCAAATTGAGTGTCACGCCTAAACCAAAGGACTTATGCACACACTTTAACATGTATTTTGTTCAGGATGACCACCTGAAGCCTAAATGAGCATTAATTTGACCACACAACTCATTCCTATGAAGATACATTCAAACTCACAAAACGTGCTCAACTCGGGCTGAAAATGCATTTAAAGCAATAAAAACTCAAATTGAGTGTCACGCCTAAACCAAAGGACTTATGCACACACTTCAACATGTATTTTGTTCAGGATGACCTCCTGAAGCCTAAATAAGCATTAATTTGACCACACAACTCATTCCTATGAAGATACATTCACAACTCATTCCTATGAAGATACATTCAAACTCACAAAACGCGCTCAGCTCGGGCTGAAAATGCATTTAAAGCAATAAAAACTCAAATTTAGTGTCACACCTAAACCAAAGGACTTATGCACACACTTCAACATGTATTTTGTTCAGGATGACCTCCTGAAGCCTAAATAAGCATTAATTTGACCACACAACTCATTCCTATGAAGATACATTCAAACTCACAAAACGCGCTCAGCTCGGGCTGAAAATGCATTTAAAGCAATAAAAACTCAAATTTAGTGTCACACCTAAACCAAAGGACTTATGCACACACTTCAACATGTACTTAGTTCAGGATGACCTCCTGAAGCCCATATGAGCATTAATTTGACTACACAACTCATTCCTATGAAGATACATTCAAACTCACAAAACGTGCTCAGCTCGGGCTGAAAATGCATTTAAAGCAATAAAAATTCAAATTGAGTGTCACGCCTAAACCAAAGGACTTATGCACACACTTCAACATGTATTTTGTTCAGGATGACCTCCTGAAGCCTAAATAAGCATTAATTTGACCACACAACTCATTCCTATGAAGATACATTCAAACTCACAAAACGCGCTCAGCTCGGGCTGAAAATGCATTTAAAGCAATAAAAACTCAAATTTAGTGTCACACCTAAACCAAAGGACTTATGCACACACTTCAACATGTATTTAGTTCAGGATGACATCCTGAAGCCTAAATGAGCATTAATTTGACCACACAACTCATTCCTATGAAGATACATTCAAACTCACAAAACGTGCTCAACTCGGGCTGAAAATGCATTTAAAGCAATAAAAACTCAAATTGAGTGTCACGCCTAAACCAAAGGACTTATGCACACACTTCAACATGTATTTTGTTCAGGATGACCTCCTGAAGCCCATATGAGCATTAATTTCACCACACAACTCATTCCTATGAAGATACATTCAAACTCACAAAACGTGCTCAGCTCGGCCTGAAAATGCATTTAAAGCAATAAAAACTCTAATTGAGTGTCACGCCTAAACCAAAGGACTTATGCACACACTTCAACATGTATTTTGTTCAGGATGACCTCCTGAAGCCTAAAACAGCAATAATTTGACCACACAACTCATTCCTATGAAGATACATTCAAAGTCAGAAAGCGCGCTCAGCTCGGGCTGAAAATGCATTTAATTTAAAGCAATAAAAACTCAAATTGAGTGTCACGCCTAAACCAAATGACTTATGCACACACTTCAACATGTATTTAGTTCAGGATGACCACCTGAAGCCTAAATGAGCATTAATTTGACCACACAACTCATTCCTATGAAGATACATTCAAACTCACAAAACGTGCTCAGCTCGGGCTGAAAATGCATTTAAAGCAATAAAAACTCAAATTTAGTGTCACACCTAAACCAAAGGACTTATGCACACACTTCAACATGTATTTAGTTCAGGATGACATCCTGAAGCCGATATGAGCATTAATTTGACTACACAACTCATTCCTATGAAGATACATTCAAACTCACAAAACGTGCTCAACTCGGGCTGAAAATGCATTTAAAGCAATAAAAACTCAAATTGAGTGTCACGCCTAAACCAAAGGACTTATGCACACACTTCAACATGTATTTTGTTCAGGATGACCACCTGACGCCTAAATGAGCATTAATTTGACCACACAACTCATTCCTATGAAGATACATTCAAACTCACAAAACGTGCTCAGCTCGGGCTGAAAATGCATTTAAAGCAATAAAAACTCAAATTGAGTGTCACGCCTAAACCAAAGGACTTATGCACACACTTCAACATGTATTTTGTTCAGGATGACCTCCTGAAGCCTAAATCAGCAATAATTTGACCACACAACTCATTCCTATGAAGATACATTCAAAGTCAGAAAGCGCGCTCAGCTCGGGCTGAAAATGCATTTAATTTAAAGCAATAAAAACTCAAATTGAGTGTCACGCCTAAACCAAAGGACTTATGCACACACTTCAACATGTATTTAGTTCAGGATGACCACCTGAAGCCTAAATGAGCATTAATTTGACCACACAACTCATTCCTATGAAGATACATTCAAACTCACAAAACGTGCTCAGCTCGGGCTGAAAATGCATTTAAAGCAATAAAAACTCAAATTGAGTGTCACACCTAAACCAAAGGACTTATGCACACACTTCAACATGTATTTTGTTCAGGATGACCTCCTGAAGCCCATATGAGCATTAATTTGACTACACAACTCATTCCTATGAAGATACATTCAAACTCACAAAACGTGCTCAGCTCGGGCTGAAAATGCATTTAAAGCAATAAAAACTCAAATTGAGTGTCACGCCTAAACCAAAGGACTTATGCACACACTTCAACATGTATTTTGTTCAGGATGACCTCCTGAAGCCTAAATAAGCATTAATTTGACCACACAACTCATTCCTATGAAGATACATTCACAACTCATTCCTATGAAGATACATTCAAACTCACAAAACGCGCTCAGCTCGGGCTGAAAATGCATTTAAAGCAATAAAAACTCAAATTTAGTGTCACACCTAAACCAAAGGACTTATGCACACACTTCAACATGTATTTTGTTCAGGATGACCTCCTGAAGCCTAAATAAGCATTAATTTGACCACACAACTCATTCCTATGAAGATACATTCAAACTCACAAAACGCGCTCAGCTCGGGCTGAAAATGCATTTAAAGCAATAAAAACTCAAATTTAGTGTCACACCTAAACCAAAGGACTTATGCACACACTTCAACATGTACTTAGTTCAGGATGACCACCTGAAGCCTAAATGAGCATTAATTTGACCACACAACTCATTCCTATGAAGATACATTCAAACTCACAAAACGTGCTCAGCTCGGGCTGAAAATACATTTAAAGCAATAAAAACTCAAATTGAGTGTCACGCCTAAACCAAAGGACTTATGCACACACTTCAACATGTATTTTGTTCAGGATGACCTCCTGAAGCCCATATGAGCATTAATTTGACTACACGACTCATTCCTATGAAGATACATTCAAACTCACAAAACGTGCTCAGCTCGGGCTGAAAATGCATTTAAAGCAATAAAAACTCAAATTGAGTGTCACGCCTAAACCCAAGGAATTATGCACACACTTCAACATGTATTTAGTTCAGGATGACCACCTGAAGCCTAAATGAGCATTAATTTGACCACACAACTCATTCCTATGAAGATACATTCAAACTCACAAAACGTGCTCAGCTCGGGCTGAAAATGCATTTAATTTAAAGCAATAAAAACTCAAATTGAGTGTCACGCCTAAACCAAAGGACTTATGCACACACTTCAACATGTATTTTGTTCAGGATGACCACCTGAAGCCTAAATGAGCATTAATTTGACCACACAACTCATTCCTATGAAGATACATTCAAACTCACAAAACGTGCTCAGCTCGGCCTGAAAATGCATTTAAAGCAATAAAAACTCAAATTGAGTGTCACGCCTAAACCAAAGGACTTATGCACACATTTCAACATGTATTTTGTTCAGGATGACCACCTGACGCCTAAATGAGCATTAATTTGACCACACAACTCATTCCTATGAAGATACATTCAAACTCACAAAACGTGCTCAGCTCGGGCTGAAAATGCATTTAAAGCAATAAAAACTCAAATTGAGTGTCACGCCTAAACCAAAGGACTTATGCACACACTTCAACATGTATTTTGTTCAGGATGACCTCCTGAAGCCTAAAACAGCAATAATTTGACCACACAACTCATTCCTATGAAGATACATTCAAAGTCAGAAAGCGCGCTCAGCTCGGGCTGAAAATGCATTTAATTTAAAGCAATAAAAACTCAAATTGAGTGTCACGGCTAAACCAAATGACTTATGCACACACTTCAACATGTATTTAGTTCAGGATGACCACCTGAAGCCTAAATGAGCATTAATTTGACCACACAACTCATTCCTATGAAGATACATTCAAACTCACAAAACGTGCTCAGCTCAGGCTGAAAATGCATTTAAAGCAATAAAAACTCAAATTGAGTGTCACACCTAAACCAAAGGACTTATGCACACACTTCAACATGTATTTTGTTCAGGATGACCTCCTGAAGCCCATATGAGCATTAATTTGACTACACAACTCATTCCTATGAAGATACATTCAAACTCACAAAACGTGCTCAGCTCGGGCTGAAAATGCATTTAAAGCAATAAAAACTCAAATTGAGTGTCACGCCTAAACCAAAGGACTTATGCACACACTTCAACATGTATTTTGTTCAGGATGACCTCCTGAAGCCTAAATAAGCATTAATTTGACCACACAACTCATTCCTATGAAGATACATTCAAACTCACAAAACGCGCTCAGCTCGGGCTGAAAATGCATTTAAAGCAATAAAAACTCAAATTTAGTGTCACACCTAAACCAAAGGACTTATGCACACACTTCAACATGTATTTTGTTCAGGATGACCTCCTGAAGCCTAAAACAGCAATAATTTGACCACACAACTCATTCCTATGAAGATACATTCAAAGTCAGAAAGCGCGCTCAGCTCGGGCTGAAAATGCATTTAATTTAAAGCAATAAAAACTCAAATTGAGTGTCACGCCTAAACCAAAGGACTTATGCACACACTTCAACATGTATTTTGTTCAGGATGACCTCCTGAAGCCCATATGAGCATTAATTTGACCACACAACTCATTCCTATGAAGATACATTCAAAGTCAGAAAGCGCGCTCAGCTCGGGCTGAAAATGCATTTAATTTAAAGCAATAAAAACTCAAATTGAGTGTCACGCCTAAACCAAAGGACTTATGCACACACTTTAACATGTATTTTGTTCAGGATGACCACCTGAAGCCTAAATGAGCATTAATTTGACCACACAACTCATTCCTATGAAGATACATTCAAACTCACAAAACGTGCTCAACTCGGGCTGAAAATGCATTTAAAGCAATAAAAACTCAAATTGAGTGTCACGCCTAAACCAAAGGACTTATGCACACACTTCAACATGTATTTTGTTCAGGATGACCTCCTGAAGCCTAAAACAGCAATAATTTGACCACAAAACTCATTCCTATGAAGATACATTCAAAGTCAGAAAGCGCGCTCAGCTCGGGCTGAAAATGCATTTAATTTAAAGCAATAAAAACTCAAATTGAGTGTCACGCCTAAACCAAATGACTTATGCACACACTTCAACATGTATTTAGTTCAGGATGACCACCTGAAGCCTAAATGAGCATTAATTTGACCACACAACTCATTCCTATGAAGATACATTCAAACTCACAAAACGTGCTCAGCTCGGGCTGAAAATGCATTTAAAGCAATAAAAACTCAAATTGAGTGTCACACCTAAACCAAAGGACTTATGCACACACTTCAACATGTATTTTGTTCAGGATGACCTCCTGAAGCCCATATGAGCATTAATTTGACTACACAACTCATTCCTATGAAGATACATTCAAACTCACAAAACGTGCTCAGCTCGGGCTGAAAATGCATTTAAAGCAATAAAAACTCAAATTGAGTGTCACGCCTAAACCAAAGGACTTATGCACACACTTCAACATGTATTTTGTTCAGGATGACCTCCTGAAGCCTAAATAAGCATTAATTTGACCACACAACTCATTCCTATGAAGATACATTCAAACTCACAAAACGCGCTCAGCTCGGGCTGAAAATGCATTTAAAGCAATAAAAACTCAAATTTAGTGTCACACCTAAACCAAAGGACTTATGCACACACTTCAACATGTATTTAGTTCAGGATGACATCCTGAAGCCCATATGAGCATTAATTTAACTACACAACTCATTCCTATGAAGATACATTCAAACTCACAAAACGTGCTCAACTCGGGCTGAAAATGCATTTAAAGCAATAAAAACTCAAATTGAGTGTCACGCCTAAACCGAAGGACTTATGCACACACTTCAACATGTATTTTGTTCAGGATGACCACCTGACGCCTAAATGAGCATTAATTTGACCACACAACTCATTCCTATGAAGATACATTCAAACTCACAAAACGTGCTCAGCTCGGGCTGAAAATGCATTTAAAGCAATAAAAACTCAAATTGAGTGTCACGCCTAAACCAAAGGACTTATGCACACACTTCAACATGTATTTTGTTCAGGATGACCTCCTGAAGCCTAAATCAGCAATAATTTGACCACACAACTCATTCCTATGAAGATACATTCAAAGTAAGAAAGCGCGCTCAGCTCGGGCTGAAAATGCATTTAAAGCAATAAAAACTCAAATTGAGTGTCACGCCTAAACCAAAGGACTTATGCACACACTTCAACATGTATTTAGTTCAGGATGACATCCTGAAGCCCATATGAGCATTAATTTGACTACACAACTCATTCCTATGAAGATACATTCAAACTCACAAAACGTGCTCAGCTCGGGCTGAAAATGCATTTAAAGCAATAAAAACTCAAATTGAGTGTCACGCCTAAACCAAAGGACTTATGCACACACTTCAACATGTATTTAGTTCAGGATGACCACCTGAAGCCTAAATGAGCATTAATTTGACCACACAACTCATTCCTATGAAGATACATTCAAACTCACAAAACGTGCTCAGCTCGGGCTGAAAATGCATTTAAAGCAATAAAAACTCAAATTGAGTGTCACACCTAAACCAAAGGACTTATGCACACACTTCAACATGTATTTTGTTCAGGATGACCTCCTGAAGCCCATATGAGCATTAATTTGACTACACAACTCATTCCTATGAAGATACATTCAAACTCACAAAACGTGCTCAGCTCGGGCTGAAAATGCATTTAAAGCAATAAAAACTCAAATTGAGTGTCACGCCTAAACCAAAGGACTTATGCGCACACTTCAACATGTATTTTGTTCAGGATGACCACCTGACGCCTAAATGAGCATTAATTTGACCACACAACTCATTCCTATGAAGATACATTCAAACTCACAAAACGTGCTCAACTCGGGCTGAAAATGCATTTAAAGCAATAAAAACTCAAATTGAGTGTCACGCCTAAACCAAAGGACTTATGCTCACACTTTAACATGTATTTAGTTCAGGATGACCACCTGAAGCCTAAATGAGCATTAATTTGACTACACATCTCATTCCTATGAAGATACATTCAAACTCACAAAACGTGCTCAGCTCGGGCTGAAAATGCATTTAAAGCAATAAAAACTCAAATTGAGTGTCACACCTAAACCAAAGGACTCATGCACACACTTCAACATGTATTTTGTTCAGGATGACCTCCTGAAGCCCATATGAGCATTAATTTGACTACACAACTCATTCCTATAAAGATACATTCAAACTCACAAAACGTGCTCAGCTCGGGCTGAAAATGCATTTAAAGCAATAAAAACTCAAATTGAGTGTCACGCCTAAACCAAAGGACTTATGCACACATTTCAACATGTATTTAGTTCAGGATGACCACCTGAAGCCTAAATGAGCATTAATTTGACCACACCACTCAGTCCTATGAAGATACATTCAAACTCACAAAACGTGCTCAACTCGGGCTGAAAATGCATTTAAAGCAATAAAAACTCAAATTGAGTGTCACGCCTAAACCAAAGGACTTATGCACACACTTCAACATGTATTTTGTTCAGGATGACCTCCTGAAGCCCATATGAGCATTAATTTGACTACACAACTCATTCCTATGAAGATACATTCAAACTCACAAAACGTGCTCAGCTCGGGCTGAAAATGCATTTAAAGCAATAAAAACTCAAATTGAGTGTCACGCCTAAACCAAAGGACTTATGCACACACTTCAACATGTATTTTGTTCAGGATGACCACCTGACGCCTAAATGAGCATTAATTTGACCACACAACTCATTCCTATGAAGATACATTCAAACTCACAAAACGTGCTCAACTCGGGCTGAAAATGCATTTAAAGCAATAAAAACTCAAATTGAGTGTCACGCCTAAACCAAAGGACTTATGCACACACTTCAACATGTATTTTGTTCAGGATGACCTCCTGAAGCCCATATGAGCATTAATTTGACTACACAACTCATTCCTATGAAGATACATTCAAACTCACAAAACGTGCTCAACTCGGGCTGAAAATGCATTTAAAGCAATAAAAACTCAAATTGAGTGTCATGCCTAAACCAAAGGACTTATGCACACACTTCAACATGTATTTAGTTCAGGATGACCACCTGAAGCCTAAATGAGCATTAATTTGACCACACAACTCATTCCTATGAAGATACATTCAAACTCACAAAACGCGCTCAGCTCGGGCTGAAAATGCATTTAAAGCAATAAAAACTCAAATTTAGTGTCACACCTAAACCAAAGGACTTATGCACACACTTCAACATGTATTTAGTTCAGGATGACATCCTGAAGCCCATATGAGCATTAATTTGACTACACAACTCATTCCTATGAAGATACATTCAAACTCACAAAACGTGCTCAACTCGGGCTGAAAATGCATTTAAAGCAATAAAAACTCAAATTGAGTGTCATGCCTAAACCAAAGGACTTATGCACACACTTCAACATGTATTTAGTTCAGGATGACCACCTGAAGCCTAAATGAGCATTAATTTGACCACACAACTCATTCCTATGAAGATACATTCAAACTCTCAAAACGTGCTCAGCTCGGGCTGAAAATGCATTTAAAGCAATACAAACTCAAATTGAGTGTCACGCCTAAACAAAAGGACTTATGCACACACTTCAACATGTATTTTGTTCAGGATGACCTCCTGAAGCCTAAATAAGCATTAATTTGACCACACAACTCATTCCTATGAAGATACATTCAAACTCACAAAACGCGCTCAGCTCGGGCTGAAAATGCATTTAAAGCAATAAAAAAATCAAATTGAGTGTCACGCCTAAACCAAAGGACTTATGCACACACTTCAACATGTATTTTGTTCAGGATAACCTCCTGAAGCCTAAATCAGCAATAATTTGACCACACAACTCATTCCTATGAAGATACATTCAAAGTCAGAAAGCGCGCTCAGCTCGGGCTGAAAATGCATTTAAAGCAATAAAAACTCAAATTGAGTGTCACACCTAAACCAAACGACTTATGCACACACTTCAACATGTATTTAGTTCCGGATGACCACCTGAACCCTAAATGAGCATTAATTTTTACCACACAACTCATTCCTATAAAGATACATTCAAACTCACAAAACGTGCTCAGCTCGGGCTGAAAATGCATTTAAAGCAATAAAACTCAAATTGAGTGTCACACCTAAACCAAAGGACTTATTCACACACTTCAACATGTATTTTGTTCAGGATGACCTCCTGAAGCCCATATGAGCATTAATTTGACTACACAACTCATTCCTATGAAGATACATTCAAACTCACAAAACGTGCTCAACTCGGGCTGAAAATGCATTTAAAGCAATAAAAACTCAAATTGAGTGTCACGCCTAAACCAAAGGACTTATGCACACACTTCAACATGTATTTTGTTCAGGATGACCTCCTGAAGCCCATATGAGCATTAATTTGACTACACAACTCATTCCTATGAAGATACATTCAAACTCACAAAACGTGCTCAGCTCGGGCTGAAAATGCATTTAAATTAATAAAAACTCAAATTGAGTGTCACGCCTAAACCAAAGGACTTATGCGCACACTTCAACATGTATTTTGTTCAGGATGACCACCTGACGCCTAAATGAGCATTAATTTGACCACACAACTCATTCCTATGAAGATACATTCAAACTCACAAAACGTGCTCAACTCGGGCTGAAAATGCATTTAAAGCAATAAAAACTCAAATTGAGTGTCACGCCTAAACCAAAGGACTTATGCTCACACTTTAACATGTATTTAGTTCAGGATGACCACCTGAAGCCTAAATGAGCATTAATTTGACTACACATCTCATTCCTATGAAGATACATTCAAACTCACAAAACGTGCTCAGCTCGGGCTGAAAATGCATTTAAAGCAATAAAAACTCAAATTGAGTGTCACACCTAAACCAAAGGACTTATGCACACACTTCAACATGTATTTTGTTCAGGATGACCTCCTGAAGCCCATATGAGCATTAATTTGACTACACAACTCAGTCCTATGAAGATACATTCAAACTCACAAAACGTGCTCAACTCGGGCTGAAAATGCATTTAAAGCAATAAAAACTCAAATTGAGTGTCACGCCTAAACCAAAGGACTTATGCACACACTTCAACATGTATTTTGTTCAGGATGACCTCCTGAAGCCCATATGAGCATTAATTTGACTACACAACTCATTCCTATGAAGATACATTCAAACTCACAAAACGTGCTCAGCTCGGGCTGAAAATGCATTTAAAGCAATAAAAACTCAAATTGAGTGTCACGCCTAAACCAAAGGACTTATGCACACACTTCAACATGTATTTTGTTCAGGATGACCACCTGACGCCTAAATGAGCATTAATTTGACCACACAACTCATTCCTATGAAGATACATTCAAACTCACAAAACGTGCTCAACTCGGGCTGAAAATGCATTTAAAGCAATAAAAACTCAAATTTAGTGTCACACCTAAACCAAAGGACTTATGCACACACTTCAACATGTATTTAGTTCAGGATGACATCCTGAAGCCCATATGAGCATTAATTTGACTACACAACTCATTCCTATGAAGATACATTCAAACTCACAAAACGTGCTCAACTCGGGCTGAAAATGCATTTAAAGCAATAAAAACTCAAATTGAGTGTCATGCCTAAACCAAAGGACTTATGCACACACTTCAACATGTATTTAGTTCAGGATGACCACCTGAAGCCTAAATGAGCATTAATTTGACCACACAACTCATTCCTATGAAGATACATTCAAACTCTCAAAACGTGCTCAGCTCGGGCTGAAAATGCATTTAAAGCAATACAAACTCAAATTGAGTGTCACGCCTAAACAAAAGGACTTATGCACACACTTCAACATGTATTTTGTTCAGGATGACCTCCTGAAGCCTAAATAAGCATTAATTTGACCACACAACTCATTCCTATGAAGATACATTCAAACTCACAAAACGCGCTCAGCTCGGGCTGAAAATGCATTTAAAGCAATAAAAAAATCAAATTGAGTGTCACGCCTAAACCAAAGGACTTATGCACACACTTCAACATGTATTTTGTTCAGGATAACCTCCTGAAGCCTAAATCAGCAATAATTTGACCACACAACTCATTCCTATGAAGATACATTCAAAGTCAGAAAGCGCGCTCAGCTCGGGCTGAAAATGCATTTAAAGCAATAAAAACTCAAATTGAGTGTCACACCTAAACCAAACGACTTATGCACACACTTCAACATGTATTTAGTTCCGGATGACCACCTGAACCCTAAATGAGCATTAATTTTTACCACACAACTCATTCCTATAAAGATACATTCAAACTCACAAAACGTGCTCAGCTCGGGCTGAAAATGCATTTAAAGCAATAAAACTCAAATTGAGTGTCACACCTAAACCAAAGGACTTATTCACACACTTCAACATGTATTTTGTTCAGGATGACCTCCTGAAGCCCATATGAGCATTAATTTGACTACACAACTCATTCCTATGAAGATACATTCAAACTCACAAAACGTGCTCAACTCGGGCTGAAAATGCATTTAAAGCAATAAAAACTCAAATTGAGTGTCACGCCTAAACCAAAGGACTTATGCACACACTTCAACATGTATTTTGTTCAGGATGACCTCCTGAAGCCCATATGAGCATTAATTTGACTACACAACTCATTCCTATGAAGATACATTCAAACTCACAAAACGTGCTCAGCTCGGGCTGAAAATGCATTTAAATTAATAAAAACTCAAATTGAGTGTCACGCCTAAACCAAAGGACTTATGCGCACACTTCAACATGTATTTTGTTCAGGATGACCACCTGACGCCTAAATGAGCATTAATTTGACCACACAACTCATTCCTATGAAGATACATTCAAACTCACAAAACGTGCTCAACTCGGGCTGAAAATGCATTTAAAGCAATAAAAACTCAAATTGAGTGTCACGCCTAAACCAAAGGACTTATGCTCACACTTTAACATGTATTTAGTTCAGGATGACCACCTGAAGCCTAAATGAGCATTAATTTGACTACACATCTCATTCCTATGAAGATACATTCAAACTCACAAAACGTGCTCAGCTCGGGCTGAAAATGCATTTAAAGCAATAAAAACTCAAATTGAGTGTCACACCTAAACCAAAGGACTTATGCACACACTTCAACATGTATTTTGTTCAGGATGACCTCCTGAAGCCCATATGAGCATTAATTTGACTACACAACTCAGTCCTATGAAGATACATTCAAACTCACAAAACGTGCTCAACTCGGGCTGAAAATGCATTTAAAGCAATAAAAACTCAAATTGAGTGTCACGCCTAAACCAAAGGACTTATGCACACACTTCAACATGTATTTTGTTCAGGATGACCTCCTGAAGCCCATATGAGCATTAATTTGACTACACAACTCATTCCTATGAAGATACATTCAAACTCACAAAACGTGCTCAGCTCGGGCTGAAAATGCATTTAAAGCAATAAAAACTCAAATTGAGTGTCACGCCTAAACCAAAGGACTTATGCACACACTTCAACATGTATTTTGTTCAGGATGACCACCTGACGCCTAAATGAGCATTAATTTGACCACACAACTCATTCCTATGAAGATACATTCAAACTCACAAAACGTGCTCAACTCGGGCTGAAAATGCATTTAAAGCAATAAAAACTCAAATTGAGTGTCACGCCTAAACCAAAGGACTTATGCACACACTTCAACATGTATTTTGTTCAGGATGACCTCCTGAAGCCCATATGAGCATTAATTTGACTACACAACTCATTCCTATGAAGATACATTCAAACTCACAAAACGTGCTCAACTCGGGCTGAAAATGCATTTAAAGCAATAAAAACTCAAATTGAGTGTCATGCCTAAACCAAAGGACTTATGCACACACTTCAACATGTATTTAGTTCAGGATGACCACCTGAAGCCTAAATGAGCATTAATTTGACCACACAACTCATTCCTATGAAGATACATTCAAACTCACAAAACGCGCTCAGCTCGGGCTGAAAATGCATTTAAAGCAATAAAAACTCAAATTTAGTGTCACACCTAAACCAAAGGACTTATGCACACACTTCAACATGTATTTAGTTCAGGATGACCACCTGAAGCCTAAATGAGCATTAATTTGACCACACAACTCATTCCTATGAAGATACATTCAAACTCACAAAACGTGCTCAGCTCGGGCTGAAAATGCATTTAAAGCAATAAAAACTCAAATTGAGTGTCACGCCTAAACCAAAGGACTTATGCACACACTTCAACATGTATTTTGTTCAGGATGACCTCCTGAAGCCTAAATAAGCATTAATTTGACCACACAACTCATTCCTATGAAGATACATTCAAACTCACAAAAAGCGCTCAGCTCGGGCTGAAAATGCATTTAAAGCAATAAAAACTCAAATTGAGTGTCACACCTAAACCAAAGGACTTATGCACACACTTCAACATGTATTTAGTTCAGGATGACCACCTGAAGCCTAAATGAGCATTAATTTGACCACACAACTCATTCCTATGAAGATACATTCAAACTCACAAAACATGCTCAGCTCGGGCTGAAAATGCATTTAAAGCAATAAAAACTCAAATTGTATGTCACGCCTAAACCAAAGGACTTATGCATACACTTCAACATGTATTTTGTTCAGGATGACCACCTGAAGCCTACATGAGCATTAATTTGACCACACAACTCATTCTATGAAGATACATTCAAACTCACAAAACGTGCTCAGCTCGGGCTGAAAATGCATTTAAAGCAATAAAAACTCAAATTGAGTGTCACGCCTAAACCAAAGGACTTATGCACACACTTCAACATGTGTTTTGTTCAGGATGACCTCCTGAAGCCTAAATGAGCAATAATTTGACCACACAACTCATTCCTATGAAGATACATTCAAACTCACAAAACGTGCTCAGCTCGGGCTGAAAATGCATTTAAAGCAATAAAAACTCAAATTGAGTGTCACGCCTAAACCAAAGGACTTATGCACACACTTCAACATGTATTTTGTTCAGGATGACCTCCTGAAGCCTAAATCAGCAATAATTAGACCACACAACTCATTCCTATGAAGATACATTCAAAGTCAGAAAGTGCGCTCAGCTCAGGTTGAAAATGCATTTAATTTAAAGCAATAAAAACTCAAATTGAGTGTCACACCTAAACCAAAGGACTGATGCACACACTTCAACATGTATTTTGTTCAGGATGACCTCCCGAAGCCCATATGAGCATTAATTTGACCACACAACTAATTCCTATGAAGATACATTCAAACACACAAAACGTGCTCAGCTCGGGCTGAAAATGCATTTAAAGCAATAAAAACTCAAATTGAGTCTCACGCCTAAACCAAAGGACTTATGCACACACTTCAACATGTATTTTGTTCAGGATGACCTCCTGAAGCCCATATGAGCATTAATTTGACTACACAACTCATTCCTATGAAGATACATTTAAACTCACAAAACGTGCTCAGCTCGGGCTGAAAATGCATTTAAAGCAATAAAAACTCAAATTGAGTGTCACGCCTAAACCAAAGGACTTATACAAACACTTCAACATGTATTTTGTTCAGGATGACCTCCTGAAGCCTAAATGAGCAATAATTTGACCACACAACTCATTCCTATGAAGATACATTCAAACTCAAAAAACGTGCTCAGCTCGGGCTGAAAATGCATTTAAAGCAATAAAAACTCAAATTGAGTGTCACACCTAAACCAAAGGACTGATGCACACACTTCAACATGTATTTTGTTCAGGATGACCTCCCGAAGCCCATATGAGCATTAATTTGACCACACAACTAATTCCTATGAAGATACATTCAAACACACAAAACGTGCTCAGCTCGGGCTGAAAATGCATTTAAAGCAATAAAAACTCAAATTGAGTCTCACGCCTAAACCAAAGGACTTATGCACACACTTCAACATGTATTTTGTTCAGGATGACCTCCTGAAGCCCATATGAGCATTAATTTGACTACACAACTCATTCCTATGAAGATACATTCAAACTCACAAAACGTGCTCAGCTCGGGCTGAAAATGCATTTAAAGCAATAAAAACTCAAATTGAGTGTCACGCCTAAACCAAAGGACTTATACAAACACTTCAACATGTATTTTGTTCAGGATGACCTCCTGAAGCCTAAATGAGCAATAATTTGACCACACAACTCATTCCTATGAAGATACATTCAAACTCAAAAAACGTGCTCAGCTCGGGCTGAAAATGGATTTAAAGCAATAAAAACTCAAATTGAGTGTCACACCTAAACCAAAGGACTTATGCACACACTTCAACATGTATTTTGTTCAGGATGACCTCCTGAAGCCTAAATCAGCAATAATTTGACCACACAACTCATTCCTATGAAGATACATTCAAAGTCAGGAAGCGCGCTCAGCTCGGGCTGAAAATGCATTTAATTTAAAGCAATAAAAACTCAAATTGAGTGTCACGCCTAAACCAAAGGACTCATGCACACACTTCAACATGTATTTTGTTCACGATGACCACCTGAAGCCTAAATGAGCATTAATTTGACCACACAACTCATTCCTATGAAGATACATTCAAACTCACAAAACGTGCTCAGCTCGGGCTGAAAATGCATTTAAAGCAATAAAAACTCAAATTGAGTGTCACGCCTAAACCAAAGGACTTATGCACACACTTCAACATGTATTTTGTTCAGGATGACCTTCTGAAGCCCATATGAGCATTAATTTGACTACACAACTCATTCCTCTGAAGATACATTCAAACTCACAAAACGTGCTCAGCTCGGCCTGAAAATGCATTTAAAGCAATAAAAACTCAAATTGAGTGTCACGCCTAAACCAAAGGACTTATGCACACACTTCAACATGTATTTTGTTCAGGATGACCTCCTGAAGCCTAAATCAGCAATAATTTGACCACACAACTCATTCCTATGAAGATACATTCAAAGTCAGAAAGCGCGCTCAGCTCGGGCTGAAAATGCATTTAATTTAAAGCAATAAAAACTCAAATTGAGTGTCACGCCTAAACCAAAGGACTTATGCACACACTTCAACATGTATTTAGTTCAGGATGACCACCTGAAGCCTAAATGAGCATTAATTTGACCACACAACTCATTCCTATGAAGATACATTCAAACTCACAAAAAGCGCTCAGCTCGGGCTGAAAATGCATTTAAAGCAATAAAAACTCAAATTGAGTGTCACGCCTAAACCAAAGGACTCATGCACACACTTCAACATGTATTTTGTTCAGGATGACCTCCTGAAGCCTAAATAAGCATTAATTTGACCACACAACTCATTCCTATGAAGATACATTCAAACTCACAAAAAGCGCTCAGCTCGGGCTGAAAATGCATTTAAAGCAATAAAAACTCAAATTGAGTGTCACACCTAAACCAAAGGACTTATGCACACACTTCAACATGTATTTAGTTCAGGATGACCACCTGAAGCCTAAATGAGCATTAATTTGACCACACAACTCATTCCTATGAAGATACATTCAAACTCACAAAACATGCTCAGCTCGGGCTGAAAATGCATTTAAAGCAATAAAAACTCAAATTGTATGTCACGCCTAAACCAAAGGACTTATGCATACACTTCAACATGTATTTTGTTCAGGATGACCACCTGAAGCCTAAATGAGCATTAATTTGACCACACAACTCATTCTATGAAGATACATTCAAACTCACAAAACGTGCTCAGCTCGGGCTGAAA
Source organism: Hippocampus guttulatus (assembly GCF_054856545.1). NCBI lineage: Eukaryota > Metazoa > Chordata > Actinopteri > Syngnathiformes > Syngnathidae > Hippocampus > Hippocampus guttulatus. Next base: position 97,038 of record NW_028233886.1, on the reverse strand, counting down.
ATGCATTTAAAGCAATAAAAACTCAAATTGAGTGTCACGCCTAAACCAAAGGACTTATGCACACACTTCAACATGTGTTTTGTTCAGGATGACCTCCTGAAGCCTAAATGAGCAATAATTTGACCACACAACTCATTCCTATGAAGATACATTCAAACTCACAAAACGTGCTCAGCTCGGGCTGAAAATGCATTTAAAGCAATAAAAACTCAAATTGAGTGTCACGCCTAAACCAAAGGACTTATGCACACACTTCAACATGTATTTTGTTCAGGATGACCTCCTGAAGCCTAAATAAGCATTAATTTGACCACACAACTCATTCCTATGAAGATACATTCAAACTCACAAAAAGCGCTCAGCTCGGGCTGAAAATGCATTTAAAGCAATAAAAACTCAAATTGAGTGTCACACCTAAACCAAAGGACTTATGCACACACTTCAACATGTATTTAGTTCAGGATGACCACCTGAAGCCTAAATGAGCATTAATTTGACCACACAACTCATTCCTATGAAGATACATTCAAACTCACAAAACATGCTCAGCTCGGGCTGAAAATGCATTTAAAGCAATAAAAACTCAAATTGTATGTCACGCCTAAACCAAAGGACTTATGCATACACTTCAACATGTATTTTGTTCAGGATGACCACCTGAAGCCTAAATGAGCATTAATTTGACCACACAACTCATTCTATGAAGATACATTCAAACTCACAAAACGTGCTCAGCTCGGGCTGAAAATGCATTTAAAGCAATAAAAACTCAAATTGAGTCTCACGCCTAAACCAAAGGACTTATGCACACACTTCAACATGTATTTTGTTCAGGATGACCTCCTGAAGCCCATATGAGCATTAATTTGACTACACAACTCATTCCTATGAAGATACATTTAAACTCACAAAACGTGCTCAGCTCGGGCTGAAAATGCATTTAAAGCAATAAAAACTCAAATTGAGTGTCACGCCTAAACCAAAGGACTTATACAAACACTTCAACATGTATTTTGTTCAGGATGACCTCCTGAAGCCTAAATGAGCAATAATTTGACCACACAACTCATTCCTATGAAGATACATTCAAACTCAAAAAACGTGCTCAGCTCGGGCTGAAAATGCATTTAAAGCAATAAAAACTCAAATTGAGTGTCACACCTAAACCAAAGGACTTATGCACACACTTCAACATGTATTTTGTTCAGGATGACCTCCCGAAGCCCATATGAGCATTAATTTGACCACACAACTAATTCCTATGAAGATACATTCAAACACACAAAACGTGCTCAGCTCGGGCTGAAAATGCATTTAAAGCAATAAAAACTCAAATTGAGTCTCACGCCTAAACCAAAGGACTTATGCACACACTTCAACATGTATTTTGTTCAGGATGACCTCCTGAAGCCCATATGAGCATTAATTTGACTACACAACTCATTCCTATGAAGATACATTCAAACTCACAAAACGTGCTCAGCTCGGGCTGAAAATGCATTTAAAGCAATAAAAACTCAAATTGAGTGTCACGCCTAAACCAAAGGACTTATACAAACACTTCAACATGTATTTTGTTCAGGATGACCTCCTGAAGCCTAAATGAGCAATAATTTGACCACACAACTCATTCCTATGAAGATACATTCAAACTCAAAAAACGTGCTCAGCTCGGGCTGAAAATGCATTTAAAGCAATAAAAACTCAAATTGAGTGTCATGCCTAAACCAAAGGACTTATGCACACACTTCAACATGTATTTAGTTCAGGATGACCACCTGAAGCCTAAATGAGCATTAATTTGACCACACAACTCATTCCTATGAAGATACATTCAAACTCACAAAACGCGCTCAGCTCGGGCTGAAAATGCATTTAAAGCAATAAAAACTCAAATTGAGTGTCACGCCTAAACCAAAGGACTTATGCACACACTTCAACATGTATTTTGTTCAGGATGACCTCCTGAAGCCTAAATAAGCATTAATTTGACCACACAACTCATTCCTATGAAGATACATTCAAACTCACAAAAAGCGCTCAGCTCGGGCTGAAAATGCATTTAAAGCAATAAAAACTCAAATTGAGTGTCACACCTAAACCAAAGGACTTATGCACACACTTCAACATGTATTTAGTTCAGGATGACCACCTGAAGCCTAAATGAGCATTAATTTGACCACACAACTCATTCCTATGAAGATACATTCAAACTCACAAAACATGCTCAGCTCGGGCTGAAAATGCATTTAAAGCAATAAAAACTCAAATTGTATGTCACGCCTAAACCAAAGGACTTATGCATACACTTCAACATGTATTTTGTTCAGGATGACCACCTGAAGCCTAAATGAGCATTAATTTGACCACACAACTCATTCTATGAAGATACATTCAAACTCACAAAACGTGCTCAGCTCGGGCTGAAAATGCATTTAAAGCAATAAAAACTCAAATTGAGTCTCACGCCTAAACCAAAGGACTTATGCACACACTTCAACATGTATTTTGTTCAGGATGACCTCCTGAAGCCCATATGAGCATTAATTTGACTACACAACTCATTCCTATGAAGATACATTTAAACTCACAAAACGTGCTCAGCTCGGGCTGAAAATGCATTTAAAGCAATAAAAACTCAAATTGAGTGTCACGCCTAAACCAAAGGACTTATACAAACACTTCAACATGTATTTTGTTCAGGATGACCTCCTGAAGCCTAAATGAGCAATAATTTGACCACACAACTCATTCCTATGAAGATACATTCAAACTCAAAAAACGTGCTCAGCTCGGGCTGAAAATGCATTTAAAGCAATAAAAACTCAAATTGAGTGTCACACCTAAACCAAAGGACTTATGCACACACTTCAACATGTATTTTGTTCAGGATGACCTCCCGAAGCCCATATGAGCATTAATTTGACCACACAACTAATTCCTATGAAGATACATTCAAACACACAAAACGTGCTCAGCTCGGGCTGAAAATGCATTTAAAGCAATAAAAACTCAAATTGAGTCTCACGCCTAAACCAAAGGACTTATGCACACACTTCAACATGTATTTTGTTCAGGATGACCTCCTGAAGCCCATATGAGCATTAATTTGACTACACAACTCATTCCTATGAAGATACATTCAAACTCACAAAACGTGCTCAGCTCGGGCTGAAAATGCATTTAAAGCAATAAAAACTCAAATTGAGTGTCACGCCTAAACCAAAGGACTTATACAAACACTTCAACATGTATTTTGTTCAGGATGACCTCCTGAAGCCTAAATGAGCAATAATTTGACCACACAACTCATTCCTATGAAGATACATTCAAACTCAAAAAACGTGCTCAGCTCGGGCTGAAAATGCATTTAAAGCAATAAAAACTCAAATTGAGTGTCATGCCTAAACCAAAGGACTTATGCACACACTTCAACATGTATTTAGTTCAGGATGACCACCTGAAGCCTAAATGAGCATTAATTTGACCACACAACTCATTCCTATGAAGATACATTCAAACTCACAAAACGCGCTCAGCTCGGGCTGAAAATGCATTTAAAGCAATAAAAACTCAAATTTAGTGTCACACCTAAACCAAAGGACTTATGCACACACTTCAACATGTATTTAGTTCAGGATGACATCCTGAAGCCCATATGAGCATTAATTTGACTACACAACTCATTCCTATCAAGATACATTCAAACTCACAAAACGTGCTCAACTTGGGCTGAAAATGCATTTAAAGCAATAAAAACTCAAATTGAGTGTCATGCCTAAACCAAAGGACTTATGCACACACTTCAACATGTATTTAGTTCAGGATGACCACCTGAAGCCTAAATGAGCATTAATTTGACCACACAACTCATTCCTATGAAGATACATTCAAACTCTCAAAACGTGCTCAGCTCGGGCTGAAAATGCATTTAAAGCAATACAAACTCAAATTGAGTGTCACGCCTAAACAAAAGGACTTATGCACACACTTCAACATGTATTTTGTTCAGGATGACCTCCTGAAGCCTAAATAAGCATTAATTTGACCACACAACTCATTCCTATGAAGATACATTCAAACTCACAAAACGCGCTCAGCTCGGGCTGAAAATGCATTTAAAGCAATAAAAAAATCTAATTGAGTGTCACGCCTAAACCAAAGGACTTATGCACACACTTCAACATGTATTTTGTTCAGGATAACCTCCTGAAGCCTAAATCAGCAATAATTTGACCACACAACTCATTCCTATGAAGATACATTCAAAGTCAGAAAGCGCGCTCAGCTCGGGCTGAAAATGCATTTAAAGCAATAAAAACTCAAATTGAGTGTCACACCTAAACCAAACGACTTATGCACACACTTCAACATGTATTTAGTTCCGGATGACCACCTGAACCCTAAATGAGCATTAATTTTTACCACACAACTCATTCCTATAAAGATACATTCAAACTCACAAAACGTGCTCAGCTCGGGCTGAAAATGCATTTAAAGCAATAAAACTCAAATTGAGTGTCACACCTAAACCAAAGGACTTATTCACACACTTCAACATGTATTTTGTTCAGGATGACCTCCTGAAGCCCATATGAGCATTAATTTGACTACACAACTCATTCCTATGAAGATACATTCAAACTCACAAAACGTGCTCAACTCGGGCTGAAAATGCATTTAAAGCAATAAAAACTCAAATTGAGTGTCACGCCTAAACCAAAGGACTTATGCACACACTTCAACATGTATTTTGTTCAGGATGACCTCCTGAAGCCCATATGAGCATTAATTTGACTACACAACTCATTCCTATGAAGATACATTCAAACTCACAAAACGTGCTCAGCTCGGGCTGAAAATGCATTTAAATTAATAAAAACTCAAATTGAGTGTCACGCCTAAACCAAAGGACTTATGCGCACACTTCAACATGTATTTTGTTCAGGATGAACACCTGACGCCTAAATGAGCATTAATTTGACCACACAACTCATTCCTATGAAGATACATTCAAACTCACAAAACGTGCTCAACTCGGGCTGAAAATGCATTTAAAGCAATAAAAACTCAAATTGAGTGTCACGCCTAAACCAAAGGACTTATGCTCACACTTTAACATGTATTTAGTTCAGGATGACCACCTGAAGCCTAAATGAGCATTAATTTGACTACACATCTCATTCCTATGAAGATACATTCAAACTCACAAAACGTGCTCAGCTCGGGCTGAAAATGCATTTAAAGCAATAAAAACTCAAATTGAGTGTCACACCTAAACCAAAGGACTTATGCACACACTTCAACATGTATTTTGTTCAGGATGACCTCCTGAAGCCCATATGAGCATTAATTTGACTACACAACTCATTCCTATGAAGATACATTCAAACTCACAAAACGTGCTCAGCTCGGGCTGAAAATGCATTTAAAGCAATAAAAACTCAAATTGAGTGTCACGCCTAAACCAAAGGACTTATGCACACACTTCAACATTTATTTTGTTCAGGATGACCTCCTGAAGCCTAAATAAGCATTAATTTGACCACACAACTAATTCCTATGAAGATACATTCAAACTCACAAAACGCGCTCAGCTCGGGCTGAAAATGCATTTAAAGCAATAAAAACTCAAATTTAGTGTCACACCTAAACCAAAGGACTTATGCACACACTTCAACATGTATTTTGTTCAGGATGACCTCCTGAAGCCCATATGAGCATTAATTTGACTACACAACTCATTCCTATGAAGATACATTCAAACTCACAAAACGTGCTCAGCTCGGGCTGAAAATGCATTTAAAGCAATAAAAACTCAAATTGAGTGTCACGCCTAAACCAAAGGACTTATGCACACACTTCAACATGTATTTTGTTCAGGATGACCTCCTGAAGCCCATATGAGCATTAATTTGACTACACAACTCATTCCTATGAAGATACATTCAAACTCACAAAACGTGCTCAGCTCGGGCTGAAAATGCATTTAAAGCAATAAAAACTCAAATTGAGTGTCACGCCTAAACCAAAGGACTTATGCACACACTTCAACATGTATTTTGTTCAGGATGACCACCTGACGCCTAAATGAGCATTAATTTGACCACACAACTCATTCCTATGAAGATACATTCAAAGTCAGAAAGCGCGCTCAGCTCGGGCTGAAAATGCATTTAATTTAAAGCAATAAAAACTCAAATTGAGTGTCACGCCTAAACCAAAGGACTTATGCACACACTTCAACATGTATTTAGTTCAGGATGACCACCTGAAGCCTAAATGAGCATTAATTTGACTACACAACTCATTCCTATGAAGATACATTCAAACTCACAAAACGTGCTCAGCTCGGGCTGAAAATGCATTTAAAGCAATAAAAACTCAAATTGAGTGTCACACCTAAACCAAAGGACTTATGCACACACTTCAACATGTATTTTGTTCAGGATGACCTCCTGAAGCCCATATGAGCATTAATTTGACTACACAACTCATTCCTATGAAGATACATTCAAACTCACAAAACGTGCTCAGCTCGGGCTGAAAATGCATTTAAAGCAATAAAAACTCAAATTGAGTGTCACGCCTAAACCAAAGGACTTATGCACACACTTCAACATGTATTTTGTTCAGGATGACCTCCTGAAGCCTAAATAAGCATTAATTTGACCACACAACTCATTCCTATGAAGATACATTCAAACTCACAAAACGCGCTCAGCTCGGGCTGAAAATGCATTTAAAGCAATAAAAACTCAAATTTAGTGTCACACCTAAACCAAAGGACTTATGCACACACTTCAACATGTATTTAGTTCAGGATGACATCCTGAAGCCCATATGAGCATTAATTTGACTACACAACTCATTCCTATGAAGATACATTCAAACTCACAAAACGTGCTCAACTCGGGCTGAAAATGCATTTAAAGCAATAAAAACTCAAATTGAGTGTCACACCTAAACCAAAGGACTTATGCACACACTTCAACATGTATTTTGTTCAAGATGACCTCCTGAAGCCCATATGAGCATTAATTTGACTACACAACTCATTCCTATGAAGATACATTCAAACTCACAAAACGTGCTCAGCTCGGGCTGAAAATGCATTTAAAGCAATAAAAACTCAAATTGAATGTCACGCCTAAACCAAAGGACTTATGCACACACTTCAACATGTATTTTGTTCAGGATGACCTCCTGAAGCCCATATGAGAATTAATTTGACCACACAACTCATTCCTATGAAGATACATTCAAAGTCAGAAAGCGCGCTCAGCTCGGGCTGAAAATGCATTTAATTTAAAGCAATAAAAACTCAAATTGAGTGTCACGCCTAAACCAAAGGACTTATGCACACACTTCAACATGTATTTTGTTCAGCATGACCACCTGAAGCCTAAATGAGCATTAATTTGACCACACAACTCATTCCTATAAAGATACATTCAAACTCACAAAACGTGCTCAACTCGGGCTGAAAATGCATTTAAAGCAATAAAAACTCAAATTGAGTGTCACGCCTAAACCAAAGGACTTATGCACACACTTCAACATGTATTTTGTTCAGGATGACCTCCTGAAGCCCATATGAGCATTAATTTCACCACACAACTCATTCCTATGAAGATACATTCAAACACACAAAACGTGCTCAGCTCGGCCTGAAAATGCATTTAAAGCAATAAAAACTCAAATTGAGTGTCACGCCTAAACCAAAGGACTTATGCACACACTTCAACATGTATTTTGTTCAGGATGACCACCTGACGCCTAAATGAGCATTAATTTGACCACACAACTCATTCCTATGAAGATACATTCAAACTCACAAAACGTGCTCAGCTCGGGCTGAAAATGCATTTAAAGCAATAAAAACTCAAATTGAGTGTCACGCCTAAACCAAAGGACTTATGCACACACTTCAACATGTATTTTGTTCAGGATGACCTCCTGAAGCCTAAATCAGCAATAATTTGACCACACAACTCATTCCTATGAAGATACATTCAAAGTCAGAAAGCGCGCTCAGCTCGGGCTGAAAATGCATTTAATTTAAAGCAATAAAAACTCAAATTGAGTGTCACGCCTAAACCAAAGGACTTATGCACACACTTCAACATGTATTTAGTTCAGGATGACCACCTGAAGCCTAAATGAGCATTAATTTGACCGCACAACTCATTCCTATGGAGATACATTCAAACTCACAAAACGTGCTCAGCTCGGGCTGAAAATGCATTTAAAGCAATAAAAACTCAAATTGAGTGTCACACCTAAACCAAAGGACTTATGCACACACTTCAACATGTATTTTGTTCAGGATGACCTCCTGAAGCCCATATGAGCATTAATTTGACTACACAACTCATTCCTATGAAGATACATTCAAACTCACAAAACGTGCTCAGCTCGGGCTGAAAATGCATTTAAAGCAATAAAAACTCAAATTGAGTGTCACGCCTAAACCAAAGGACTTATGCACACACTTCAACATGTATTTTGTTCAGGATGACCTCCTGAAGCCTAAATAAGCATTAATTTGACCACACAACTCATTCCTATGAAGATACATTCAAACTCACAAAACGCGCTCAGCTCGGGCTGAAAATGCATTTAAAGCAATAAAAACTCAAATTTAGTGTCACACCTAAACCAAAGGACTTATGCACACACTTCAACATGTATTTTGTTCAGGATGACCTCCTGAAGCCCATATGAGCATTAATTTGACTACACAACTCATTCCTATGAAGATACATTCAAACTCACAAAACGTGCTCAACTCGGGCTGAAAATGCATTTAAAGCAATAAAAACTCAAATTGAGTGTCACGCCTAAACCAAAGGACTTATGCACACACTTCAACATGTATTTTGTTCAGGATGACCTCCTGAAGCCCATATGAGCATTAATTTGACTACACAACTCATTCCTATGAAGATACATTCAAACTCACAAAACGTGCTCAGCTCGGGCTGAAAATGCATTTAAAGCAATAAAAACTCAAATTGAGTGTCACGCCTAAACCAAAGGACTTATGCACACACTTCAACATGTATTTTGTTCAGGATGACCACCTGACGCCTAAATGAGCATTAATTTGACCACACAACTCATTCCTATGAAGATACATTCAAAGTCAGAAAGCGCGCTCAGCTCGGGCTGAAAATGCATTTAATTTAAAGCAATAAAAACTCAAATTGAGTGTCACGCCTAAACCAAAGGACTTATGCACACACTTCAACATGTATTTAGTTCAGGATGACCACCTGAAGCCTAAATGAGCATTAATTTGACTACACAACTCATTCCTATGAAGATACATTCAAACTCACAAAACGTGCTCAGCTCGGGCTGAAAATGCATTTAAAGCAATAAAAACTCAAATTGAGTGTCACACCTAAACCAAAGGACTTATGCACACACTTCAACATGTATTTTGTTCAGGATGACCTCCTGAAGCCCATATGAGCATTAATTTGACTACACAACTCATTCCTATGAAGATACATTCAAACTCACAAAACGTGCTCAGCTCGGGCTGAAAATGCATTTAAAGCAATAAAAACTCAAATTGAGTGTCACGCCTAAACCAAAGGACTTATGCACACACTTCAACATGTATTTTGTTCAGGATGACCTCCTGAAGCCTAAATAAGCATTAATTTGACCACACAACTCATTCCTATGAAGATACATTCAAACTCACAAAACGCGCTCAGCTCGGGCTGAAAATGCATTTAAAGCAATAAAAACTCAAATTTAGTGTCACACCTAAACCAAAGGACTTATGCACACACTTCAACATGTATTTAGTTCAGGATGACATCCTGAAGCCCATATGAGCATTAATTTGACTACACAACTCATTCCTATGAAGATACATTCAAACTCACAAAACGTGCTCAACTCGGGCTGAAAATGCATTTAAAGCAATAAAAACTCAAATTGAGTGTCACGCCTAAACCAAAGGACTTATGCACACACTTCAACATGTATTTTGTTCAAGATGACCTCCTGAAGCCCATATGAGCATTAATTTGACTACACAACTCATTCCTATGAAGATACATTCAAACTCACAAAACGTGCTCAGCTCGGGCTGAAAATGCATTTAAAGCAATAAAAACTCAAATTGAGTGTCACGCCTAAACCAAAGGACTTATGCACACACTTCAACATGTATTTTGTTCAGGATGACCACCTGACGCCTAAATGAGCATTAATTTGACCACACAAATCATTCCTATGAAGATACATTCAAAGTCAGAAAGCGCGCTCAGCTCGGGCTGAAAATGCATTTAATTTAAAGCAATAAAAACTCAAATTGAGTGTCACGCCTAAACCAAAGGACTTATGCACACACTTCAACATGTATTTAGTTCAGGATGACCACCTGAAGCCTAAATGAGCATTAATTTGACTACACAACTCATTCCTATGAAGATACATTCAAACTCACAAAACGTGCTCAGCTCGGGCTGAAAATGCATTTAAAGCAATAAAAACTCAAATTGAGTGTCACGCCTAAACCAAAGGACTTATGCACACACTTCAACATGTATTTAGTTCAGGATGACCACCTGAAGCCTAAATGAGCATTAATTTGACCACACAACTCATTCCTATGAAGATACATTCAAACTCACAAAACGTGCTCAACTCGGGCTGAAAATGCATTTAAAGCAATAAAAACTCAAATTGAGTGTCACGCCTAAACCAAAGGACTTATGCACACACTTCAACATGTATTTTGTTCAGGATGACCTCCTGAAGCCCATATGAGCATTAATTTCACCACACAACTCATTCCTATGAAGATACATTCAAACACACAAAACGTGCTCAGCTCGGCCTGAAAATGCATTTAAAGCAATAAAAACTCAAATTGAGTGTCACGCCTAAACCAAAGGACTTATGCACACACTTCAACATGTATTTTGTTCAGGATGACCACCTGACGCCTAAATGAGCATTAATTTGACCACACAACTCATTCCTATGAAGATACATTCAAACTCACAAAACGTGCTCAGCTCGGGCTGAAAATGCATTTAAAGCAATAAAAACTCAAATTGAGTGTCACGCCTAAACCAAAGGACTTATGCACACACTTCAACATGTATTTTGTTCAGGATGACCTCCTGAAGCCTAAATCAGCAATAAATTGACCACACAACTCATTCCTATGAAGATACTTTCAAAGTCAGAAAGCGCGCTCAGCTCGGGCTGAAAATGCATTTAATTTAAAGCAATAAAAACTCAAATTGAGTGTCACGCCTAAACCAAAGGACTTATGCACACACTTCAACATGTATTTAGTTCAGGATGACCACCTGAAGCCTAAATGAGCATTCATTTGACCACACAACTCATTCCTATGAAGATACATTCAAACTCACAAAACGTGCTCAGCTCGGGCTGAAAATGCATTTCAAGCAATAAAAACTCAAATTGAGTGTCACACCTAAACCAAAGGACTTGTGCACACACTTCAACATGTATTTTGTTCAGGATGACCTCCTGAAGCCCATATGAGCATTAATTTGACTACACAACTCATTCCTATGAAGATACATTCAAACTCACAAAACGTGCTCAGCTCGGGCTGAAAATGCATTTAAAGCAATAAAAACTCAAATTGAGTGTCACGCCTAAACCAAAGGACTTATGCACACACTTCAACATGTATTTCGTTCAGGATGACCTCCTGAAGCCTAAATAAGCATTAATTTGACCACACAACTCATTCCTATGAAGATACATTCAAACTCACAAAAGGCGCTCAGCTCGGGCTGAAAATGCATTTAAAGCAATAAAAACTCAAATTTAGTGTCACACCTAAACCAAAGGACTTATGCACACACTTCAACATGTATTTAGTTCAGGATGACATCCTGAAGCCCATATGAGCATTAATTTGACTACACAACTCATTCCTATGAAGATACATTCAAACTCACAAAACGTGCTCAACTCGGGCTGAAAATGCATTTAAAGCAATAAAAACTCAAATTGAGTGTCACGCCTAAACCAAAGGACTTATGCACACACTTCAACATGTATTTTGTTCAGGATGACCTCCTGAAGCCCATATGAGCATTAATTTGACTACACAACTCATTCCTATGAAGATACATTCAAACTCACAAAACGTGCTCAGCTCGGGCTGAAAATGCATTTAAAGCAATAAAAACTCAAATTGAGTGTCACGCCTAAACCAAAGGACTTATGCACACACTTCAACATGTATTTTGTTCAGGATGACCACCTGACGCCTAAATGAGCATTAATTTGACCACACAACTCATTCCTATGAAGATACATTCAAAGTCAGAAAGCGCGCTCATCTCGGGCTGAAAATGCATTTAATTTAAAGCAATAAAAACTCAAATTGAGTGTCACGCCTAAACCAAAGGACTTATGCACACACTTCAACATGTATTTAGTTCAGGATGACCACCTGAAGCCTAAATGAGCATTAATTTGACTACACAACTCATTCCTATGAAGATACATTCAAACTCACAAAACGTGCTCAGCTCGGGCTGAAAATGCATTTAAAGCAATAAAAACTCAAATTGAGTATCACACCTAAACCAAAGGACTTATGCACACACTTCAACATGTATTTTGTTCAGGATGACCTCCTGAAGCCCATATGAGCATTAATTTGACTACACAACTCATTCCTATAAAGATACATTCAAACTCACAAAACGTGCTCAGCTCGGGCTGAATATGCATTTAAAGCAATAAAAACTCAAATTGAGTGTCACGCCTAAACCAAAGGACTTATGCACACACTTCAACATGTATTTAGTTCAGGATGACCACCTGAAGCCTAAATGAGCATTAATTTGACCACACAACTCATTCCTATGAAGATACATTCAAACTCACAAAACGTGCTCAACTCGGGCTGAAAATGCATTTAAAGCAATAAAAACTCAAATTGAGTGTCACACCTAAACCAAAGGACTTATGCACACACTTCAACATGTATTTTGTTCAGGATGACCTCCTGAAGCCCATATGAGCATTAATTTGACCACACAACTCATTCCTATGAAGATACATTCAAACACACAAAACGTGCTCAGCTCGGCCTGAAAATGCATTTAAAGCAATAAAAACTCAAATTGAGTGTCACGCCTAAACCAAAGGACTTATGCACACACTTCAACATGTATTTTGTTCAGGATGACCACCTGACGCCTAAATGAGCATTAATTTGACCACACAACTCATTCCTATGACGATACATTCAAACTCACAAAACGTGCTCAGCTCGGGCTGAAAATGCATTTAAAGCAATAAAAACTCAAATTGAGTGTCACGCCTAAACCAAAGGACTTATGCACACACTTCAACATGTATTTTGTTCAGGATGACCTCCTGAAGCCTAAATCAGCAATAATTTCACCACACAACTCATTCCTATGAAGATACATTCAAAGTCAGAAAGGGCGCTAAGCTCGGGCTGAAAATGCATTTAATTTAAAGCAATAAAAACCCAAATTGAGTGTCACGCCTAAACCAAAGGACTTATGCACACACTTCAACATGTATTTAGTTCAGGATGACATCCTGAAGCCCATATGAGCATTAATTTGACTACACAACTCATTCCTATGAAGATACATTCAAACTCACAAAACGTGCTCAACTCGGGCTGAAAATGCATTTAAAGCAATAAAAACTCAAATTGAGTGTCACGCCTAAACCAAAGGACTTATGCACACACTTCAACATGTATTTTGTTCAGGATGACCTCCTGAAGCCCATATGAGCATTAATTTGACTACACAACTCATTCCTACGAAGATACATTCAAACTCACAAAACGTGCTCAGCTCGGGCTGAAAATGCATTTAAAGCAATAAAAACTCAAATTGAGTGTCACGCCTAAACCAAAGGACTTATGCACACACTTCAACATGTATTTTGTTCAGGATGACCACCTGACGCCTAAATGAGCATTAATTTGACCACACAACTCATTCCTATGAAGATACATTCAAAGTCAGAAAGCGCGCTCATCTCGGGCTGAAAATGCATTTAATTTAAAGCAATAAAAACTCAAATTGAGTGTCACGCCTAAACCAAAGGACTTATGCACACACTTCAACATGTATTTAGTTCAGGATGACCACCTGAAGCCTAAATGAGCATTAATTTGACTACACAACTCATTCCTATGAAGATACATTCAAACTCACAAAACGTGCTCAGCTCGGGCTGAAAATGCATTTAAAGCAATAAAAACTCAAATTGAGTGTCACACCTAAACCAAAGGACTTATGCACACACTTCAACATGTATTTTGTTCAGGATGACCTCCTGAAGCCCATATGAGCATTAATTTGACTACACAACTCATTCCTATAAAGATACATTCAAACTCACAAAACGTGCTCAGCTCGGGCTGAATATGCATTTAAAGCAATAAAAACTCAAATTGAGTGTCACGCCTAAACCAAAGGACTTATGCACACACTTCAACATGTATTTTGTTCAGGATGACCACCTGACGCCTAAATGAGCATTAATTTGACCACACAACTCATTCCTATGAAGATACATTCAAAGTCAGAAAGCGCGCTCATCTCGGGCTGAAAATGCATTTAATTTAAAGCAATAAAAACTCAAATTGAGTGTCACGCCTAAACCAAAGGACTTATGCACACACTTCAACATGTATTTAGTTCAGGATGACCACCTGAAGCCTAAATGAGCATTAATTTGACCACACAACTCATTGCTATGAAGATACATTCAAACTCACAAAACGCGCTCAGCTCGGGCTGAAAATGCATTTAAAGCAATAAAAACTCAAATTGAGTGTCACACCTAAACCAAAGGACTTATTCACACACGTCAACATGTATTTTGTTCAGGATGACCACCTGAAGCCTAAATGAGCATTAATTTGACCACACAACTCATTCCTATGAAGATACATTCAAACTCACAAAACGTGCTCAGCTCGGGCTGAAAATGCATTTAAAGCAATAAAAACTCAAATTGAGTGTCACACCTAAACCAAAGGACTTATGCACACACTTCAACATGTATTTAGTTCAGGATGACCTCCTGAAGCCCATATGAGCATTAATTTGACTACACAACTCATTCCTATGAAGATACATTCAAACTCACAAAACATGCTCAGCTCGGGCTGAAAATGCATTTAAAGCAATAAAAACTCAAATTGAATGTCACGCCTAAACCAAAGGACTTATGCACACACTTCAACATGTATTTTGTTCAGGATGACCTCCTGAAGCCCATATGAGCATTAATTTGACTACACAACTCATTCCTATGAAGATACATTCAAACTCACAAAACGTGCTCAGCTCGGGCTGAAAATGCATTTAAAGCAATAAAAACTCAAATTGAGTGTCACGCCTAAACCAAAGGACTTATGCACACACTTCAACATGTATTTTGTTCAGGATGACCAGCTGACGCCTAAATGAGCATTAATTTGACCACACAACTCATTCCTATGAAGATACATTCAAAGTCAGAAAGCGCGCTCAGCTCGGGCTGAAAATGCATTTAATTTAAAGCAATAAAAACTCAAATTGAGTGTCACGCCTAAACCAAAGGACTTATGCACACACTTCAACATGTATTTTGTTCAGGATGACCACCTGAAGCCTAAATGAGCATTAATTTGACTACACAACTCATTCCTATGAAGATACATTCAAACTCACAAAACGTGCTCAGCTCGGGCTGAAAATGCATTTAAAGCAATAAAAACTCAAATTGAGTGTCACACCTAAACCAAAGGACTTATGCACACACTTCAACATGTATTTTGTTCAGGATGACCTCCTGAAGCCCATATGAGCATTAATTTGACTACACAACTCATTCCTATAAAGATACATTCAAACTCACAAAACGTGCTCAGCTCGGGCTGAAAATGCATTTAAAGCAATAAAAACTCAAATTGAGTGTCACGCCTAAACCAAAGGACTTATGCCCACACTTCAACATGTATTTAGTTCAGGATGACCACCTGAAGCCTAAATGAGCATTAATTTGACCACACAACTCATTCCTATGAAGATACATTCAAACTCACAAAACGTGCTCAGCTCGGGCTGAAAATGCATTTAAAGCAATAAAAACTCAAATTGAGTGTCACGCCTAAACCAAAGGAATTATGCACACACTTCAACATGTATTTTGTTCAGGATGACCTCCTGAAGCCTAAATCAGCAATAATTTCACCACACAACTCATTACTATGAAGATACATTCAAAGTCAGAAAGCGCGCTCAGCTCGGGCTGAAAATGCATTTAATTTAAAGCAATAAAAACTCAAATTGAGTGTCACGCCTAAACCAAAGGACTTATGCACACACTTCAACATGTATTTTGTTCAGGATGACCACCTGAAGCCTAAATGAGCATTAATTTGACCAGACAACTCATTCTATGAAGATACATTCAAACTCACAAAACGTGCTCAGCTCGGGCTGAAAATGCATTTAAAGCAATAAAAACTCAAATTGAGTGTCACGCCTAAACCAAAGGACTTATGCCCACACTTCAACATGTATTTAGTTCAGGATGACCACCTGAAGCCTAAATGAGCAATAATTTGACCACACAACTCATTGCTATGAAGATACATTCAAACTCACAAAACGCGCTCAGCTCGGGCTGAAAATGCATTTAAAGCAATAAAAACTCAAATTGAGTGTCACACCTAAACCAAAGGACTTATTCACACACGTCAACATGTATTTTGTTCAGGATGACCACCTGAAGCCTAAATGAGCATTAATTTGACCACACAACTCATTCCTATGAAGATACATTCAAACTCACAAAACATGCTCAGCTCGGGCTGAAAATGCATTTAAAGCAATAAAAACTCAAATTGAATGTCACGCCTAAACCAAAGGACTTATGCACACACTTCAACATGTATTTTGTTCAGGATGACCACCTGAAGCCTAAATGAGCATTAATTTGACCACACAACTCATTCTATGAAGATACATTCAAACTCACAAAACGTGCTCAGCTCGGGCTGAAAATGCATTTAAAGCAATAAAAACTCAAATTGAGTGTCACGCCTAAACCAAAGGACTTATGCACACACTTCAACATGTATTTTGTTCAGGATGACCTCCTGAAGCCTAAATCAGCAATAATTTCACCACACAACTCATTACTATGAAGATACATTCAAAGTCAGAAAGCGCGCTCAGCTCGGGCTGAAAATGCATTTAATTTAAAGCAATAAAAACTCAAATTGAGTGTCACGCCTAAACCAAAGGACTTATGCACACACTTCAACATGTATTTAGTTCAGGATGACCACCTGAAGCCTAAATGAGCATTAATTTGACCAGACAACTCATTCTATGAAGATACATTCAAACTCACAAAACGTGCTCAGCTCGGGCTGAAAATGCATTTAAAGCAATAAAAACTCAAATTGAGTGTCACGCCTAAACCAAAGGACTTATGCCCACACTTCAACATGTATTTAGTTCAGGATGACCACCTGAAGCCTAAATGAGCATTAATTTGACCACACAACTCATTGCTATGAAGATACATTCAAACTCACAAAACGCGCTCAGCTCGGGCTGAAAATGCATTTAAAGCAATAAAAACTCAAATTGAGTGTCACACCTAAACCAAAGGACTTATTCACACACGTCAACATGTATTTTGTTCAGGATGACCACCTGAAGCCTAAATGAGCATTAATTTGACCACACAACTCATTCCTATGAAGATACATTCAAACTCACAAAACATGCTCAGCTCGGGCTGAAAATGCATTTAAAGCAATAAAAACTCAAATTGAATGTCACGCCTAAACCAAAGGACTTATGCACACACTTCAACATGTATTTTGTTCAGGATGACCACCTGAAGCCTAAATGAGCATTAATTTGACCACACAACTCATTCTATGAAGATACATTCAAACTCACAAAACGTGCTCAGCTCGAGCTGAAAATGCATTTAAAGCAATAAAAACTCAAATTGAGTGTCACGCCTAAACCAAAGGACTTATGCCCATACTTCAACATGTATTTAGTTCAGGATGACCACCTGAAGCCTAAATGAGCATTAATTTGACCACACAACTCATTCCTATGAAGATACATTCAAACTCACAAAACGTGCTCAGCTCGGGCTGAAAATGCATTTAAAGCAATAAAAACTCAAATTGAGTGTCACGCCTAAATCAAAGGACTTATGCACACACTTCAACATGTATTTTGTTCAGGATGACCACCTGAAGCCTAAATGAGCATTAATTTGACCACACAACTCATTCTATGAAGATACATTCAAACTCACAAAACGTGCTCAGCTCGGGCTGAAAATGCATTTAAAGCAATAAAAACTCAAATTGAGTGTCACGCCTAAACCAAAGGACTTATGCACACACTTCAACATGTATTTTGTACAGGATGGCCTCCTGAAGCCTAAATCAGCAATAATTTCACCACACAACTCATTCCTATGAAGATACATTCAAAGTCAGAAAGCGCGCTCAGCTCGGGCTGAAAATGCATTTAATTTAAAGCAATAAAAACTCAAATTGAGTGTCACACCTAAACCAAAGGATTTATGCACACACGTCAACATGTATTTTGTTCAGGATGACCACCTGAAGCCTAAATGAGCATTAATTTGACCACACAACTCATTCCTAGGAAGATACATTCAAATTCACAAAACATGGTCAGCTCGGGCTGAAAATGCATTTAAAGCAATAAAAACTCAAATTGAATGTCACGCCTAAACCAAAGGACTTATGCACACACTTCAACATGTATTTTGTTCAGGATGACCACCTGAAGCCTAAATGAGCATTAATTTGACCACACAACTCATTCTATGAAGATACATTCAAACTCACAAAACGTGCTCAGCTCGGGCTGAAAATGCATTTAAAGCAATAAAAACTCAAATTGAGTGTCACACCTAAACCAAAGGACTTATGCCCACACTTCAACATGTATTTAGTTCAGGATGACCACCTGAAGCCTAAATGAGCATTAATTTGACCACACAACTCATTCCTATGAAGATACATTCAAACTCACAAAACGTGCTCAGCTCGGGCTGAAAATGCATTTAAAGCAATAAAAACTCAAATTGAGTGTCACGCCTAAATCAAAGGACTTATGCACACACTTCAACATGTATTTTGTTCAGGATGACCACCTGAAGCCTAAATGAGCATTAATTTGACCACACAACTCATTCTATGAAGATACATTCAAACTCACAAAACGTGCTCAGCTCGGGCTGAAAATGCATTTAAAGCAATAAAAACTCAAATTGAGTGTCACGCCTAAACCAAAGGACTTATGCACACACTTCAACATGTATTTTGTTCAGGATGACCCCCTGAAGCCTAAATCAGCAATAATTTCACCACACAACTCATTCCTATGAAGATACATTCAAAGTCAGAAAGCGCGCTCAGCTCGGGCTGAAAATGCATTTAATTTAAAGCAATAAAAACTCAAATTGAGTGTCACGCCTAAACCAAAGGACTTATGCACACACTTCAACATGTATTTAGTTCAGGATGACCACCTGAAGCCTAAATGAGCATTAATTTGACCACACAACTCATTCCTATGAAGATACATTCAAACTCACAAAACGTGCTCAGCTCCGGCTGAAAATGCATTTAAAGCAATAAAAACTCAAATTGAGTGTCACACCTAAACCAAAGGACTTATGCACACACTTCAACATGTATCCTGAAGCCCATATGAGCATTAATTTGACTACACAACTCATTCCTATGAAGATACATTCAAACTCAAAAAACGTGCTCACCTCGGGCTGAAAATGCATTTAAAGCAATAAAAACTCAAATTGAGTGTCACACCTAAACCAAAGGACTTATGCACACACTTCAACATGTATTTTGTTCAAGATGACCTCCTGAAGCCCATATGAGCATTAATTTGACTACACAACTCATTCCTATGAAGATACATTCAAACTCACAAAACGTGCTCAGCTCGGGCTGAAAATGCATTTAAAGCAATAAAAACTCAAATTGAATGTCACGCCTAAACCAAAGGACTTATGCACACACTTCAACATGTATTTTGTTCAGGATGACCTCCTGAAGCCCATATGAGAATTAATTTGACCACACAACTCATTCCTATGAAGATACATTCAAAGTCAGAAAGCGCGCTCAGCTCGGGCTGAAAATGCATTTAATTTAAAGCAATAAAAACTCAAATTGAGTGTCACGCCTAAACCAAAGGACTTATGCACACACTTCAACATGTATTTTGTTCAGCATGACCACCTGAAGCCTAAATGAGCATTAATTTGACCACACAACTCATTCCTATAAAGATACATTCAAACTCACAAAACGTGCTCAACTCGGGCTGAAAATGCATTTAAAGCAATAAAAACTCAAATTGAGTGTCACGCCTAAACCAAAGGACTTATGCACACACTTCAACATGTATTTTGTTCAGGATGA
Organism: Hippocampus guttulatus; assembly: GCF_054856545.1. Classification (NCBI taxonomy): domain Eukaryota; kingdom Metazoa; phylum Chordata; class Actinopteri; order Syngnathiformes; family Syngnathidae; genus Hippocampus; species Hippocampus guttulatus. The sequence goes on along the minus strand of NW_028233886.1, from coordinate 76,508 downwards.
CCTCCTGAAGCCCATATGAGCATTAATTTCACCACACAACTCATTCCTATGAAGATACATTCAAACACACAAAACGTGCTCAGCTCGGCCTGAAAATGCATTTAAAGCAATAAAAACTCAAATTGAGTGTCACGCCTAAACCAAAGGACTTATGCACACACTTCAACATGTATTTTGTTCAGGATGACCACCTGACGCCTAAATGAGCATTAATTTGACCACACAACTCATTCCTATGAAGATACATTCAAACTCACAAAACGTGCTCAGCTCGGGCTGAAAATGCATTTAAAGCAATAAAAACTCAAATTGAGTGTCACGCCTAAACCAAAGGACTTATGCACACACTTCAACATGTATTTTGTTCAGGATGACCTCCTGAAGCCTAAATCAGCAATAATTTGACCACACAACTCATTCCTATGAAGATACATTCAAAGTCAGAAAGCGCGCTCAGCTCGGGCTGAAAATGCATTTAATTTAAAGCAATAAAAACTCAAATTGAGTGTCACGCCTAAACCAAAGGACTTATGCACACACTTCAACATGTATTTAGTTCAGGATGACCACCTGAAGCCTAAATGAGCATTAATTTGACCGCACAACTCATTCCTATGGAGATACATTCAAACTCACAAAACGTGCTCAGCTCGGGCTGAAAATGCATTTAAAGCAATAAAAACTCAAATTGAGTGTCACACCTAAACCAAAGGACTTATGCACACACTTCAACATGTATTTTGTTCAGGATGACCTCCTGAAGCCCATATGAGCATTAATTTGACTACACAACTCATTCCTATGAAGATACATTCAAACTCACAAAACGTGCTCAGCTCGGGCTGAAAATGCATTTAAAGCAATAAAAACTCAAATTGAGTGTCACGCCTAAACCAAAGGACTTATGCACACACTTCAACATGTATTTTGTTCAGGATGACCTCCTGAAGCCTAAATAAGCATTAATTTGACCACACAACTCATTCCTATGAAGATACATTCAAACTCACAAAACGCGCTCAGCTCGGGCTGAAAATGCATTTAAAGCAATAAAAACTCAAATTTAGTGTCACACCTAAACCAAAGGACTTATGCACACACTTCAACATGTATTTTGTTCAGGATGACCTCCTGAAGCCCATATGAGCATTAATTTGACTACACAACTCATTCCTATGAAGATACATTCAAACTCACAAAACGTGCTCAACTCGGGCTGAAAATGCATTTAAAGCAATAAAAACTCAAATTGAGTGTCACGCCTAAACCAAAGGACTTATGCACACACTTCAACATGTATTTTGTTCAGGATGACCTCCTGAAGCCCATATGAGCATTAATTTGACTACACAACTCATTCCTATGAAGATACATTCAAACTCACAAAACGTGCTCAGCTCGGGCTGAAAATGCATTTAAAGCAATAAAAACTCAAATTGAGTGTCACGCCTAAACCAAAGGACTTATGCACACACTTCAACATGTATTTTGTTCAGGATGACCACCTGACGCCTAAATGAGCATTAATTTGACCACACAACTCATTCCTATGAAGATACATTCAAAGTCAGAAAGCGCGCTCAGCTCGGGCTGAAAATGCATTTAATTTAAAGCAATAAAAACTCAAATTGAGTGTCACGCCTAAACCAAAGGACTTATGCACACACTTCAACATGTATTTAGTTCAGGATGACCACCTGAAGCCTAAATGAGCATTAATTTGACTACACAACTCATTCCTATGAAGATACATTCAAACTCACAAAACGTGCTCAGCTCGGGCTGAAAATGCATTTAAAGCAATAAAAACTCAAATTGAGTGTCACACCTAAACCAAAGGACTTATGCACACACTTCAACATGTATTTTGTTCAGGATGACCTCCTGAAGCCCATATGAGCATTAATTTGACTACACAACTCATTCCTATGAAGATACATTCAAACTCACAAAACGTGCTCAGCTCGGGCTGAAAATGCATTTAAAGCAATAAAAACTCAAATTGAGTGTCACGCCTAAACCAAAGGACTTATGCACACACTTCAACATGTATTTTGTTCAGGATGACCTCCTGAAGCCTAAATAAGCATTAATTTGACCACACAACTCATTCCTATGAAGATACATTCAAACTCACAAAACGCGCTCAGCTCGGGCTGAAAATGCATTTAAAGCAATAAAAACTCAAATTTAGTGTCACACCTAAACCAAAGGACTTATGCACACACTTCAACATGTATTTAGTTCAGGATGACATCCTGAAGCCCATATGAGCATTAATTTGACTACACAACTCATTCCTATGAAGATACATTCAAACTCACAAAACGTGCTCAACTCGGGCTGAAAATGCATTTAAAGCAATAAAAACTCAAATTGAGTGTCACGCCTAAACCAAAGGACTTATGCACACACTTCAACATGTATTTTGTTCAAGATGACCTCCTGAAGCCCATATGAGCATTAATTTGACTACACAACTCATTCCTATGAAGATACATTCAAACTCACAAAACGTGCTCAGCTCGGGCTGAAAATGCATTTAAAGCAATAAAAACTCAAATTGAGTGTCACGCCTAAACCAAAGGACTTATGCACACACTTCAACATGTATTTTGTTCAGGATGACCACCTGACGCCTAAATGAGCATTAATTTGACCACACAAATCATTCCTATGAAGATACATTCAAAGTCAGAAAGCGCGCTCAGCTCGGGCTGAAAATGCATTTAATTTAAAGCAATAAAAACTCAAATTGAGTGTCACGCCTAAACCAAAGGACTTATGCACACACTTCAACATGTATTTAGTTCAGGATGACCACCTGAAGCCTAAATGAGCATTAATTTGACTACACAACTCATTCCTATGAAGATACATTCAAACTCACAAAACGTGCTCAGCTCGGGCTGAAAATGCATTTAAAGCAATAAAAACTCAAATTGAGTGTCACGCCTAAACCAAAGGACTTATGCACACACTTCAACATGTATTTAGTTCAGGATGACCACCTGAAGCCTAAATGAGCATTAATTTGACCACACAACTCATTCCTATGAAGATACATTCAAACTCACAAAACGTGCTCAACTCGGGCTGAAAATGCATTTAAAGCAATAAAAACTCAAATTGAGTGTCACGCCTAAACCAAAGGACTTATGCACACACTTCAACATGTATTTTGTTCAGGATGACCTCCTGAAGCCCATATGAGCATTAATTTCACCACACAACTCATTCCTATGAAGATACATTCAAACACACAAAACGTGCTCAGCTCGGCCTGAAAATGCATTTAAAGCAATAAAAACTCAAATTGAGTGTCACGCCTAAACCAAAGGACTTATGCACACACTTCAACATGTATTTTGTTCAGGATGACCACCTGACGCCTAAATGAGCATTAATTTGACCACACAACTCATTCCTATGAAGATACATTCAAACTCACAAAACGTGCTCAGCTCGGGCTGAAAATGCATTTAAAGCAATAAAAACTCAAATTGAGTGTCACGCCTAAACCAAAGGACTTATGCACACACTTCAACATGTATTTTGTTCAGGATGACCTCCTGAAGCCTAAATCAGCAATAAATTGACCACACAACTCATTCCTATGAAGATACTTTCAAAGTCAGAAAGCGCGCTCAGCTCGGGCTGAAAATGCATTTAATTTAAAGCAATAAAAACTCAAATTGAGTGTCACGCCTAAACCAAAGGACTTATGCACACACTTCAACATGTATTTAGTTCAGGATGACCACCTGAAGCCTAAATGAGCATTCATTTGACCACACAACTCATTCCTATGAAGATACATTCAAACTCACAAAACGTGCTCAGCTCGGGCTGAAAATGCATTTCAAGCAATAAAAACTCAAATTGAGTGTCACACCTAAACCAAAGGACTTGTGCACACACTTCAACATGTATTTTGTTCAGGATGACCTCCTGAAGCCCATATGAGCATTAATTTGACTACACAACTCATTCCTATGAAGATACATTCAAACTCACAAAACGTGCTCAGCTCGGGCTGAAAATGCATTTAAAGCAATAAAAACTCAAATTGAGTGTCACGCCTAAACCAAAGGACTTATGCACACACTTCAACATGTATTTCGTTCAGGATGACCTCCTGACGCCTAAATGAGCATTAATTTGACCACACAACTCATTCCTATGAAGATACATTCAAACTCACAAAAGGCGCTCAGCTCGGGCTGAAAATGCATTTAAAGCAATAAAAACTCAAATTTAGTGTCACACCTAAACCAAAGGACTTATGCACACACTTCAACATGTATTTAGTTCAGGATGACATCCTGAAGCCCATATGAGCATTAATTTGACTACACAACTCATTCCTATGAAGATACATTCAAACTCACAAAACGTGCTCAACTCGGGCTGAAAATGCATTTAAAGCAATAAAAACTCAAATTGAGTGTCACGCCTAAACCAAAGGACTTATGCACACACTTCAACATGTATTTTGTTCAGGATGACCTCCTGAAGCCCATATGAGCATTAATTTGACTACACAACTCATTCCTATGAAGATACATTCAAACTCACAAAACGTGCTCAGCTCGGGCTGAAAATGCATTTAAAGCAATAAAAACTCAAATTGAGTGTCACGCCTAAACCAAAGGACTTATGCACACACTTCAACATGTATTTTGTTCAGGATGACCACCTGACGCCTAAATGAGCATTAATTTGACCACACAACTCATTCCTATGAAGATACATTCAAAGTCAGAAAGCGCGCTCATCTCGGGCTGAAAATGCATTTAATTTAAAGCAATAAAAACTCAAATTGAGTGTCACGCCTAAACCAAAGGACTTATGCACACACTTCAACATGTATTTAGTTCAGGATGACCACCTGAAGCCTAAATGAGCATTAATTTGACTACACAACTCATTCCTATGAAGATACATTCAAACTCACAAAACGTGCTCAGCTCGGGCTGAAAATGCATTTAAAGCAATAAAAACTCAAATTGAGTATCACACCTAAACCAAAGGACTTATGCACACACTTCAACATGTATTTTGTTCAGGATGACCTCCTGAAGCCCATATGAGCATTAATTTGACTACACAACTCATTCCTATAAAGATACATTCAAACTCACAAAACGTGCTCAGCTCGGGCTGAATATGCATTTAAAGCAATAAAAACTCAAATTGAGTGTCACGCCTAAACCAAAGGACTTATGCACACACTTCAACATGTATTTAGTTCAGGATGACCACCTGAAGCCTAAATGAGCATTAATTTGACCACACAACTCATTCCTATGAAGATACATTCAAACTCACAAAACGTGCTCAACTCGGGCTGAAAATGCATTTAAAGCAATAAAAACTCAAATTGAGTGTCACACCTAAACCAAAGGACTTATGCACACACTTCAACATGTATTTTGTTCAGGATGACCTCCTGAAGCCCATATGAGCATTAATTTGACCACACAACTCATTCCTATGAAGATACATTCAAACACACAAAACGTGCTCAGCTCGGCCTGAAAATGCATTTAAAGCAATAAAAACTCAAATTGAGTGTCACGCCTAAACCAAAGGACTTATGCACACACTTCAACATGTATTTTGTTCAGGATGACCACCTGACGCCTAAATGAGCATTAATTTGACCACACAACTCATTCCTATGACGATACATTCAAACTCACAAAACGTGCTCAGCTCGGGCTGAAAATGCATTTAAAGCAATAAAAACTCAAATTGAGTGTCACGCCTAAACCAAAGGACTTATGCACACACTTCAACATGTATTTTGTTCAGGATGACCTCCTGAAGCCTAAATCAGCAATAATTTCACCACACAACTCATTCCTATGAAGATACATTCAAAGTCAGAAAGGGCGCTAAGCTCGGGCTGAAAATGCATTTAATTTAAAGCAATAAAAACCCAAATTGAGTGTCACGCCTAAACCAAAGGACTTATGCACACACTTCAACATGTATTTAGTTCAGGATGACATCCTGAAGCCCATATGAGCATTAATTTGACTACACAACTCATTCCTATGAAGATACATTCAAACTCACAAAACGTGCTCAACTCGGGCTGAAAATGCATTTAAAGCAATAAAAACTCAAATTGAGTGTCACGCCTAAACCAAAGGACTTATGCACACACTTCAACATGTATTTTGTTCAGGATGACCTCCTGAAGCCCATATGAGCATTAATTTGACTACACAACTCATTCCTACGAAGATACATTCAAACTCACAAAACGTGCTCAGCTCGGGCTGAAAATGCATTTAAAGCAATAAAAACTCAAATTGAGTGTCACGCCTAAACCAAAGGACTTATGCACACACTTCAACATGTATTTTGTTCAGGATGACCACCTGACGCCTAAATGAGCATTAATTTGACCACACAACTCATTCCTATGAAGATACATTCAAAGTCAGAAAGCGCGCTCATCTCGGGCTGAAAATGCATTTAATTTAAAGCAATAAAAACTCAAATTGAGTGTCACGCCTAAACCAAAGGACTTATGCACACACTTCAACATGTATTTAGTTCAGGATGACCACCTGAAGCCTAAATGAGCATTAATTTGACTACACAACTCATTCCTATGAAGATACATTCAAACTCACAAAACGTGCTCAGCTCGGGCTGAAAATGCATTTAAAGCAATAAAAACTCAAATTGAGTGTCACACCTAAACCAAAGGACTTATGCACACACTTCAACATGTATTTTGTTCAGGATGACCTCCTGAAGCCCATATGAGCATTAATTTGACTACACAACTCATTCCTATAAAGATACATTCAAACTCACAAAACGTGCTCAGCTCGGGCTGAATATGCATTTAAAGCAATAAAAACTCAAATTGAGTGTCACGCCTAAACCAAAGGACTTATGCACACACTTCAACATGTATTTTGTTCAGGATGACCACCTGACGCCTAAATGAGCATTAATTTGACCACACAACTCATTCCTATGAAGATACATTCAAAGTCAGAAAGCGCGCTCATCTCGGGCTGAAAATGCATTTAATTTAAAGCAATAAAAACTCAAATTGAGTGTCACGCCTAAACCAAAGGACTTATGCACACACTTCAACATGTATTTAGTTCAGGATGACCACCTGAAGCCTAAATGAGCATTAATTTGACCACACAACTCATTGCTATGAAGATACATTCAAACTCACAAAACGCGCTCAGCTCGGGCTGAAAATGCATTTAAAGCAATAAAAACTCAAATTGAGTGTCACACCTAAACCAAAGGACTTATTCACACACGTCAACATGTATTTTGTTCAGGATGACCACCTGAAGCCTAAATGAGCATTAATTTGACCACACAACTCATTCCTATGAAGATACATTCAAACTCACAAAACGTGCTCAGCTCGGGCTGAAAATGCATTTAAAGCAATAAAAACTCAAATTGAGTGTCACACCTAAACCAAAGGACTTATGCACACACTTCAACATGTATTTAGTTCAGGATGACCTCCTGAAGCCCATATGAGCATTAATTTGACTACACAACTCATTCCTATGAAGATACATTCAAACTCACAAAACATGCTCAGCTCGGGCTGAAAATGCATTTAAAGCAATAAAAACTCAAATTGAATGTCACGCCTAAACCAAAGGACTTATGCACACACTTCAACATGTATTTTGTTCAGGATGACCTCCTGAAGCCCATATGAGCATTAATTTGACTACACAACTCATTCCTATGAAGATACATTCAAACTCACAAAACGTGCTCAGCTCGGGCTGAAAATGCATTTAAAGCAATAAAAACTCAAATTGAGTGTCACGCCTAAACCAAAGGACTTATGCACACACTTCAACATGTATTTTGTTCAGGATGACCAGCTGACGCCTAAATGAGCATTAATTTGACCACACAACTCATTCCTATGAAGATACATTCAAAGTCAGAAAGCGCGCTCAGCTCGGGCTGAAAATGCATTTAATTTAAAGCAATAAAAACTCAAATTGAGTGTCACGCCTAAACCAAAGGACTTATGCACACACTTCAACATGTATTTTGTTCAGGATGACCACCTGAAGCCTAAATGAGCATTAATTTGACTACACAACTCATTCCTATGAAGATACATTCAAACTCACAAAACGTGCTCAGCTCGGGCTGAAAATGCATTTAAAGCAATAAAAACTCAAATTGAGTGTCACACCTAAACCAAAGGACTTATGCACACACTTCAACATGTATTTTGTTCAGGATGACCTCCTGAAGCCCATATGAGCATTAATTTGACTACACAACTCATTCCTATAAAGATACATTCAAACTCACAAAACGTGCTCAGCTCGGGCTGAAAATGCATTTAAAGCAATAAAAACTCAAATTGAGTGTCACGCCTAAACCAAAGGACTTATGCCCACACTTCAACATGTATTTAGTTCAGGATGACCACCTGAAGCCTAAATGAGCATTAATTTGACCACACAACTCATTCCTATGAAGATACATTCAAACTCACAAAACGTGCTCAGCTCGGGCTGAAAATGCATTTAAAGCAATAAAAACTCAAATTGAGTGTCACGCCTAAACCAAAGGAATTATGCACACACTTCAACATGTATTTTGTTCAGGATGACCTCCTGAAGCCTAAATCAGCAATAATTTCACCACACAACTCATTACTATGAAGATACATTCAAAGTCAGAAAGCGCGCTCAGCTCGGGCTGAAAATGCATTTAATTTAAAGCAATAAAAACTCAAATTGAGTGTCACGCCTAAACCAAAGGACTTATGCACACACTTCAACATGTATTTTGTTCAGGATGACCACCTGAAGCCTAAATGAGCATTAATTTGACCAGACAACTCATTCTATGAAGATACATTCAAACTCACAAAACGTGCTCAGCTCGGGCTGAAAATGCATTTAAAGCAATAAAAACTCAAATTGAGTGTCACGCCTAAACCAAAGGACTTATGCCCACACTTCAACATGTATTTAGTTCAGGATGACCACCTGAAGCCTAAATGAGCAATAATTTGACCACACAACTCATTGCTATGAAGATACATTCAAACTCACAAAACGCGCTCAGCTCGGGCTGAAAATGCATTTAAAGCAATAAAAACTCAAATTGAGTGTCACACCTAAACCAAAGGACTTATTCACACACGTCAACATGTATTTTGTTCAGGATGACCACCTGAAGCCTAAATGAGCATTAATTTGACCACACAACTCATTCCTATGAAGATACATTCAAACTCACAAAACATGCTCAGCTCGGGCTGAAAATGCATTTAAAGCAATAAAAACTCAAATTGAATGTCACGCCTAAACCAAAGGACTTATGCACACACTTCAACATGTATTTTGTTCAGGATGACCACCTGAAGCCTAAATGAGCATTAATTTGACCACACAACTCATTCTATGAAGATACATTCAAACTCACAAAACGTGCTCAGCTCGGGCTGAAAATGCATTTAAAGCAATAAAAACTCAAATTGAGTGTCACGCCTAAACCAAAGGACTTATGCACACACTTCAACATGTATTTTGTTCAGGATGACCTCCTGAAGCCTAAATCAGCAATAATTTCACCACACAACTCATTACTATGAAGATACATTCAAAGTCAGAAAGCGCGCTCAGCTCGGGCTGAAAATGCATTTAATTTAAAGCAATAAAAACTCAAATTGAGTGTCACGCCTAAACCAAAGGACTTATGCACACACTTCAACATGTATTTAGTTCAGGATGACCACCTGAAGCCTAAATGAGCATTAATTTGACCAGACAACTCATTCTATGAAGATACATTCAAACTCACAAAACGTGCTCAGCTCGGGCTGAAAATGCATTTAAAGCAATAAAAACTCAAATTGAGTGTCACGCCTAAACCAAAGGACTTATGCCCACACTTCAACATGTATTTAGTTCAGGATGACCACCTGAAGCCTAAATGAGCATTAATTTGACCACACAACTCATTGCTATGAAGATACATTCAAACTCACAAAACGCGCTCAGCTCGGGCTGAAAATGCATTTAAAGCAATAAAAACTCAAATTGAGTGTCACACCTAAACCAAAGGACTTATTCACACACGTCAACATGTATTTTGTTCAGGATGACCACCTGAAGCCTAAATGAGCATTAATTTGACCACACAACTCATTCCTATGAAGATACATTCAAACTCACAAAACATGCTCAGCTCGGGCTGAAAATGCATTTAAAGCAATAAAAACTCAAATTGAATGTCACGCCTAAACCAAAGGACTTATGCACACACTTCAACATGTATTTTGTTCAGGATGACCACCTGAAGCCTAAATGAGCATTAATTTGACCACACAACTCATTCTATGAAGATACATTCAAACTCACAAAACGTGCTCAGCTCGAGCTGAAAATGCATTTAAAGCAATAAAAACTCAAATTGAGTGTCACGCCTAAACCAAAGGACTTATGCCCATACTTCAACATGTATTTAGTTCAGGATGACCACCTGAAGCCTAAATGAGCATTAATTTGACCACACAACTCATTCCTATGAAGATACATTCAAACTCACAAAACGTGCTCAGCTCGGGCTGAAAATGCATTTAAAGCAATAAAAACTCAAATTGAGTGTCACGCCTAAATCAAAGGACTTATGCACACACTTCAACATGTATTTTGTTCAGGATGACCACCTGAAGCCTAAATGAGCATTAATTTGACCACACAACTCATTCTATGAAGATACATTCAAACTCACAAAACGTGCTCAGCTCGGGCTGAAAATGCATTTAAAGCAATAAAAACTCAAATTGAGTGTCACGCCTAAACCAAAGGACTTATGCACACACTTCAACATGTATTTTGTACAGGATGGCCTCCTGAAGCCTAAATCAGCAATAATTTCACCACACAACTCATTCCTATGAAGATACATTCAAAGTCAGAAAGCGCGCTCAGCTCGGGCTGAAAATGCATTTAATTTAAAGCAATAAAAACTCAAATTGAGTGTCACACCTAAACCAAAGGATTTATGCACACACGTCAACATGTATTTTGTTCAGGATGACCACCTGAAGCCTAAATGAGCATTAATTTGACCACACAACTCATTCCTAGGAAGATACATTCAAATTCACAAAACATGGTCAGCTCGGGCTGAAAATGCATTTAAAGCAATAAAAACTCAAATTGAATGTCACGCCTAAACCAAAGGACTTATGCACACACTTCAACATGTATTTTGTTCAGGATGACCACCTGAAGCCTAAATGAGCATTAATTTGACCACACAACTCATTCTATGAAGATACATTCAAACTCACAAAACGTGCTCAGCTCGGGCTGAAAATGCATTTAAAGCAATAAAAACTCAAATTGAGTGTCACACCTAAACCAAAGGACTTATGCCCACACTTCAACATGTATTTAGTTCAGGATGACCACCTGAAGCCTAAATGAGCATTAATTTGACCACACAACTCATTCCTATGAAGATACATTCAAACTCACAAAACGTGCTCAGCTCGGGCTGAAAATGCATTTAAAGCAATAAAAACTCAAATTGAGTGTCACGCCTAAATCAAAGGACTTATGCACACACTTCAACATGTATTTTGTTCAGGATGACCACCTGAAGCCTAAATGAGCATTAATTTGACCACACAACTCATTCTATGAAGATACATTCAAACTCACAAAACGTGCTCAGCTCGGGCTGAAAATGCATTTAAAGCAATAAAAACTCAAATTGAGTGTCACGCCTAAACCAAAGGACTTATGCACACACTTCAACATGTATTTTGTTCAGGATGACCCCCTGAAGCCTAAATCAGCAATAATTTCACCACACAACTCATTCCTATGAAGATACATTCAAAGTCAGAAAGCGCGCTCAGCTCGGGCTGAAAATGCATTTAATTTAAAGCAATAAAAACTCAAATTGAGTGTCACGCCTAAACCAAAGGACTTATGCACACACTTCAACATGTATTTAGTTCAGGATGACCACCTGAAGCCTAAATGAGCATTAATTTGACCACACAACTCATTCCTATGAAGATACATTCAAACTCACAAAACGTGCTCAGCTCCGGCTGAAAATGCATTTAAAGCAATAAAAACTCAAATTGAGTGTCACACCTAAACCAAAGGACTTATGCACACACTTCAACATGTATCCTGAAGCCCATATGAGCATTAATTTGACTACACAACTCATTCCTATGAAGATACATTCAAACTCACAAAACGTGCTCAGCTCGGGCTGAAAATGCATTTAAAGCAATAAAAACTCAAATTGAGTGTCACACCTAAACCAAAGGACTTATGCACACACTTCAACATGTATTTTGTTCAGGATGACCTCCTGAAGCCCATATGAGCATTAATTTGACTACACAACTCATTCCTATGAAGATACATTCAAACTCACAAAACGTGCTCAGCTCGGGCTGAAAATGCATTTAAAGCAATAAAAACTCAAATTGAGTGTCACGCCTAAACCAAAGGACTTATGCACACACTTCAACATGTATTTAGTTCAGGATGACCACCTGAAGCCTAAATGAGCATTAATTTGACCACACAACTCATTCCTATGAAGATATTTTCAAACTCACAAAACGTGCTCAACTCGGGCTGAAAATGCATTTAAAGCAATAAAAACTCAAATTGAGTGTCACGCCTAAACCAAAGGACTTATGCACACACTTCAACATGTATTTTGTTCAGGATGACCTCCTGAAGCCTAAATAAGCATTCATTTGACCACACAACTCATTCCTATGAAGATACATTCAAACTCACAAAACGCGCTCAGCTCGGGCTGAAAATGCATTTAAAGCAATAAAAACTCAAATTGAGTGTCACACCTAAACCAAAGGACTTATGCACACACGTCAACATGTATTTTGTTCAGGATGACCACCTGAAGCCTAAATGAGCATTAATTTGACCACACAACTCATTCCTATGAAGATACATTCAAACTCACAAAACATGCTCAGCTCGGGCTGAAAATGCATTTAAAGCAATAAAAACTCAAATTGAGTGTCACGCCTAAACCAAAGGACTTATGCACACACTTCAACATGTATTTTGTTCAGGATGACCTCCTGAAGCCCATATGAGCATTAATTTGACCACACAACTCATTCCTATGAAGTTACATTCAAACACACAAAACGTGCTCAGCTCGGCCTGAAAATGCATTTAAAGCAATAAAAACTCAAATTGAGTGTCACACCTAAACCAAAGGACTTATGCACACACGTCAACATGTATTTTGTTCAGGATGACCACCTGAAGCCTAAATGAGCATTAATTTGACCACACAACTCATTCCTATGAAGATACATTCAAAGTCAGAAAGCGCGCTCAGCTCGGGCTGAAAATGCATTTAATTTAAAGCAATAAAAACTCAAATTGAGTGTCACGCCTAAACCAAAGGACTTATGCACACACTTCAACATGTATTTAGTTCAGGATGACCACCTGAAGCCTAAATGAGCATTAATTTGACCACACAACTCATTCCTATGAAGATACATTCAAACTCACAAAACGTGCTCAGCTCGGGCTGAAAATGCATTTAAAGCAATAAAAACTCAAATTGAGTGTCACGCCTAAACCAAAGGAATTATGCACACACTTCAACATGTATTTTGTTCAGGATGACCTCCTGAAGCCTAAATCAGCAATAATTTCACCACACAACTCATTACTATGAAGATACATTCAAAGTCAGAAAGCGCGCTCAGCTCGGGCTGAAAATGCATTTAATTTAAAGCAATAAAAACTCAAATTGAGTGTCACGCCTAAACCAAAGGACTTATGCACACACTTCAACATGTATTTTGTTCAGGATGACCACCTGAAGCCTAAATGAGCATTAATTTGACCAGACAACTCATTCTATGAAGATACATTCAAACTCACAAAACGTGCTCAGCTCGGGCTGAAAATGCATTTAAAGCAATAAAAACTCAAATTGAGTGTCACGCCTAAACCAAAGGACTTATGCCCACACTTCAACATGTATTTAGTTCAGGATGACCACCTGAAGCCTAAATGAGCAATAATTTGACCACACAACTCATTGCTATGAAGATACATTCAAACTCACAAAACGCGCTCAGCTCGGGCTGAAAATGCATTTAAAGCAATAAAAACTCAAATTGAGTGTCACACCTAAACCAAAGGACTTATTCACACACGTCAACATGTATTTTGTTCAGGATGACCACCTGAAGCCTAAATGAGCATTAATTTGACCACACAACTCATTCCTATGAAGATACATTCAAACTCACAAAACATGCTCAGCTCGGGCTGAAAATGCATTTAAAGCAATAAAAACTCAAATTGAATGTCACGCCTAAACCAAAGGACTTATGCACACACTTCAACATGTATTTTGTTCAGGATGACCACCTGAAGCCTAAATGAGCATTAATTTGACCACACAACTCATTCTATGAAGATACATTCAAACTCACAAAACGTGCTCAGCTCGGGCTGAAAATGCATTTAAAGCAATAAAAACTCAAATTGAGTGTCACGCCTAAACCAAAGGACTTATGCACACACTTCAACATGTATTTTGTTCAGGATGACCTCCTGAAGCCTAAATCAGCAATAATTTCACCACACAACTCATTACTATGAAGATACATTCAAAGTCAGAAAGCGCGCTCAGCTCGGGCTGAAAATGCATTTAATTTAAAGCAATAAAAACTCAAATTGAGTGTCACGCCTAAACCAAAGGACTTATGCACACACTTCAACATGTATTTTGTTCAGGATGACCACCTGAAGCCTAAATGAGCATTAATTTGACCAGACAACTCATTCTATGAAGATACATTCAAACTCACAAAACGTGCTCAGCTCGGGCTGAAAATGCATTTAAAGCAATAAAAACTCAAATTGAGTGTCACGCCTAAACCAAAGGACTTATGCCCACACTTCAACATGTATTTAGTTCAGGATGACCACCTGAAGCCTAAATGAGCATTAATTTGACCACACAACTCATTGCTATGAAGATACATTCAAACTCACAAAACGCGCTCAGCTCGGGCTGAAAATGCATTTAAAGCAATAAAAACTCAAATTGAGTGTCACACCTAAACCAAAGGACTTATTCACACACGTCAACATGTATTTTGTTCAGGATGACCACCTGAAGCCTAAATGAGCATTAATTTGACCACACAACTCATTCCTATGAAGATACATTCAAACTCACAAAACATGCTCAGCTCGGGCTGAAAATGCATTTAAAGCAATAAAAACTCAAATTGAATGTCACGCCTAAACCAAAGGACTTATGCACACACTTCAACATGTATTTTGTTCAGGATGACCACCTGAAGCCTAAATGAGCATTAATTTGACCACACAACTCATTCTATGAAGATACATTCAAACTCACAAAACGTGCTCAGCTCGAGCTGAAAATGCATTTAAAGCAATAAAAACTCAAATTGAGTGTCACGCCTAAACCAAAGGACTTATGCCCATACTTCAACATGTATTTAGTTCAGGATGACCACCTGAAGCCTAAATGAGCATTAATTTGACCACACAACTCATTCCTATGAAGATACATTCAAACTCACAAAACGTGCTCAGCTCGGGCTGAAAATGCATTTAAAGCAATAAAAACTCAAATTGAGTGTCACGCCTAAATCAAAGGACTTATGCACACACTTCAACATGTATTTTGTTCAGGATGACCACCTGAAGCCTAAATGAGCATTAATTTGACCACACAACTCATTCTATGAAGATACATTCAAACTCACAAAACGTGCTCAGCTCGGGCTGAAAATGCATTTAAAGCAATAACAACTCAAATTGAGTGTCACGCCTAAACCAAAGGACTTATGCACACACTTCAACATGTATTTTGTACAGGATGGCCTCCTGAAGCCTAAATCAGCAATAATTTCACCACACAACTCATTCCTATGAAGATACATTCAAAGTCAGAAAGCGCGCTCAGCTCGGGCTGAAAATGCATTTAATTTAAAGCAATAAAAACTCAAATTGAGTGTCACACCTAAACCAAAGGATTTATGCACACACGTCAACATGTATTTTGTTCAGGATGACCACCTGAAGCCTAAATGAGCATTAATTTGACCACACAACTCATTCCTAGGAAGATACATTCAAATTCACAAAACATGGTCAGCTCGGGCTGAAAATGCATTTAAAGCAATAAAAACTCAAATTGAATGTCACGCCTAAACCAAAGGACTTATGCACACACTTCAACATGTATTTTGTTCAGGATGACCACCTGAAGCCTAAATGAGCATTAATTTGACCACACAACTCATTCTATGAAGATACATTCAAACTCACAAAACGTGCTCAGCTCGGGCTGAAAATGCATTTAAAGCAATAAAAACTCAAATTGAGTGTCACACCTAAACCAAAGGACTTATGCCCACACTTCAACATGTATTTAGTTCAGGATGACCACCTGAAGCCTAAATGAGCATTAATTTGACCACACAACTCATTCCTATGAAGATACATTCAAACTCACAAAACGTGCTCAGCTCGGGCTGAAAATGCATTTAAAGCAATAAAAACTCAAATTGAGTGTCACGCCTAAATCAAAGGACTTATGCACACACTTCAACATGTATTTAGTTCAGGATGACCTCCTGAAGCCCATATGAGCATTAATTTGACCACACAACTCATTCCTATGAAGATACATTCAAACTCTCAAAACGCGCTCAGCTCGGGCTGAAAATGCATTTAAAGCAATAAAAACTCAAATTGAGTGTCACACCTAAACCAAAGGACTTATTCACACACGTCAACATGTATTTTGTTCAGGATGACCACCTGAAGCCTAAATGAGCATTAATTTGACCACACAACTCATTCCTATGAAGATACATTCAAACTCACAAAACATGCTCAGCTCGGGCTGAAAATGCATTTAAAGCAATAAAAACTCAAATTGAATGTCACGCCTAAACCAAAGGACTTATGCACACACTTCAACATGTATTTTGTTCAGGATGACCACCTGAAGCCTAAATGAGCATTAATTTGACCACACAACTCATTCTATGAAGATACATTCAAACTCACAAAACGTGCTCAGCTCGAGCTGAAAATGCATTTAAAGCAATAAAAACTCAAATTGAGTGTCACGCCTAAACCAAAGGACTTATGCCCATACTTCAACATGTATTTAGTTCAGGATGACCACCTGAAGCCTAAATGAGCATTAATTTGACCACACAACTCATTCCTATGAAGATACATTCAAACTCACAAAACGTGCTCAGCTCGGGCTGAAAATGCATTTAAAGCAATAAAAACTCAAATTGAGTGTCACGCCTAAATCAAAGGACTTATGCACACACTTCAACATGTATTTTGTTCAGGATGACCACCTGAAGCCTAAATGAGCATTAATTTGACCACACAACTCATTCTATGAAGATACATTCAAACTCACAAAACGTGCTCAGCTCGGGCTGAAAATGCATTTAAAGCAATAAAAACTCAAATTGAGTGTCACGCCTAAACCAAAGGACTTATGCACACACTTCAACATGTATTTTGTACAGGATGGCCTCCTGAAGCCTAAATCAGCAATAATTTCACCACACAACTCATTCCTATGAAGATACATTCAAAGTCAGAAAGCGCGCTCAGCTCGGGCTGAAAATGCATTTAATTTAAAGCAATAAAAACTCAAATTGAGTGTCACACCTAAACCAAAGGATTTATGCACACACGTCAACATGTATTTTGTTCAGGATGACCACCTGAAGCCTAAATGAGCATTAATTTGACCACACAACTCATTCCTAGGAAGATACATTCAAATTCACAAAACATGGTCAGCTCGGGCTGAAAATGCATTTAAAGCAATAAAAACTCAAATTGAATGTCACGCCTAAACCAAAGGACTTATGCACACACTTCAACATGTATTTTGTTCAGGATGACCACCTGAAGCCTAAATGAGCATTAATTTGACCACACAACTCATTCTATGAAGATACATTCAAACTCACAAAACGTGCTCAGCTCGGGCTGAAAATGCATTTAAAGCAATAAAAACTCAAATTGAGTGTCACACCTAAACCAAAGGACTTATGCCCACACTTCAACATGTATTTAGTTCAGGATGACCACCTGAAGCCTAAATGAGCATTAATTTGACCACACAACTCATTCCTATGAAGATACATTCAAACTCACAAAACGTGCTCAGCTCGGGCTGAAAATGCATTTAAAGCAATAAAAACTCAAATTGAGTGTCACGCCTAAATCAAAGGACTTATGCACACACTTCAACATGTATTTTGTTCAGGATGACCACCTGAAGCCTAAATGAGCATTAATTTGACCACACAACTCATTCTATGAAGATACATTCAAACTCACAAAACGTGCTCAGCTCGGGCTGAAAATGCATTTAAAGCAATAAAAACTCAAATTGAGTGTCACGCCTAAACCAAAGGACTTATGCACACACTTCAACATGTATTTTGTTCAGGATGACCCCCTGAAGCCTAAATCAGCAATAATTTCACCACACAACTCATTCCTATGAAGATACATTCAAAGTCAGAAAGCGCGCTCAGCTCGGGCTGAAAATGCATTTAATTTAAAGCAATAAAAACTCAAATTGAGTGTCACGCCTAAACCAAAGGACTTATGCACACACTTCAACATGTATTTAGTTCAGGATGACCACCTGAAGCCTAAATGAGCATTAATTTGACCACACAACTCATTCCTATGAAGATACATTCAAACTCACAAAACGTGCTCAGCTCCGGCTGAAAATGCATTTAAAGCAATAAAAACTCAAATTGAGTGTCACACCTAAACCAAAGGACTTATGCACACACTTCAACATGTATCCTGAAGCCCATATGAGCATTAATTTGACTACACAACTCATTCCTATGAAGATACATTCAAACTCACAAAACGTGCTCAGCTCGGGCTGAAAATGCATTTAAAGCAATAAAAACTCAAATTGAGTGTCACACCTAAACCAAAGGACTTATGCACACACTTCAACATGTATTTTGTTCAGGATGACCTCCTGAAGCCCATATGAGCATTAATTTGACTACACAACTCATTCCTATGAAGATACATTCAAACTCACAAAACGTGCTCAGCTCGGGCTGAAAATGCATTTAAAGCAATAAAAACTCAAATTGAGTGTCACGCCTAAACCAAAGGACTTATGCACACACTTCAACATGTATTTAGTTCAGGATGACCACCTGAAGCCTAAATGAGCATTAATTTGACCACACAACTCATTCCTATGAAGATATTTTCAAACTCACAAAACGTGCTCAACTCGGGCTGAAAATGCATTTAAAGCAATAAAAACTCAAATTGAGTGTCACGCCTAAACCAAAGGACTTATGCACACACTTCAACATGTATTTTGTTCAGGATGACCTCCTGAAGCCTAAATAAGCATTCATTTGACCACACAACTCATTCCTATGAAGATACATTCAAACTCACAAAACGCGCTCAGCTCGGGCTGAAAATGCATTTAAAGCAATAAAAACTCAAATTGAGTGTCACACCTAAACCAAAGGACTTATGCACACACGTCAACATGTATTTTGTTCAGGATGACCACCTGAAGCCTAAATGAGCATTAATTTGACCACACAACTCATTCCTATGAAGATACATTCAAACTCACAAAACATGCTCAGCTCGGGCTGAAAATGCATTTAAAGCAATAAAAACTCAAATTGAGTGTCACGCCTAAACCAAAGGACTTATGCACACACTTCAACATGTATTTTGTTCAGGATGACCTCCTGAAGCCCATATGAGCATTAATTTGACCACACAACTCATTCCTATAAATTACATTCAAACACACAAAACGTGCTCAGCTCGGCCTGAAAATGCATTTAAAGCAATAAAAACTCAAATTGAGTGTCACACCTAAACCAAAGGACTTATGCACACACGTCAACATGTATTTTGTTCAGGATGACCACCTGAAGCCTAAATGAGCATTAATTTGACCACACAACTCATTCCTATGAAGATACATTCAAACTCACAAAACATGCTCAGCTCGGGCTGAAAATGCATTTAAAGCAATAAAAACTCAAATTGAATGTCACG
Organism: Hippocampus guttulatus; assembly: GCF_054856545.1. NCBI lineage: Eukaryota > Metazoa > Chordata > Actinopteri > Syngnathiformes > Syngnathidae > Hippocampus > Hippocampus guttulatus. Next base: position 56,322 of record NW_028233886.1, on the reverse strand, counting down.
CCTAAACCAAAGGACTTATGCACACACTTCAACATGTATTTTGTTCAGGATGACCACCTGAAGCCTAAATGAGCATTAATTTGACCACACAACTCATTCTATGAAGATACATTCAAACTCACAAAACGTGCTCAGCTCGGGCTGAAAATGCATTTAAAGCAATAAAAACTCAAATTGAGTGTCACGCCTAAACCAAAGGACTTATGCCCACACTTCAACATGTATTTAGTTCAGGATGACCACCTGAAGCCTAAATGAGCATTAATTTGACCACACAACTCATTCCTATGAAGATACATTCAAACTCACAAAACGTGCTCAGCTCGGGCTGAAAATGCATTTAAAGGAATAAAAGCTCAAATTGAGTGTCACGCCTAAACCAAAGGACTTATGCACACAGTTCAACATGTATTTTGTTCAGGATGACCTCCTGAAGCCCATATGAGCATTAATTTGACCACACAACTCATTCCTATGAAGATACATTCAAACACACAAAACGTGCTCAGCTCGGCCTGAAAATGCATTTAAAGCAATAAAAACGCAAATTGAGTGTCACGCCTAAACCAAAGGACTTATGCACACACTTCAACATGTATTTTGTTCAGGATGACCACCTGACGCCTAAATAAGCATTAATTTGACCACACAACTCATTCCTATGAAGATACATTCAAAGTCAGAAAGCGCGCTCAGCTCGGGCTGAAAATGCATTTAATTTAAAGCAATAAAAACTCAAATTGAGTGTCACGCCTAAACCAAAGGACTTATGCACACACTTCAACATGTATTTTGTTCAGGATGACCTCCTGAAGCCTAAATAAGCATTAATTTGACCACACAACTCATTCCTATGACGATACATTCAAACTCACAAAACGCGCTCAGCTCGGGCTGAAAATGCATTTAAAGCAATAAAAACTCAAATTGAGTGTCACACCTAAACCAAAGGACTTATGCACACATATAAACATGTATTTAGTTCAGGATGACCCTCTGAACCCCATATGAGCATTAATTTGACTACACAACTCATTCCTATGAAGATACATTTAAACTCACAAAACTTGCTTAGCTCGGGCTGAAAATGCATTTAAAGCAATAAAAACTCAAATTGAGTGTCACGCCTAAACCAAAGGACTTATGCACACACTTCAACATGTATTTTGTTCAGGATGACCACCTGACGCCTAAATGAGCATTAATTTGACCACACAACTCATTCCTATGAAGATACATTCAAACTCACAAAACGTGCTCAACTCGGGCTGAAAATGCATTTAAAGCAATAAAAACTCAAATTGAGTGTCACGCCTAAACCAAAGGACTTATGCACACACTTCAACATGTATTTTGTTCAGGATGACCTCCTGAAGCCTAAATAAGCATTAATTTGACCACACAACTCATTCCTATGAAGATACATTCAAACTCACAAAACGCGCTCAGCTCGGGCTGAAAATGCATTTAAAGCAATAAAAACTCAAATTGAGTGTCACACCTAAACCAAAGGACTTATGCACACACTTCAACATGTATTTTGTTCAGGATGACCACCTGAAGCCTAAATGAGCATTAATTTGACCACACAACTCATTCCTATGAAGATACATTCAAACTCACAAAACGTGCTCAACTCGGGCTGAAAATGCATTTAAAGCAATAAAAGCTCAAATTGAGTGTCACGCCTAAACCAAAGGACTTATGCACACACTTCAACATGTATTTTGTTCAGGATGACCTCCTGAAGCCCATATGAGCATTAATTTGACTACACAACTCATTCCTATGAAGATACATTCAAACTCACAAAACGTGCTCAGCTCGGGCTGAAAATGCATTTAAAGCAATAAAAACTCAAATTGAGTGTCACGCCTAAACCAAAGGACTTATGCACACACTTCAACATGTATTTTGTTCAGGATGACCACCTGACGCCTAAATGAGCATTAATTTGACCACACAACTCATTCCTATGAAGATACATTCAAAGTCAGAAAGCGCGCTCAGCTCGGGCTGAAAATATATTTAATTTAAAGTAATAAAAACTCAAATTGAATGTCACGCCTAAACCAAAGGACTTATGCCCACACTTCAACATGTATTTTGTTCAGGATGACCTCCTGAAGCCTAAATAAGCATTAATTTGACCACACAACTCATTCCTATGACGATACATTCAAACTCACAAAACGCGCTCAGCTCGGGCTGAAAATGCATTTAAAGCAATAAAAACTCAAATTGAGTGTCACGCCTAAACCAAAGGACTTATGCCCACACTTCAACATGTATTTAGTTCAGGATGACCACCTGAAGCCTAAATGAGCATTAATTTGACCACACAACTCATTCCTATGAAGATACATTCAAACTCACAAAACGTGCTCAGCTCGGGCTGAAAATGCATTTAAAGGAATAAAAGCTCAAATTGAGTGTCACGCCTAAACCAAAGGACTTATGCACACACTTCAACATGTATTTTGTTCAGGATGACCTCCTGAAGCCCATATGAGCATTAATTTGACCACACAACTCATTCCTATGAAGATACATTCAAACACACAAAACGTGCTCAGCTCGGCCTGAAAATGCATTTAAAGCAATAAAAACGCAAATTGAGTGTCACGCCTAAACCAAAGGACTTATGCACACACTTCAACATGTATTTTGTTCAGGATGACCACCTGACGCCTAAATGAGCATTAATTTGACCACACAACTCATTCCTATGAAGATACATTCAAAGTCAGAAAGCGCGCTCAGCTCGGGCTGAAAATGCATTTAAAGCAATTAAAACTCAAATTGAGTGTCACACCTAAACCAAAGGACTTATGCACACACTTCAACATGTATTTTGTTCAGGATGACCACCTGAAGCCTAAATGAGCATTAATTTGACCACACAACTCATTCCTATGAAGATACATTCAAACTCACAAAACTTGCTCAGCTCGGGCTGAAAATGCATTTAAAGCAATAAAAACTCAAATTGAGTGTCACGCCTAAACCAAAGGACTTATGCACACACTTCAACATGTATTTTGTTCAGGATGACCTCCTGAAGCCTAAATGAGCAATAATTTGACCACACAACTCATTCCTATGAAGATACATTCAAACTCAAAAAACGTTCTCAGCTCGGTCTGAAAATGCATTTAAAGCAATAAAAACTCAAATTGAGTGTCACACCTAAACCAAAGGACTTATGCACACACTTCAACATGTGTTTTGTTCAGGATGACCTCCTGAAGCCTAAATGAGCAATAATTTGACCACACAACTCATTCCTATGAAGATACATTCAAACTCAAAAAACGTGCTCAGCTCGGGCTGAAAATGCATTTAAAGCAATAAAAACTCAAATTGAGTGTCACACCTAAACCAAAGGACTTATGCACACACTTCAACATGTATTTTGTTCAGGATGACCTCCTGAAGCCCATATGAGCATTAATTTGACCACACAACTCATTCCTATGAAGATACATTCAAACTCACAAAACGTGCTCAGCTCGGGCTGAAAATGCATTTAAAGCAATAAAAACTCAAATTGAGTGTCACGCCTAAACCAAAGGACTTATGCACACACTTCAACATGTATTTTGTTCACGATGACCACCTGAAGCCTAAATGAGCATTAATTTGACCACACAACTCATTCCTATGAAGATACATTCAAACTCACAAAACGCGCTCAACTCGGGCTGAAAATGCATTTAAAGCAATAAAAGCTCAAATTGAGTGTCACGCCTAAACCAAAGGACTTATGCACACACTTCAACATGTATTTTGCTCAGGATGACCTCCTGAAGCCCATATGAGCATTAGTTTGACTACACAACTCATTCCTATAAAGATACATTGAAACTCACAAAACGTGCTCAGCTCGGGCTGAAAATGCATTTAAAGCAATAAAAACTCAAATTGAGTGTCACGCCTAAACCAAAGGACTTATGCACACACTTCAACATGTGTTTTGTTCAGGATGACCTCCTGAAGCCTAAATGAGCAATAATTTGACCACACAACTCATTCCTATGAAGATACATTCAAACTCAAAAAAAGTGCTCAGCTCGGGCTGAAAATGCATTTAAAGCAATAAAAACTCAAATTGAGTGTATCACCTAAACCAAAGGACTTATGCACACACTTCAACATGTATTTTGTTCAGGATGACCTCCTGAAGCCCATATGAGCATTAATTTGACCACACAACTCATTCCTATGAAGATACATTCAAACTCACAAAACGTGCTCAGCTCGGGCTGAAAATGCATTTAAAGCAATAAAAACTCAAATTGAGTGTCACGCCTAAACCAAAGGACTTATGCACACACTTCAACATGTATTTTGTTCACGATGACCACCTGAAGCCTAAATGAGCATTAATTTGACCACACAACTCATTCCTATGAAGATACATTCAAACTCACAAAACGCGCTCAACTCGGGCTGAAAATGCATTTAAAGCAATAAAAGCTCAAATTGAGTGTCACGCCTAAATCAAAGGACTTATGCAAACACTTCAACATGTATTTTGTTCAGGATGACCTCCTGAAGCCCATATGAGCATTAATTTGACCACACAACTCATTCCTATGAGAATACATTCAAACTCACAAAACGCGCTCAACTCGGGGTGAAAATGCATTTAAAGCAATAAAAACTCAAATTGAGTGTCACGCCTAAACCAAAGGACTTATGCACACACTTCAACATGTATTTTGTTCAGGATGACCACCTGACGCCTAAATGAGCATTAATTTGACCACACAACTCATTCCTATGAAGATACATTCAAAGTGAGAAAGCGCGCTCAGCTCGGGCTGAAAATGCATTTAATTTAAAGCAATAAAAACTCAAATTGAGTGTCACGCCTAAACCAAAGGACTTATGCACACACTTCAACATGTATTTAGTTCAGGATGACCACCTGAAGCCTAAATGAGCATTAATTTGACTACACAACTCATTCCTATGAAGATACATTCAAACTCACAAAACGTGCTCAGCTCGGGCTGAAAATGCATTTAAAGCAATTAAAACTCAAATTGAGTGTCACACCTAAACCAAAGGACTTATGCACACACTTCAACATGTATTTTGTTCAGGATGACCACCTGAAGCCTAAATGAGCATTAATTTGACCACACAACTCATTCCTATGAAGATACATTCAAACTCACAAAACGTGCTCAGCTCGGGCTGAAAATGCATTTAAAGCAATAAAAACTCAAATTGAGTGTCACGCCTAAACCAAAGGACTTATGCACACACTTCAACATGTATTTTGTTCAGGGTGACCTCCTGAAGGCTAAATAAGCATTAATTTGACCACACAACTCATTCCTATGAAGATACATTCAAACTCACAAAACGTGCTCAGCTCGGGCTGAAAGTGCATTTAAAGCAATAAAAACTCAAATTGAGTGTCACGCCTAAACCAAAGGACTTATGCACACACTTCAACATGTATTTTGTTCAGGATGACCACCTGAAGCCTAAATGAGCATTAATTTGACCACACAACTCATTCCTATGAAGATACATTCAAACTCACAAAACTTGCTCAGCTCGGGCTGAAAATGCATTTAAAGCAATAAAAACTCAAATTGAGTGTCACGCCTAAACCAAAGGACTTATGCACACACTTCAACATGTATTTTGTTCAGGATGACCTCCTGAAGCCTAAATGAGCAATAATTTGACCACACAACTCATTCCTATGAAGATACATTCAAACTCAAAAAACGTGCTCAGCTCGGTCTGAAAATGCATTTAAAGCAATAAAAACTCAAATTGAGTGTCACACCTAAACCAAAGGACTTATGCACACACTTCAACATGTATTTTGTTCAGGATGACCTCCTGAAGCCTAAATGAGCAATAATTTGACCACACAACTCATTCCTATGAAGATACATTCAAACTCAAAAAACGTGCTCAGCTCGGTCTGAAAATGCATTTAAAGCAATAAAAACTCAAATTGAGTGTCACACCTAAACCAAAGGACTTATGCACACACTTCAACATGTATTTTGTTCAGGATGACCTCCTGAAGCCCATATGAGCATTAATTTGACCACACAACTCATTCCTATGAAGATACATTCAAACTCACAAAACGTGCTCAGCTCGGGCTGAAAATGCATTTAAAGCAATAAAAACTCAAATTGAGTGTCACGCCTAAACCAAAGGACTTATGCACACACTTCAACATGTATTTTATTCAGGATGACCTCCTGAAGCCTAAATAAGCATTAATTTGACCACACAACTCATTCCTATGAAGATACATTCAAACTCAAAAAACGTGCTCAGCTCGGTCTGAAAATGCATTTAAAGCAATAAAAACTCAAATTGAGTGTCACACCTAAACCAAAGGACTTATGCACACACTTCAACATGTATTTAGTTCAGGATGACATCCTGAAGCCCATATGAGCATTAATTTGTCTACACAACTCATTCCTATGAAGATACATTCAAACTCACAAAACGTGCTCAACTCGGGCTGAAAATGCATTTAAAGCAATAAAAACTCAAATTGAGTGTCACGCCTAAACCAAAGGACTTATGCACACACTTCAACATGTATTTTTTTCAGGATGACCTCCTGAAGCCCATATGAGCATTAATTTGACTACACAACTCATTCCTATGAAGATACATTCAAACTCACAAAACGTGCTCAGCTCGGGCTGAAAATGCATTTAAAGCAATAAAAACTCAAATTGAGTGTCACGCCTAAACCAAAGGACTTATGCACACACTTCAACATGTATTTTGTTCAGGATGACCACCTGACGCCTAAATGAGCATTAATTTGACCACACAACTCATTCCTATGAAGATACATTCAAACTCACAAAACGTGCTCAACTCGGGCTGAAAATGCATTTAAAGCAATAAAAACTCAAATTGAGTGTCACACCTAAACCAAAGGACTTATGCACACACTTCAACATGTATTTTGTTCAGGATGACCTCCTGAAGCCCATATGAGCATTAATTTGACCACACAACTCATTCCTATGAAGATACATTCAAACTCACAAAACGTGCTCAGCTCGGGCTGAAAATGCATTTAAAGCAATAAAAACTCAAATTGAGTGTCACGCCTAAACCAAAGGACTTATGCACACACTTCAACATGTATTTTATTCAGGATGACCTCCTGAAGCCTAAATAAGCATTAATTTGACCACACAACTCATTCCTATGAAGATACATTCAAACTCAAAAAACGTGCTCAGCTCGGTCTGAAAATGCATTTAAAGCAATAAAAACTCAAATTGAGTGTCACACCTAAACCAAAGGACTTATGCACACACTTCAACATGTATTTAGTTCAGGATGACATCCTGAAGCCCATATGAGCATTAATTTGTCTACACAACTCATTCCTATGAAGATACATTCAAACTCACAAAACGTGCTCAACTCGGGCTGAAAATGCATTTAAAGCAATAAAAACTCAAATTGAGTGTCACACCTAAACCAAAGGACTTATGCACACACTTCAACATGTATTTAGTTCAGGATGACATCCTGAAGCCCATATGAGCATTAATTTGTCTACACAACTCATTCCTATGAAGATACATTCAAACTCACAAAACGTGCTCAACTCGGGCTGAAAATGCATTTAAAGCAATAAAAACTCAAATTGAGTGTCACGCCTAAACCAAAGGACTTATGCACACACTTCAACATGTATTTTTTTCAGGATGACCTCCTGAAGCCCATATGAGCATTAATTTGACTACACAACTCATTCCTATGAAGATACATTCAAACTCACAAAACGTGCTCAGCTCGGGCTGAAAATGCATTTAAAGCAATAAAAACTCAAATTGAGTGTCACGCCTAAACCAAAGGACTTATGCACACACTTCAACATGTATTTTGTTCAGGATGACCACCTGACGCCTAAATGAGCATTAATTTGACCACACAACTCATTCCTATGAAGATACATTCAAACTCACAAAACGTGCTCAACTCGGGCTGAAAATGCATTTAAAGCAATAAAAACTCAAATTGAGTGTCACACCTAAACCAAAGGACTTATGCACACACTTCAACATGTATTTTGTTCAGGATGACCTCCTGAAGCCCATATGAGCATTAATTTGACCACACAACTCATTCCTATGAAGATACATTCAAACTCACAAAACGTGCTCAGCTCGGGCTGAAAATGCATTTAAAGCAATAAAAACTCAAATTGAGTGTCACGCCTAAACCAAAGGACTTATGCACATACTTCAACATGTATTTTATTCAGGATGACCTCCTGAAGCCTAAATAAGCATTAATTTGACCACACAACTCATTCCTATGAAGATACATTCAAACTCAAAAAACGTGCTCAGCTCGGTCTGAAAATGCATTTAAAGCAATAAAAACTCAAATTGAGTGTCACACCTAAACCAAAGGACTTATGCACACACTTCAACATGTATTTAGTTCAGGATGACATCCTGAAGCCCATATGAGCATTAATTTGTCTACACAACTCATTCCTATGAAGATACATTCAAACTCACAAAACGTGCTCAACTCGGGCTGAAAATGCATTTAAAGCAATAAAAACTCAAATTGAGTGTCACGCCTAAACCAAAGGACTTATGCACACACTTCAACATGTATTTTGTTCAGGATGACCTCCTGAAGCCCATATGAGCATTAATTTGACTACACAACTCATTCCTATGAAGATACATTCAAACTCACAAAACGTGCTCAGCTCGGGCTGAAAATGCATTTAAAGCAATAAAAACTCAAATTGAGTGTCACGCCTAAACCAAAGGACTTATGCACACACTTCAACATGTATTTTGTTCAGGATGACCACCTGACGCCTAAATGAGCATTAATTTGACCACACAACTCATTCCTATGAAGATACATTCAAAGTCAGAAAGCGCGCTCAGCTCGGGCTGAAAATGCATTTAATTTAAAGCAATAAAAACTCCAATTGAGTGTCACGCCTAAACCAAAGGACTTATGCACACACTTCAACATGTATTTTGTTCAGGATGACCTCCTGAAGCCCATATGAGCATTAATTTGACTACACAACTCATTCCTATGAAGATACATTCAAACTCACAAAACGTGCTCAGCTCGGGCTGAAAATGCATTTAAAGCAATAAAAACTCAATTGAGTGTCACGCCTAAAACAAAGGACTTATGCACACACTTCAACATGTATTTTGTTCAGGATGACCACCTGACGCCTAAATGAGCATTAATTTGACCACACAACTCATTCCTATGAAGATACATTCAAACTCACAAAACGTGCTCAGCTCGGGCTGAAAATGCATTTAAAGCAATAAAAACTCAAATTGAGTGTCACGCCTAAACCAAAGGACTTATGCACACACTTCAACATGTATTTTATTCAGGATGACCTCCTGAAGCCTAAATAAGCATTAATTTGACCACACAACTCATTCCCATGAAGATACATTCAAACTCACAAAACACGCTCAGCTCGGGCTGAAAATGCATTTAAAGCAATAAAAACTCAAATTGAGTGTCACGCCTAAACCAAAGGACTTATGCACACACTTCAACATGGATTTTGTTCACGATGACCACCTGAAGCCTAAATGAGCATTAATTTGACCACACAACTCATTCCTATGAAGATACATTCAAACTCACAAAACGTGCTCAACTCGGGCTGAAAATGCATTTAAAGCAATAAAAGCTCAAATTGAGTGTCACGCCTAAACCAAAGGACTTATGCACACACTTCAACATGTATTTTGTTCAGGATGACCTCCTGAAGCCCATATGAGCATTAATTTGACCACACAACTCATTCCTATGAAGATACATTCAAACACACAAAACGTGCTCAGCTCGGCCTGAAAATGCATTTAAAGCAATAAAAACTCAAATTGAGTGTCACGCCTAAACCAAAGGACTTATGCACACACTTCAACATGTATTTAGTTCAGGATGACCACCTGAAGCCTAAATGAGCATTAATTTGACTACACAACTCATTCCTATGAAGATACATTCAAACTCACAAAACGTGCTCAGCTTGGGCTGAAAATGCATTTAAAGCAATTAAAACTCAAATTGAGTGTCACACCTAAACCAAAGGACTTATGCACACACTTCAACATGTATTTTGTTCAGGATGACCACCTGAAGCCTAAATGAGCATTAATTTGACCACACAACTCATTCCTATGAAGATACATTCAAACTCACAAAACTTGCTCAGCTCGGGCTGAAAATGCATTTAAAGCAATAAAAACTCAAATTGAGTGTCACGCCTAAACCAAAGGACTTATGCACACACTTCAACATGTATTTTGTTCAGGGTGACCTCCTGAAGCCTAAATAAGCATTAATTTGACCACACAACTCATTCCTATGAAGATACATTCAAACTCACAAAACGTGCTCAGCTCGGGCTGAAAGTGCATTTAAAGCAATAAAAACTCAAATTGAGTGTCACGCCTAAACCAAAGGACTTATGCACACACTTCAACATGTATTTTGTTCAGGATGACCTCCTGAAGCCTAAATGAGCAATAATTTGACCACACAACTCATTCCTATGAAGATACATTCAAACTCAAAAAACGTGCTCAGCTCGGTCTGAAAATGCATTTAAAGCAATAAAAACTCAAATTGAGTGTCACACCTAAACCAAAGGACTTATGCACACACTTCAACATGTATTTTGTTCAGGATGACCTCCTGAAGCCCATATGAGCATTAATTTGACCACACAACTCATTCCTATGAAGATACATTCAAACTCACAAAACGTGCTCAGCTCGGGATGAAAATGCATTTAAAGCAATAAAAACTCAAATTGAGTGTCACGCCTAAACCAAAGGACTTATGCACACACTTCAACATGTATTTTGTTCAGGATGACCTCCTGAAGCCCATATGAGCATTAATTTGACCACACAACTCATTCCTATGAAGATACATTCAAACACACAAAACGTGCTCAGCTCGGCCTGAAAATGCATTTAAAGCAATAAAAACTCAAATTCAGTGTCACGCCTAAACCAAAGGACTTATGCACACACTTCAACATGTATTTTGTTCAGGATGACCACCTGACGCCTAATTGAGCATTAATTTGACCACACAACTCATTCCTATGAAGATACATTCAAACTCACAAAACGCGCTCAGCTCGGGCTGAAAATGCATTTAAAGCAATAAAAACTCAAATTGAGTGTCACGCCTAAACCAAAGGACTTATGGACACACTTCAACATGTATTTTGTTCAGGATGACCTCCTGAAGCCCATATGATCATTAATTTGACCACACAACTCATTCTTATGAAGATACATTCAAACACACAAAACGTGCTCAGCTCGGCCTGAAAATGCATTTAAAGCAATAAAAACTCAAATTGAGTGTCACGCCTAAACCAAAGGACTTATGCACACACTTCAACATGTATTTTGTTCAGGATGACCACCTGACGCCTAAATGAGCATTAATTTGACCACACAACTCATTCCTATGAAGATACATTCAAACTCACAAAACGCGCTCAGCTCGGGCTGAAAATGCATTTAAAGCAATAAAAACTCAAATTGAGTGTCACGCCTAAACCAAAGGACTTATGCACACACTTCAACATGTATTTTGTTCAGGATGACCTCCTGAAGCCCATATGAGCATTAATTTGACTACACAACTCATTCCTGTGAAGATACATTCAAACTCACAAAACGTGCTCAGCTCGGGCTGAAAATGCATTTAAAGCAATAAAAACTCAAATTGAGTGTCACGCCTAAACCAAAGGACTTATGCACACACTTCAACATGTATTTTGTTCAGGATGACCTCCTGAAGCCTAAATAAGCATTAATTTGACCACACAACTCATTCCTATGAAGATACATTCAAACTCACAAAACGCGCTCAGCTCGGGCTGAAAATGCATTTAAAGCAATAAAAACTCAAATTGAGTGTCACGCCTAAACCAAAGGACTTATGCACACACTTCAACATGTATTTTGTTCAGGATGACCTCCTGAAGCCCATATGAGCATTAATTTGACTACACAACTCATTCCTATGAAGATACATTCAAACTCACAAAACGTGCTCAGCTCGGGCTGAAAATGCATTTAAAGCAATAAAAACTCAATTGAGTGTCACGCCTAAAACAAAGGACTTATGCACACATTTCAACATGTATTTTGTTCAGGATGACCACCTGACGCCTAAATGAGCATTAATTTGACCACACAACTCATTCCTATGAAGATACATTCAAAGTCAGAAAGCGCGCTCAGCTCGGGCTGAAAATGCATTTAAAGCAATAAAAACTCAAATTGAGTGTCACGCCTAAACCAAAGGACTTATGCACACACTTCAACATGTATTTTGTTCAGGATGACCTCCTGAAGCCTAAATCAGCAATAATTTGACCACACAACTCATTCCTATGAAGATACATTCAAAGTCAGAAAGTGCGATCAGCTCGGGCTGAAAATGCATTTAATTTAAAGCAATAAAAACTCCAATTGAGTGTCACGCCTAAACCAAAGGACTTATGCACACACTTCAACATGTATTTAGTTCAGGATGACCACCTGAAGCCTAAATGAGCATTAATTTGACCACACAACTCATTCCTATGAAGATACATTCAAACTCACAAAACGTGCTCAGCTCGGGCTGAAAATGCATTTAAAGCAATAAAAACTCAAATTGAGTGTCACACCTAAACCAAAGGACTTATGCACACATTTCAACATGTATTTTGTTCAGGATGACCTTCTGAACCCCATATGAGCATTAATTTGACTACACAACTCATTCCTATGAAGATACATTCAAACTCACAAAACGTGCTCAGCTCGGGCTGAAAATGCATTTAAAGCAATAAAAACTCAAATTGAGTGTCACGCCTAAACCAAAGGACTTATGCACACACTTCAACATGTATTTTATTCAGGATGACCTCCTGAAGCCTAAATAAGCATTAATTTGACCACACAACTCATTCCTATGAAGATACATTCAAACTCACAAAACACGCTCAGCTCGGGCTGAAAATGCATTTAAAGCAATAAAAACTCAAATTGAGTGTCACGCCTAAACCAAAGGACTTATGCACACACTTCAACATGGATTTTGTTCAAGATGACCTCCTGAAGCCTAAATGAGCAATAATTTGATTACACAACTCATTCCTATGAAGATACATTCAAACTCAAAAAACGTGCTCAGCTCGGGCTGAAAATGCATTTAAAGCAATAAAAACTCAAATTGAGTGTCACACCTAAACCAAAGGACTTATGCACACACTTCAACATGTATTTTGTTCAGGATGACCTCCTGAAGCCCATATGAGCATTAATTTGACCACACAACTCATTCCTATGAAGATACATTCAAACTCACAAAACGTGCTCAGCTCGGGCTGAAAATGCATTTAAAGCAATAAAAACTCAAATTGAGTGTCACGCCTAAACCAAAGGACTTATGCACACACTTCAACATGTATTTTGTTCACGATGACCACCTGAAGCCTAAATGAGCATTAATTTGACCACACAACTCATTCCTATGAAGATACATTCAAACTCACAAAACGTGCTCAACTCGGGCTGAAAATGCATTTAAAGCAATAAAAGCTCAAATTGAGTGTCACGCCTAAACCAAAGGACTTATGCACACACTTCAACATGTATTTAGTTCAGGATGACCACCTGAAGCCTAAATGAGCATTAATTTGACCACACAACTCATTCCTATGAAGATACATTCAAACTCACAAAACGTGCTCAACTCAGGCTGAAAATGCATTTAAAGCAATAAAAACTCAAATTGAGTGTCACGCCTAAACCAAAGGACTTATGCACACACTTCAACATGTATTTTGTTCAGGATGACCTCCTGAAGCCCATATGAGCATTAATTTGACCACACAACTCATTCCTATGAAGATACATTCAAACACACAAAACGTGCTCAGCTCGGCCTGAAAATGCATTTAAAGCAATAAAAACTCAAATTGAGTGTCACGCCTAAACCAAAGGACTTATGCACACACTTCAACATGTATTTTGTTCAGGATGACCACCTGACGCCTAATTGAGCATTAATTTGACCACACAACTCATTCCTATGAAGATACATTCAAACTCACAAAACGCGCTCAGCTCGGGCTGAAAATGCATTTAAAGCAATAAAAACTCAAATTGAGTGTCACGCCTAAACCAAAGGACTTATGGACACACTTCAACATGTATTTTGTTCAGGATGACCTCCTGAAGCCCATATGATCATTAATTTGACCACACAACTCATTCTTATGAAGATACATTCAAACACACAAAACGTGCTCAGCTCGGCCTGAAAATGCATTTAAAGCAATAAAAACTCAAATTGAGTGTCACGCCTAAACCAAAGGACTTATGCACACACTTCAACATGTATTTTGTTCAGGATGACCACCTGACGCCTAAATGAGCATTAATTTGACCACACAACTCATTCCTATGAAGATACATTCAAACTCACAAAACGCGCTCAGCTCGGGCTGAAAATGCATTTAAAGCAATAAAAACTCAAATTGAGTGTCACGCCTAAACCAAAGGACTTATGCACACACTTCAACATGTATTTTGTTCAGGGTGACCTCCTGAAGCCTAAATAAGCATTAATTTGACCACACAACTCATTCCTATGAAGATACATTCAAACTCACAAAACGCGCTCAGCTCGGGCTGAAAATGCATTTAAAGCAATAAAAACTCAAATTTAGTGTCACACCTAAACCAAAGGACTTATGCACACACTTCAACATGTATTTAGTTCAGGATGACATCCTGAAGCCCATATGAGCATTAATTTGTCTACACAACTCATTCCTATGAAGATACATTCAAACTCACAAAACGGGCTCAACTCGGGCTGAAAATGCATTTAAAGCATTAAAAACTCAAATTGAGTGTCACGCCTAAACCAAAGGACTTATGCACACACTTCAACATGTATTTTGTTCAGGATGACCTCCTGAAGCCCATATGAGCATTAATTTGACTACACAACTCATTCCTATGAAGATACATTCAAACTCACAAAACGTGCTCAGCTCGGGCTGAAAATGCATTTAAAGCAATAAAAACTCAAATTGAGTGTCACGCCTAAACCAAAGGACTTATGCACACACTTCAACATGTATTTTGTTCAGGATGACCACCTGACGCCTAAATGAGCATTAATTTGACCACACAACTCATTCCTATGAAGATACATTCAAAGTCAGAAAGCGCGCTCAGCTCGGGCTGAAAATGCATTTAAAGCAATAAAAACTCAAATTGAGTGTCACGCCTAAACCAAAGGACTTATGCACACACTTCAACATGTATTTTGTTCAGGATGACCTCCTGAAGCCTAAATCAGCAATAACTTGACCACACAACTCATTCCTATGAAGATACATTCAAAGTCAGAAAGTGCGCTCAGCTCGGGCTGAAAATGCATTTAATTTAAAGCAATAAAAACTCCAATTGAGTGTCACGCCTAAACCAAAGGACTTATGCACACACTTCAACATGTATTTAGTTCAGGATGACCACCTGAAGCCTAAATGAGCATTAATTTGACCACACAACTCATTCCTATGAAGATACATTCAAACTCACAAAACGTGCTCAGCTCGGGCTGAAAATGCATTTAAAGCAATAAAAACTCAAATTGAGTGTCACACCTAAACCAAAGGACTTATGCACACATTTCAACATGTATTTTGTTCAGGATGACCTTCTGAACCCCATATGAGCATTAATTTGACTACACAACTCATTCCTATGAAGATACATTCAAACTCACAAAACGTGCTCAGCTCGGGCTGAAAATGCATTTAAAGCAATAAAAACTCAAATTGAGTGTCACGCCTAAACCAAAGGACTTATGCACACACTTCAACATGTATTTTATTCAGGATGACCTCCTGAAGCCTAAATAAGCATTAATTTGACCACACAACTCATTCCTATGAAGATACATTCAAACTCACAAAACACGCTCAGCTCGGGCTGAAAATGCATTTAAAGCAATAAAAACTCAAATTGAGTGTCACGCCTAAACCAAAGGACTTATGCACACACTTCAACATGGATTTTGTTCAAGATGACCTCCTGAAGCCTAAATGAGCAATAATTTGATTACACAACTCATTCCTATGAAGATACATTCAAACTCAAAAAACGTGCTCAGCTCGGGCTGAAAATGCATTTAAAGCAATAAAAACTCAAATTGAGTGTCACACCTAAACCAAAGGACTTATGCACACACTTCAACATGTATTTTGTTCAGGATGACCTCCTGAAGCCCATATGAGCATTAATTTGACCACACAACTCATTCCTATGAAGATACATTCAAACTCACAAAACGTGCTCAGCTCGGGCTGAAAATGCATTTAAAGCAATAAAAACTCAAATTGAGTGTCACGCCTAAACCAAAGGACTTATGCACACACTTCAACATGTATTTTGTTCAGGATGACCTCCTGAAGCCCATATGAGCATTAATTTGACCACACAACTCATTCCTATGTAGATACATTCAAACTCACAAAACGTGCTCAGCTCGGGCTGAAAATGCATTTAAAGCAATAAAAGCTCAAATTGAGTGTCACGCCTAAACCAAAGGACTTATGCACACACTTCAACATGTGTTTTGTTCAGGATGACCTCCTGAAGCCTAAATGAGCAATAATTTGACCACACAACTCATTCCTATGAAGATACATTCAAACTCAAAAAAAGTGCTCAGCTCGGGCTGAAAATGCATTTAAAGCAATAAAAACTCAAATTGAGTGTCACGCCTAAACCAAAGGACTTATGCACACACTTCAACATGTATTTTGTTCAGGATGACCTCCTGAAGCCCATATGAGCATTAATTTGACCACACAACTCATTCCTATGAAGATACATTCAAACACACAAAACGTGCTCAGCTCGGCCTGAAAATGCATTTAAAGCAATAAAAACTCAAATTGAGTGTCACGCCTAAACCAAAGGACTTATGCATACACTTCAACATGTATTTTGTTCAGGATGACCACCTGACGCCTAATTGAGCATTAATTTGACCACACAACTCATTCCTATGAAGATACATTCAAACTCACAAAACGTGCTCAGCTCGGGCTGAAAATGCATTTAAAGCAATAAAAACTCAAATTGAGTGTCACGCCTAAACCAAAGGACTTATGGACACACTTCAACATGTATTTTGTTCAGGATGACCTCCTGAAGCCCATATGATCATTAATTTGACCACACAACTCATTCTTATGAAGATACATTCAAACACACAAAACGTGCTCAGCTCGGCCTGAAAATGCATTTAAAGCAATAAAAACTCAAATTGAGTGTCACGCCTAAACCAAAGGACTTATGCACACACTTCAACATGTATTTTGTTCAGGATGACCACCTGACGCCTAAATGAGCATTAATTTGACCACACAACTCATTCCTATGAAGATACATTCAAACTCACAAAACGCGCTCAGCTCGGGCTGAAAATGCATTTAAAGCAATAAAAACTCAAATTGAGTGTCACGCCTAAACCAAAGGACTTTTGCACACACTTCAACATGTATTTTGTTCAGGGTGACCTCCTGAAGCCTAAATAAGCATTAATTTGACCACACAACTCATTCCTATGAAGATACATTCAAACTCACAAAACGCGCTCAGCTCGGGCTGAAAATGCATTTAAAGCAATAAAAACTCAAATTTAGTGTCACACCTAAACCAAAGGACTTATGCACACACTTCAACATGTATTTAGTTCAGGATGACATCCTGAAGCCCATATGAGCATTAATTTGTCTACAAAACTCATTCCTATGAAGATACATTCAAACTCACAAAACGTGCTCAACTCGGGCTGAAAATGCATTTAAAGCAATAAAAACTCAAATTGAGTGTCACGCCTAAACCAAAGGACTTATGCACACACTTCAACATGTATTTTGTTCAGGATGACCTCCTGAAGCCCATATGATCATTAATTTGACCACACAACTCATTCTTATGAAGATACATTCAAACACACAAAACGTGCTCAGCTCGGCCTGAAAATGCATTTAAAGCAATAAAAACTCAAATTGAGTGTCACGCCTAAACCAAAGGACTTATGCACACACTTCAACATGTATTTTGTTCAGGATGACCACCTGACGCCTAAATGAGCATTAATTTGACCACACAACTCATTCCTATGAAGATACATTCAAACTCACAAAACGCGCTCAGCTCGGGCTGAAAATGCATTTAAAGCAATAAAAACTCAAATTGAGTGTCACGCCTAAACCAAAGGACTTTTGCACACACTTCAACATGTATTTTGTTCAGGGTGACCTCCTGAAGCCTAAATAAGCATTAATTTGACCACACAACTCATTCCTATGAAGATACATTCAAACTCACAAAACGCGCTCAGCTCGGGCTGAAAATGCATTTAAAGCAATAAAAACTCAAATTTAGTGTCACACCTAAACCAAAGGACTTATGCACACACTTCAACATGTATTTAGTTCAGGATGACATCCTGAAGCCCATATGAGCATTAATTTGTCTACAAAACTCATTCCTATGAAGATACATTCAAACTCACAAAACGTGCTCAACTCGGGCTGAAAATGCATTTAAAGCAATAAAAACTCAAATTGAGTGTCACGCCTAAACCAAAGGACTTATGCACACACTTCAACATGTATTTTGTTCAGGATGACCTCCTGAAGCCCATATGATCATTAATTTGACCACACAACTCATTCTTATGAAGATACATTCAAACACACAAAACGTGCTCAGCTCGGCCTGAAAATGCATTTAAAGCAATAAAAACTCAAATTGAGTGTCACGCCTAAACCAAAGGACTTATGCACACACTTCAACATGTATTTTGTTCAGGATGACCACCTGACGCCTAAATGAGCATTAATTTGACCACACAACTCATTCCTATGAAGATACATTCAAACTCACAAAACGCGCTCAGCTCGGGCTGAAAATGCATTTAAAGCAATAAAAACTCAAATTGAGTGTCACGCCTAAACCAAAGGACTTATGCACACACTTCAACATGTATTTTGTTCAGGGTGACCTCCTGAAGCCTAAATAAGCATTAATTTGACCACACAACTCATTCCTATGAAGATACATTCAAACTCACAAAACACGCTCAGCTCGGGCTGAAAATGCATTTAAAGCAATAAAAACTCAAATTTAGTGTCACACCTAAACCAAAGGACTTATGCACACACTTCAACATGTATTTAGTTCAGGATGACATCCTGAAGCCCATATGAGCATTAATTTGTCTACACAACTCATTCCTATGAAGATACATTCAAACTCACAAAACGTGCTCAACTCGGGCTGAAAATGCATTTAAAGCAATAAAAACTCAAATTCAGTGTCACACCTAAACCAAAGGACTTATGCACACACTTCAACATGTATTTAGTTCAGGATGACATCCTGAAGCCCATATGAGCATTAATTTGTCTACACAACTCATTCCTATGAAGATACATTCAAACTCACAAAACGTGCTCAACTCGGGCTGAAAATGCATTTAAAGCAATAAAAACTCAAATTGAGTGCCACGCCTAAACCAAAGGACTTATGCACACACTTCAACATGTATTTTGTTCAGGATGGCCTCCTGAAGCCCATATGAGCATTAATTTGACTACACAACTCATTCCTATGAAGATACATTCAAACTCACAAAATGTGCTCAGCTCGGGCTGAAAATGCATTTAAAGCAATAAAAACTCAAATTGAGTGTCACGCCTAAACCAAAGGACTTATGCACACACTTCAACATGTATTTTGTTCAGGATGACCACCTGACGCCTAAATGAGCATTAATTTGACCACACAACTCATTCCTATGAAGATACATTCAAAGTCAGAAAGTGCGCTCAGCTCGGGCTGAAAATGCATTTAATTTAAAGCAATAAAAACTCAAATTGAGTGTCACGCCGAAACCAAAGGACTGATGCACACACTTCAACATGTATTTTATTCAGGATGACCTCCTGAAGCCTAAATAAGCATTAATTTGACCACACAACTCATTCCTATGAAGATACATTCAAACTCACAAAACACGCTCAGCTCGGGCTGAAAATGCATTTAAAGCAATAAAAACTCAAATTGAGTGTCACGCCTAAACCAAAGGACTTATGCACACACTTCAACATGGATTTTGTTCAAGATGACCTCCTGAAGCCTAAATGAGCAATAATTTGATTACACAACTCATTCCTATGAAGATACATTCAAACTCAAAAAACGTGCTCAGCTCGGGCTGAAAATGCATTTAAAGCAATAAAAACTCAAATTGAGTGTCACACCTAAACCAAAGGACTTATGCACACACTTCAACATGTATTTTGTTCAGGATGACCTCCTGAAGCCCATATGAGCATTAATTTGACCACACAACTCATTCCTATGAAGATACATTCAAACTCACAAAACGTGCTCAGCTCGGGCTGAAAATGCATTTAAAGCAATAAAAACTCAAATTGAGTGTCACGCCTAAACCAAAGGACTTATGCACACACTTCAACATGTATTTTGTTCACGATGACCACCTGAAGCCTAAATGAGCATTAATTTGACCACACAACTCATTCCTATGAAGATACATTCAAACTCACAAAACGTGCTCAACTCGGGCTGAAAATGCATTTAAAGCAATAAAAGCTCAAATTGAGTGTCACGCCTAAACCAAAGGACTTATGCACACACTTCAACATGTATTTTGTTCAGGATGACCTCCTGAAGCCCATATGAGCATTAATTTGACCACACAACTCATTCCTATGAAGATACATTCAAACACACAAAACGTGCTCAGCTCGGCCTGAAAATGCATTTAAAGCAATAAAAACTCAAATTGAGTGTCACGCCTAAACCAAAGGACTTATGCACACACTTCAACATGTATTTTGTTCAGGATGACCACCTGACGCCTAAATGAGCATTCATTTGACCACACAACTCATTCCTATGAAGATACATTCAAACACACAAAACGTGCTCAGCTCGGCCTGAAAATGCATTTAAAGCAATAAAAACTCAAATTGAGTGTCACGCCTAAACCAAAGGACTTATGCACACACTTCAACATGTGTTTTGTTCAGGATGACCTCCTGAAGCCTAAATGAGCAATAATTTGACCACACAACTCATTCCTATGAAGATACATTCAAACTCAAAAAAAGTGCTCAGCTCGGGCTGAAAATGCATTTAAAGCAATAAAAACTCAAATTGAGTGTCACACCTAAACCAAAGGACTTATGCACACACTTCAACATGTATTTTGTTCAGGATGACCTCCTGAAGCCCATATGAGCATTAATTTGACCACACAACTCATTCCTATGAAGATACATTCAAACTCACAAAACGTGCTCAGCTCGGGCTGAAAATGCATTTAAAGCAATAAAAACTCAAATTGAGTGTCACGCCTAAACCAAAGGACTTATGCACACACTTCAACATGTATTTTGTTCACGATGACCACCTGAAGCCTAAATGAGCATTAATTTGACCACACAACTCATTCCTATGAAGATACATTCAAACTCACAAAACGCGCTCAACTCGGGCTGAAAATGCATTTAAAGCAATAAAAGCTCAAATTGAGTGTCACGCCTAAACCAAAGGACTTATGCACACACTTCAACATGTATTTTGTTCAGGATGACCTCCTGAAGCCCATATGAGCATTAATTTGACCACACAACTCATTCCTATGAGAATACATTCAAACTCACAAAACGCGCTCAACTCGGGCTGAAAATGCATTTAAAGCAATAAAAACTCAAATTGAGTGTCACGCCTAAACCAAAGGACTTATGCACACACTTCAACATGTATTTTGTTCAGGATGACCTCCTGAAGCCCATATGAGCATTAATTTGACTACACAACTCATTCCTATGAAGATACATTCAAACTCACAAAACGTGCTCAGCTCGGGCTGAAAATGCATTTAAAGCAATAAAAACTCAAATTGAGTGTCACGCCTAAACCAAAGGACTTATGCACACACTTCAACATGTATTTTATTCAGGATGACCTCCTGAAGCCTAAATAAGCATTAATTTGACCACACAACTCATTCCTATGAAGATACATTCAAACTCACAAAACACGCTCAGCTCGGGCTGAAAATGCATTTAAAGCAATAAAAACTCAAATTGAGTGTCACGCCTAAACCAAAGGACTTATGCACACACTTCAACATGTATTTTGTTCAAGATGACCACCTGAAGCCTAAATGAGCATTAATTTGACCACACAACTCATTGCTATGAAGATACATTCAAACTCACAAAACGTGCTCAACTCGGGCTGAAAATGCATTTAAAGCAATAAAAGCTCAAATTGAGTGTCACGCCTAAACCAAAGGACTTATGCACACACTTCAACATGTATTTTGTTCAGGATGACCTCCTGAAGCCCATATGAGCATTAATTTGACCACACAACTCATTCCTATGAAGATACATTCAAACACACAAAACGTGCTCAGCTCGGCCTGAAAATGCATTTAAAGCAATAAAAACTCAAATTGAGTGTCACGCCTAAACCAAAGGACTTATGCACACACTTCAACATGTATTTTGTTCAGGATGACCACCTGACGCCTAAATGAGCATTCATTTGACCACACAACTCATTCCTATGAAGATACATTCAAACACACAAAACGTGCTCAGCTCGGCCTGAAAATGCATTTAAAGCAATAAAAACTCAAATTGAGTGTCACGCCTAAACCAAAGGACTTATGCACACACTTCAACATGTGTTTTGTTCAGGATGACCTCCTGAAGCCTAAATGAGCAATAATTTGACCACACAACTCATTCCTATGAAGATACATTCAAACTCAAAAAAAGTGCTCAGCTCGGGCTGAAAATGCATTTAAAGCAATAAAAAGTCAAATTGAGTGTCACACCTAAACCAAAGGACTTATGCACACACTTCAACATGTATTTTGTTCAGGATGACCTCCTGAAGCCCATATGAGCATTAATTTGACCACACAACTCATTCCTATGAAGATACATTCAAACTCACAAAACGTGCTCAGCTCGGGCTGAAAATGCATTTAAAGCAATAAAAACTCAAATTGAGTGTCACGCCTAAACCAAAGGACTTATGCACACACTTCAACATGTATTTTGTTCACGATGACCACCTGAAGCCTAAATGAGCATTAATTTGACCACACAACTCATTCCTATGAAGATACATTCAAACTCACAAAACGCGCTCAACTCGGGCTGAAAATGCATTTAAAGCAATAAAAGCTCAAATTGAGTGTCACGCCTAAACCAAAGGACTTATGCACACACTTCAACATGTATTTTGTTCAGGATGACCTCCTGAAGCCCATATGAGCATTAATTTGACCACACAACTCATTCCTATGAGAATACATTCAAACTCACAAAACGCGCTAAACTCGGGCTGAAAATGCATTTAAAGCAATAAAAACTCAAATTGAGTGTCACGCCTAAACCAAAGGACTTATGCACACACTTCAACATGTATTTTGTTCAGGATGACCACCTGACGCCTAAATGAGCATTAATTTGACCACACAACTCATTCCTATGAAGATACATTCAAAGTCAGAAAGCGCGCTCAGCTCGGGCTGAAAATGCATTTAATTTAAAGCAATAAAAACTCAAATTGAGTGTCACGCCTAAACCAAAGGACTTATGCACACACTTCAACATGTATTTAGTTCAGGATGACCACCTGAAGCCTAAATGAGCATTAATTTGACTACACAACTCATTCCTATGAAGATACATTCAAACTCACAAAACGTGCTCAGCTCGGGCTGAAAATGCATTTAAAGCAATTAAAACTCAAATTGAGTGTCACACCTAAACCAAAGGACTTATGCACACACTTCAACATGTATTTTGTTCAGGATGACCACCTGAAGCCTAAATGAGCATTAATTTGACCACACAACTCATTCCTATGAAGATACATTCAAACTCACAAAACTTGCTCAGCTCGGGCTGAAAATGCATTTAAAGCAATAAAAACTCAAATTGAGTGTCACGCCTAAACCAAAGGACTTATGCACACACTTCAACATGTATTTTGTTCAGGATGACCTCCTTAAGCCTAAATGAGCAATAATTTGACCACACAACTCATTCCTATGAAGATACATTCAAACTCAAAAAACGTGCTCAGCTCGGTCTGAAAATGCATTTAAAGCAATAAAAACTCAAATTGAGTGTCACACCTAAACCAAAGGACTTATGCACACACTTCAACATGTATTTTGTTCAGGATGACCTCCTGAAGCCCATATGAGCATTAATTTGACCACACAACTCATTCCTATGAAGATACATTCAAACTCACAAAACGTGCTCAGCTCGGGATGAAAATGCATTTAAAGCAATAAAAACTCAAATTGAGTGTCACGCCTAAACCAAAGGACTTATGCACACACTTCAACATGTATTTAGTTCAGGATGACCACCTGAAGCCTAAATGAGCATTAATTTGACCACACAACTCATTCCTATGAAGATACATTCAAACTCACAAAACGTGCTCAACTCAGGCTGAAAATGCATTTAAAGCAATAAAAACTCAAATTGAGTGTCACGCCTAAACCAAAGGACTTATGCACACACTTCAACATGTATTTTGTTCAGGATGACCTCCTGAAGCCCATATGAGCATTAATTTGACCACACAACTCATTCCTATGAAGATACATTCAAACACACAAAACGTGCTCAGCTCGGCCTGAAAATGCATTTAAAGCAATAAAAACTCAAATTGAGTGTCACGCCTAAACCAAAGGACTTATGCACACACTTCAACATGTATTTTGTTCAGGATGACAACCTGACGCCTAATTGAGCATTAATTTTACCACACAACTCATTCCTATGAAGATACATTCAAACTCACAAAATGCGCTCAGCTCGGGCTGAAAATGCATTTAAAGCAATAAAAACTCAAATTGAGTGTCACACCTAAACCAAAGGACTTATGCACACACTTCAACATGTATTTTGTTCAGGATGACGTCCTGAAGCCCATATGAGCATTAATTTGACCACACAACTCATTCCTATGAAGATACATTCAAACTCACAAAACGTGCTCAGCTCGGGCTGAAAATGCATTTAAAGCAATAAAACTCAAATTGAGTGTCACACCTAAACCAAAGGACTTATTCACACACTTCAAAATGTATTTTGTTCAGGATGACCTCCTGAAGCCCATATGAGCATTAATTTGACCACACAACTCATTCCTATGAAGATACATTCAAACTCACAAAACGTGCTCAGCTCGGGCTGAAAGTGCATTTAAAGCAATAAAAACTCAAATTGAGTGTCACGCCTAAACCAAAGGACTTATGCACACACTTCAACATGTATTTTGTTCAGGATGACCACCTGAAGCCTAAATGAGCATTAATTTGACCACACAACTCATTCCTATGAAGATACATTCAAACTCACAAACCTTGCTCAGCTCGGGCTGAAAATGCATTTAAAGCAATAAAAACTCAAATTGAGTGTCACGCCTAAACCAAAGGACTTATGCACACACTTCAACATGTATTTTGTTCAGGATGACCTCCTGAAGCCTAAATGAGCAATAATTTGACCACACAACTCATTCCTATGAAGATACATTCAAACTCAAAAAACGTGCTCAGCTCGCTCTGAAAATGCATTTAAAGCAATAAAAACTCAAATTGAGTGTCACACCTAAACCAAAGGACTTATGCACACACTTCAACATGTATTTTGTTCAGGATGACCTCCTGAAGCCCATATGAGCATTAATTTGACCACACAACTCATTCCTATGAAGATACATTCAAACTCACAAAACGTGCTCAGCTCGGGATGAAAATGCATTTAAAGCAATAAAAACTCAAATTGAGTGTCACGCCTAAACCAAAGGACTTATGCACACACTTCAACATGTATTTAGTTCAGGATGACCACCTGAAGCCTAAATGAGCATTAATTTGACCACCCAACTCATTCCTATGAAGATACATTCAAACTCACAAAACGTGCTCAACTCAGGCTGAAAATGCATTTAAAGCAATAAAAACTCAAATTGAGTGTCACGCCTAAACCAAAGGACTTATGCACACACTTCAACATGTATTTTGTTCAGGATGACCTCCTGAAGCCCATATGAGCATTAATTTGACCACACAACTCATTCCTATGAAGATACATTCAAACACACAAAACGTGCTCAGCTCGGCCTGAAAATGCATTTAAAGCAATAAAAACTCAAATTGAGTGTCACGCCTAAACCAAAGGACTTATGCACACACTTCAACATGTATTTTGTTCAGGATGACCACCTGACGCCTAATTGAGCATTAATTTGACCACACAACTCATTCCTATGAAGATACATTCAAACTCACAAAACGCGCTCAGCTCGGGCTGAAAATGCATTTAAAGCAATAAAAACTCAAATTGAGTGTCACGCCTAAACCAAAGGACTTATGGACACACTTCAACATGTATTTTGTTCAGGATGACCTCCTGAAGCCCATATGATCATTAATTTGACCACACAACTCATTCTTATGAAGATACATTCAAACACACAAAACGTGCTCAGCTCGGCCTGAAAATGCATTTAAAGCAATAAAAACTCAAATTGAGTGTCACGCCTAAACCAAAGGACTTATGCACACACTTCAACATGTATTTTGTTCAGGATGACCACCTGACGCCTAAATGAGCATTAATTTGACCACACAACTCATTCCTATGAAGATACATTCAAACTCACAAAACGCGCTCAGCTCGGGCTGAAAATGCATTTAAAGCAATAAAAACTCAAATTGAGTGTCACGCCTAAACCAAAGGACTTATGCACACACTTCAACATGTATTTTGTTCAGGGTGACCTCCTGAAGCCTAAATAAGCATTAATTTGACCACACAACTCATTCCTATGAAGATACATTCAAAGTCAGAAAGCGCGCTCAGCTCGGGCTGAAAATGCATTTAATTTAAAGCAATAAAAACTCAAATTGAGTGTCACGCCTAAACCAAAGGACTTATGCACACACTTCAACATGTATTTAGTTCAGGATGACCACCTGAAGCCTAAATGAGCATTAATTTGACTACACAACTCATTCCTATGAAGATACATTCAAACTCACAAAACGTGCTCAGCTCGGGCTGAAAATGCATTTAAAGCAATTAAAACTCAAATTGAGTGTCACACCTAAACCAAAGGACTTATGCACACACTTCAACATGTATTTTGTTCAGGATGACCACCTGAAGCCTAAATGAGCATTAATTTGACCACACAACTCATTCCTATGAAGATACATTCAAACTCACAAAACTTGCTCAGCTCGGGCTGAAAATGCATTTAAAGCAATAAAAACTCAAATTGAGTGTCACGCCTAAACCAAAGGACTTATGCACACACTTCAACATGTATTTTGTTCAGGATGACCTCCTGAAGCCTAAATGAGCAATAATTTGACCACACAACTCATTCCTATGAAGATACATTCAAACTCAAAAAACGTGCTCAGCTCGGTCTGAAAATGCATTTAAAGCAATAAAAGCTCAAATTGAGTGTCACGCCTAAACCAAAGGACTTATGCACACACTTCAACATGTATTTTGTTCAGGATGACCTCCTGAAGCCCATATGAGCATTAATTTGACCACACAACTCATTCCTATGAGAATACATTCAAACTCACAAAACGCGCTCAACTCGGGCTGAAAATGCATTTAAAGCAATAAAAACTCAAATTGAGTGTCACGCCTAAACCAAAGGACTTATGCACACACTTCAACATGTATTTTGTTCAGGATGACCACCTGACGCCTAAATGAGCATTAATTTGACCACACAACTCATTCCTATGAAGATACATTCAAAGTCAGAAAGCGCGCTCAGCTCGGGCTGAAAATGCATTTAATTTAAAGCAATAAAAACTCAAATTGAGTGTCACGCCTAAACCAAAGGACTTATGCACACACTTCAACATGTATTTAGTTCAGGATGACCACCTGAAGCCTAAATGAGCATTAATTTGACTACACAACTCATTCCTATGAAGATACATTCAAACTCACAAAACGTGCTCAGCTCGGGCTGAAAATGCATTTAAAGCAATTAAAACTCAAATTGAGTGTCACACCTAAACCAAAGGACTTATGCACACACTTCAACATGTATTTTGTTCAGGATGACCACCTGAAGCCTAAATGAGCATTAATTTGACCACACAACTCATTCCTATGAAGATACATTCAAACTCACAAAACGTGCTCAACTCAGGCTGAAAATGCATTTAAAGCAATAAAAACTCAAATTGAGTGTCACGCCTAAACCAAAGGACTTATGCACACACTTCAACATGTATTTTGTTCAGGATGACCTCCTGAAGCCCATATGAGCATTAATTTGACCACACAACTCATTCCTATGAAGATACATTCAAACACACAAAACGTGCTCAGCTCGGCCTGAAAATGCATTTAAAGCAATAAAAACTCAAATTGAGTGTCACGCCTAAACCAAAGGACTTATGCACACACTTCAACATGTATTTTGTTCAGGATGACCACCTGACGCCTAATTGAGCATTAATTTGACCACACAACTCATTCCTATGAAGATACATTCAAACTCACAAAATGCGCTCAGCTCGGGCTTAAAATGCATTTAAAGCAATAAAAACTCAAATTGAGTGTCACGCCTAAACCAAAGGACTTATGGACACACTTCAACATGTATTTTGTTCAGGATGACCTCCTGAAGCCCATATGATCATTAATTTGACCACACAACTCATTCTTATGAAGATACATTCAAACACACAAAACGTGCTCAGCTCGGCCTGAAAATGCATTTAAAGCAATAAAAACTCAAATTGAGTGTCACGCCTAAACCAAAGGACTTATGCACACACTTCAACATGTATTTTGTTCAGGATGACCTCCTGAAGCCCATATGAGCATTAATTTGACCACACAACTCATTCCTATGAAGATACATTCAAACACACAAAACGTGCTCAGCTCGGCCTGAAAATGCATTTAAAGCAATAAAAACTCAAATTGAGTGTCACGCCTAAACCAAAGGACTTATGCACACACTTCAACATGTATTTTGTTCAGGATGACCACCTGACGCCTAATTGAGCATTAATTTGACCACACAACTCATTCCTATGAAGATACATTCAAACTCACAAAACGCGCTCAGCTCGGGCTGAAAATGCATTTAAAGCAATAAAAACTCAAATTGAGTGTCACGCCTAAACCAAAGGACTTATGGACACACTTCAACATGTATTTTGTTCAGGATGACCTCCTGAAGCCCATATGATCATTAATTTGACCACACAACTCATTCTTATGAAGATACATTCAAACACACAAAACGTGCTCAGCTCGCCCTGAAAATGCATTTAAAGCAATAAAAACTCAAATTGAGTGTCACGCCTAAACCAAAGGACTTATGCACACACTTCAACATGTATTTTGTTCAGGATGACCATCTGACGCCTAAATGAGCATTAATTTGACCACACAACTCATTCCTATGAAGATACATTCAAACTCACAAAACGCGCTCAGCTCGGGCTGAAAATGCATTTAAAGCAATAAAAACTCAAATTGAGTGTCACGCCTAAACCAAAGGACTTATGCACACACTTCAACATGTATTTTGTTCAGGGTGACCTCCT
This sequence comes from Hippocampus guttulatus, assembly GCF_054856545.1. NCBI lineage: Eukaryota > Metazoa > Chordata > Actinopteri > Syngnathiformes > Syngnathidae > Hippocampus > Hippocampus guttulatus. The sequence continues at coordinate 26,484 of NW_028233886.1, read as the reverse complement.
GAAGCCTAAATAAGCATTAATTTGACCACACAACTCATTCCTATGAAGATACATTCAAACTCACAAAACGCGCTCAGCTCGGGCTGAAAATGCATTTAAAGCAATAAAAACTCAAATTTAGTGTCACACCTAAACCAAAGGACTTATGCACACACTTCAACATGTATTTAGTTCAGGATGACATCCTGAAGCCCATATGAGCATTAATTTGTCTACACAACTCATTCCTATGAAGATACATTCAAACTCACAAAACGTGCTCAGCTCGGGATGAAAATGCATTTAAAGCAATAAAAACTCAAATTGAGTGTCACGCCTAAACCAAAGGACTTATGCACACACTTCAACATGTATTTAGTTCAGGATGACCACCTGAAGCCTAAATGAGCATTAATTTGACCACACAACTCATTCCTATGAAGATACATTCAAACTCACAAAACGCGCTCAACTCGGGCTGAAAATGCATTTAAAGCAATAAAAGCTCAAATTGAGTGTCACGCCTAAACCAAAGGACTTATGCACACACTTCAACATGTATTTTGTTCAGGATGACCTCCTGAAGCCCATATGAGCATTAATTTGACCACACAACTCATTCCTATGAGAATACATTCAAACTCACAAAACGCGCTAAACTCGGGCTGAAAATGCATTTAAAGCAATAAAAACTCAAATTGAGTGTCACGCCTAAACCAAAGGACTTATGCACACACTTCAACATGTATTTTGTTCAGGATGACCACCTGACGCCTAAATGAGCATTAATTTGACCACACAACTCATTCCTATGAAGATACATTCAAAGTCAGAAAGCGCGCTCAGCTCGGGCTGAAAATACATTTAATTTAAAGCAATAAAAACTCAAATTGAGTGTCACGCCTAAACCAAAGGACTTATGCACACACTTCAACATGTATTTAGTTCAGGATGACCACCTGAAGCCTAAATGAGCATTAATTTGACTACACAACTCATTCCTATGAAGATACATTCAAACTCACAAAACGTGCTCAGCTCGGGCTGAAAATGCATTTAAAGCAATTAAAACTCAAATTGAGTGTCACACCTAAACCAAAGGACTTATGCACACACTTCAACATGTATTTTGTTCAGGATGACCACCTGAAGCCTAAATGAGCATTAATTTGACCACACAACTCATTCCTATGAAGATACATTCAAACTCACAAAACTTGCTCAGCTCGGGCTGAAAATGCATTTAAAGCAATAAAAACTCAAATTGAGTGTCACGCCTAAACCAAAGGACTTATGCACACACTTCAACATGTATTTTGTTCAGGATGACCTCCTTAAGCCTAAATGAGCAATAATTTGACCACACAACTCATTCCTATGAAGATACATTCAAACTCAAAAAACGTGCTCAGCTCGGTCTGAAAATGCATTTAAAGCAATAAAAACTCAAATTGAGTGTCACACCTAAACCAAAGGACTTATGCACACACTTCAACATGTATTTTGTTCAGGATGACCTCCTGAAGCCCATATGAGCATTAATTTGACCACACAACTCATTCCTATGAAGATACATTCAAACTCACAAAACGTGCTCAGCTCGGGATGAAAATGCATTTAAAGCAATAAAAACTCAAATTGAGTGTCACGCCTAAACCAAAGGACTTATGCACACACTTCAACATGTATTTAGTTCAGGATGACCACCTGAAGCCTAAATGAGCATTAATTTGACCACACAACTCATTCCTATGAAGATACATTCAAACTCACAAAACGTGCTCAACTCAGGCTGAAAATGCATTTAAAGCAATAAAAACTCAAATTGAGTGTCACGCCTAAACCAAAGGACTTATGCACACACTTCAACATGTATTTTGTTCAGGATGACCTCCTGAAGCCCATATGAGCATTAATTTGACCACACAACTCATTCCTATGAAGATACATTCAAACACACAAAACGTGCTCAGCTCGGCCTGAAAATGCATTTAAAGCAATAAAAACTCAAATTGAGTGTCACGCCTAAACCAAAGGACTTATGCACACACTTCAACATGTATTTTGTTCAGGATGACAACCTGACGCCTAATTGAGCATTAATTTTACCACACAACTCATTCCTATGAAGATACATTCAAACTCACAAAACGCGCTCAGCTCGGGCTGAAAATGCATTTAAAGCAATAAAAACTCAAATTGAGTGTCACACCTAAACCAAAGGACTTATGCACACACTTCAACATGTATTTTGTTCAGGATGACCTCCTGAAGCCCATATGAGCATTAATTTGACCACACAACTCATTCCTATGAAGATACATTCAAACTCACAAAACGTGCTCAGCTCGGGCTGAAAATGCATTTAAAGCAATAAAACTCAAATTGAGTGTCACACCTAAACCAAAGGACTTATTCACACACTTCAAAATGTATTTTGTTCAGGATGACCTCCTGAAGCCCATATGAGCATTAATTTGACCACACAACTCATTCCTATGAAGATACATTCAAACTCACAAAACGTGCTCAGCTCGGGCTGAAAGTGCATTTAAAGCAATAAAAACTCAAATTGAGTGTCACGCCTAAACCAAAGGACTTATGCACACACTTCAACATGTATTTTGTTCAGGATGACCACCTGAAGCCTAAATGAGCATTAATTTGGCCACACAACTCATTCCTATGAAGATACATTCAAACTCACAAACCTTGCTCAGCTCGGGCTGAAAATGCATTTAAAGCAATAAAAACTCAAATTGAGTGTCACGCCTAAACCAAAGGACTTATGCACACACTTCAACATGTATTTTGTTCAGGATGACCTCCTGAAGCCTAAATGAGCAATAATTTGACCACACAACTCATTCCTATGAAGATACATTCAAACTCAAAAAACGTGCTCAGCTCGCTCTGAAAATGCATTTAAAGCAATAAAAACTCAAATTGAGTGTCACACCTAAACCAAAGGACTTATGCACACACTTCAACATGTATTTTGTTCAGGATGACCTCCTGAAGCCCATATGAGCATTAATTTGACCACACAACTCATTCCTATGAAGATACATTCAAACTCACAAAACGTGCTCAGCTCGGGATGAAAATGCATTTAAAGCAATAAAAACTCAAATTGAGTGTCACGCCTAAACCAAAGGACTTATGCACACACTTCAACATGTATTTAGTTCAGGATGACCACCTGAAGCCTAAATGAGCATTAATTTGACCACCCAACTCATTCCTATGAAGATACATTCAAACTCACAAAACGTGCTCAACTCAGGCTGAAAATGCATTTAAAGCAATAAAAACTCAAATTGAGTGTCACGCCTAAACCAAAGGACTTATGCACACACTTCAACATGTATTTTGTTCAGGATGACCTCCTGAAGCCCATATGAGCATTAATTTGACCACACAACTCATTCCTATGAAGATACATTCAAACACACAAAACGTGCTCAGCTCGGCCTGAAAATGCATTTAAAGCAATAAAAACTCAAATTGAGTGTCACGCCTAAACCAAAGGACTTATGCACACACTTCAACATGTATTTTGTTCAGGATGACCACCTGACGCCTAAATGAGCATTAATTTGACCACACAACTCATTCCTATGAAGATACATTCAAAGTCAGAAAGCGCGCTCAGCTCGGGCTGAAAATGCATTTAAAGCAATAAAAACTCAAATTGAGTGTCACGCCTAAACCAAAGGACTTATGCACACACTTCAACATGTATTTTGTTCAGGATGACCTCCTGAAGCCTAAATCAGCAATAATTTGACCACACAACTCATTCCTATGAAGATACATTCAAAGTCAGAAAGTGCGATCAGCTCGGGCTGAAAATGCATTTAATTTAAAGCAATAAAAACTCCAATTGAGTGTCACGCCTAAACCAAAGGACTTATGCACACACTTCAACATGTATTTAGTTCAGGATGACCACCTGAAGCCTAAATGAGCATTAATTTGACCACACAACTCATTCCTATGAAGATACATTCAAACTCACAAAACGTGCTCAGCTCGGGCTGAAAATGCATTTAAAGCAATAAAAACTCAAATTGAGTGTCACACCTAAACCAAAGGACTTATGCACACATTTCAACATGTATTTTGTTCAGGATGACCTTCTGAACCCCATATGAGCATTAATTTGACTACACAACTCATTCCTATGAAGATACATTCAAACTCACAAAACGTGCTCAGCTCGGGCTGAAAATGCATTTAAAGCAATAAAAACTCAAATTGAGTGTCACGCCTAAACCAAAGGACTTATGCACACACTTCAACATGTATTTTATTCAGGATGACCTCCTGAAGCCTAAATAAGCATTAATTTGACCACACAACTCATTCCTATGAAGATACATTCAAACTCACAAAACACGCTCAGCTCGGGCTGAAAATGCATTTAAAACAATAAAAACTCAAATTGAGTGTCACGCCTAAACCAAAGGACTTATGCACACACTTCAACATGGATTTTGTTCAAGATGACCTCCTGAAGCCTAAATGAGCAATAATTTGATTACACAACTCATTCCTATGAAGATACATTCAAACTCAAAAAACGTGCTCAGCTCGGGCTGAAAATGCATTTAAAGCAATAAAAACTCAAATTGAGTGTCACACCTAAACCAAAGGACTTATGCACACACTTCAACATGTATTTTGTTCAGGATGACCTCCTGAAGCCCATATGAGCATTAATTTGACCACACAACTCATTCCTATGAAGATACATTCAAACTCACAAAACGTGCTCAGCTCGGGCTGAAAATGCATTTAAAGCAATAAAAACTCAAATTGAGTGTCACGCCTAAACCAAAGGACTTATGCACACACTTCAACATGTATTTTGTTCACGATGACCACCTGAAGCCTAAATGAGCATTAATTTGACCACACAACTCATTCCTATGAAGATACATTCAAACTCACAAAACGTGCTCAACTCGGGCTGAAAATGCATTTAAAGCAATAAAAGCTCAAATTGAGTGTCACGCCTAAACCAAAGGACTTATGCACACACTTCAACATGTATTTAGTTCAGGATGACCACCTGAAGCCTAAATGAGCATTAATTTGACCACACAACTCATTCCTATGAAGATACATTCAAACTCACAAAACGTGCTCAACTCAGGCTGAAAATGCATTTAAAGCAATAAAAACTCAAATTGAGTGTCACGCCTAAACCAAAGGACTTATGCACACACTTCAACATGTATTTTGTTCAGGATGACCTCCTGAAGCCCATATGAGCATTAATTTGACCACACAACTCATTCCTATGAAGATACATTCAAACACACAAAACGTGCTCAGCTCGGCCTGAAAATGCATTTAAAGCAATAAAAACTCAAATTGAGTGTCACGCCTAAACCAAAGGACTTATGCACACACTTCAACATGTATTTTGTTCAGGATGACCACCTGACGCCTAATTGAGCATTAATTTGACCACACAACTCATTCCTATGAAGATACATTCAAACTCACAAAACGCGCTCAGCTCGGGCTGAAAATGCATTTAAAGCAATAAAAACTCAAATTGAGTGTCACGCCTAAACCAAAGGACTTATGGACACACTTCAACATGTATTTTATTCAGGATGACCTCCTGAAGCCTAAATAAGCATTAATTTGACCACACAACTCATTCCTATGAAGATACATTCAAACTCACAAAACACGCTCAGCTCGGGCTGAAAATGCATTTAAAGCAATAAAAACTCAAATTGAGTGTCACGCCTAAACCAAAGGACTTATGCACACACTTCAACATGGATTTTGTTCAAGATGACCTCCTGAAGCCTAAATGAGCAATAATTTGATTACACAACTCATTCCTATGAAGATACATTCAAACTCAAAAAACGTGCTCAGCTCGGGCTGAAAATGCATTTAAAGCAATAAAAACTCAAATTGAGTGTCACACCTAAACCAAAGGACTTATGCACACACTTCAACATGTATTTTGTTCAGGATGACCTCCTGAAGCCCATATGAGCATTAATTTGACCACACAACTCATTCCTATGAAGATACATTCAAACTCACAAAACGTGCTCAGCTCGGGCTGAAAATGCATTTAAAGCAATAAAAACTCAAATTGAGTGTCACGCCTAAACCAAAGGACTTATGCACACACTTCAACATGTATTTTGTTCACGATGACCACCTGAAGCCTAAATGAGCTTTAATTTGACCACACAACTCATTCCTATGAAGATACATTCAAACTCACAAAACGTGCTCAACTCGGGCTGAAAATGCATTTAAAGCAATAAAAGCTCAAATTGAGTGTCACGCCTAAACCAAAGGACTTATGCACACACTTCAACATGTATTTAGTTCAGGATGACCACCTGAAGCCTAAATGAGCATTAATTTGACCACACAACTCATTCCTATGAAGATACATTCAAACTCACAAAACGTGCTCAACTCAGGCTGAAAATGCATTTAAAGCAATAAAAACTCAAATTGAGTGTCACGCCTAAACCAAAGGACTTATGCACACACTTCAACATGTATTTTGTTCAGGATGACCTCCTGAAGCCCATATGAGCATTAATTTGACCACACAACTCATTCCTATGAAGATACATTCAAACACACAAAACGTGCTCAGCTCGGCCTGAAAATGCATTTAAAGCAATAAAAACTCAAATTGAGTGTCACGCCTAAACCAAAGGACTTATGCACACACTTCAACATGTATTTTGTTCAGGATGACCACCTGACGCCTAATTGAGCATTAATTTGACCACACAACTCATTCCTATGAAGATACATTCAAACTCACAAAACGCGCTCAGCTCGGGCTGAAAATGCATTTAAAGCAATAAAAACTCAAATTGAGTGTCACGCCTAAACCAAAGGACTTATGGACACACTTCAACATGTATTTTGTTCAGGATGACCTCCTGAAGCCCATATGATCATTAATTTGACCACACAACTCATTCTTATGAAGATACATTCAAACACACAAAACGTGCTCAGCTCGGCCTGAAAATGCATTTAAAGCAATAAAAACTCAAATTGAGTGTCACGCCTAAACCAAAGGACTTATGCACACACTTCAACATGTATTTTGTTCAGGATGACCACCTGACGCCTAAATGAGCATTAATTTGACCACACAACTCATTCCTATGAAGATACATTCAAACTCACAAAACGCGCTCAGCTCGGGCTGAAAATGCATTTAAAGCAATAAAAACTCAAATTGAGTGTCACGCCTAAACCAAAGGACTTATGCACACACTTCAACATGTATTTTGTTCAGGGTGACCTCCTGAAGCCTAAATAAGCATTAATTTGACCACACAACTCATTCCTATGAAGATACATTCAAACTCACAAAACGCGCTCAGCTCGGGCTGAAAATGCATTTAAAGCAATAAAAACTCAAATTTAGTGTCACACCTAAACCAAAGGACTTATGCACACACTTCAACATGTATTTAGTTCAGGATGACATCCTGAAGCCCATATGAGCATTAATTTGTCTACACAACTCATTCCTATGAAGATACATTCAAACTCACAAAACGGGCTCAACTCGGGCTGAAAATGCATTTAAAGCATTAAAAACTCAAATTGAGTGTCACGCCTAAACCAAAGGACTTATGCACACACTTCAACATGTATTTTGTTCAGGATGACCTCCTGAAGCCCATATGAGCATTAATTTGACTACACAACTCATTCCTATGAAGATACATTCAAACTCACAAAACGTGCTCAGCTCGGGCTGAAAATGCATTTAAAGCAATAAAAACTCAAATTGAGTGTCACGCCTAAACCAAAGGACTTATGCACACACTTCAACATGTATTTTGTTCAGGATGACCACCTGACGCCTAAATGAGCATTAATTTGACCACACAACTCATTCCTATGAAGATACATTCAAAGTCAGAAAGCGCGCTCAGCTCGGGCTGAAAATGCATTTAAAGCAATAAAAACTCAAATTGAGTGTCACGCCTAAACCAAAGGACTTATGCACACACTTCAACATGTATTTTGTTCAGGATGACCTCCTGAAGCCTAAATCAGCAATAATTTGACCACACAACTCATTCCTATGAAGATACATTCAAAGTCAGAAAGTGCGCTCAGCTCGGGCTGAAAATGCATTTAATTTAAAGCAATAAAAACTCCAATTGAGTGTCACGCCTAAACCAAAGGACTTATGCACACACTTCAACATGTATTTAGTTCAGGATGACCACCTGAAGCCTAAATGAGCATTAATTTGACCACACAACTCATTCCTATGAAGATACATTCAAACTCACAAAACGTGCTCAGCTCGGGCTGAAAATGCATTTAAAGCAATAAAAACTCAAATTGAGTGTCACACCTAAACCAAAGGACTTATGCACACATTTCAACATGTATTTTGTTCAGGATGACCTTCTGAACCCCATATGAGCATTAATTTGACTACACAACTCATTCCTATGAAGATACATTCAAACTCACAAAACGTGCTCAGCTCGGGCTGAAAAGGCATTTAAAGCAATAAAAACTCAAATTGAGTGTCACGCCTAAACCAAAGGACTTATGCACACACTTCAACATGTATTTTATTCAGGATGACCTCCTGAAGCCTAAATAAGCATTAATTTGACCACACAACTCATTCCTATGAAGATACATTCAAACTCACAAAACACGCTCAGCTCGGGCTGAAAATGCATTTAAAGCAATAAAAACTCAAATTGAGTGTCACGCCTAAACCAAAGGACTTATGCACACACTTCAACATGGATTTTGTTCAAGATGACCTCCTGAAGCCTAAATGAGCAATAATTTGATTACACAACTCATTCCTATGAAGATACATTCAAACTCAAAAAACGTGCTCAGCTCGGGCTGAAAATGCATTTAAAGCAATAAAAACTCAAATTGAGTGTCACACCTAAACCAAAGGACTTATGCACACACTTCAACATGTATTTTGTTCAGGATGACCTCCTGAAGCCCATATGAGCATTAATTTGACCACACAACTCATTCCTATGAAGATACATTCAAACTCACAAAACGTGCTCAGCTCGGGCTGAAAATGCATTTAAAGCAATAAAAACTCAAATTGAGTGTCACGCCTAAACCAAAGGACTTATGCACACACTTCAACATGTATTTTGTTCACGATGACCACCTGAAGCCTAAATGAGCATTAATTTGACCACACAACTCATTCCTATGAAGATACATTCAAACTCACAAAACGTGCTCAACTCGGGCTGAAAATGCATTTAAAGCAATAAAAGCTCAAATTGAGTGTCACGCCTAAACCAAAGGACTTATGCACACACTTCAACATGTATTTTGTTCAGGATGACCTCCTGAAGCCCATATGAGCATTAATTTGACCACACAACTCATTCCTATGAAGATACATTCAAACACACAAAACGTGCTCAGCTCGGCCTGAAAATGCATTTAAAGCAATAAAAACTCAAATTGAGTGTCACGCCTAAACCAAAGGACTTATGCACACACTTCAACATGTATTTTGTTCAGGATGACCACCTGACGCCTAAATGAGCATTCATTTGACCACACAACTCATTCCTATGAAGATACATTCAAACACACAAAACGTGCTCAGCTCGGCCTGAAAATGCATTTAAAGCAATAAAAACTCAAATTGAGTGTCACGCCTAAACCAAAGGACTTATGCACACACTTCAACATGTGTTTTGTTCAGGATGACCTCCTGAAGCCTAAATGAGCAATAATTTGACCACACAACTCATTCCTATGAAGATACATTCAAACTCAAAAAAAGTGCTCAGCTCGGGCTGAAAATGCATTTAAAGCAATAAAAACTCAAATTGAGTGTCACGCCTAAACCAAAGGACTTATGCACACACTTCAACATGTATTTTGTTCAGGATGACCTCCTGAAGCCCATATGAGCATTAATTTGACCACACAACTCATTCCTATGAAGATACATTCAAACACACAAAACGTGCTCAGCTCGGCCTGAAAATGCATTTAAAGCAATAAAAACTCAAATTGAGTGTCACGCCTAAACCAAAGGACTTATGCATACACTTCAACATGTATTTTGTTCAGGATGACCACCTGACGCCTAATTGAGCATTAATTTGACCACACAACTCATTCCTATGAAGATACATTCAAACTCACAAAACGCGCTCAGCTCGGGCTGAAAATGCATTTAAAGCAATAAAAACTCAAATTGAGTGTCACGCCTAAACCAAAGGACTTATGGACACACTTCAACATGTATTTTGTTCAGGATGACCTCCTGAAGCCCATATGATCATTAATTTGACCACACAACTCATTCTTATGAAGATACATTCAAACACACAAAACGTGCTCAGCTCGGCCTGAAAATGCATTTAAAGCAATAAAAACTCAAATTGAGTGTCACGCCTAAACCAAAGGACTTATGCACACACTTCAACATGTATTTTGTTCAGGATGACCACCTGACGCCTAAATGAGCATTAATTTGACCACACAACTCATTCCTATGAAGATACATTCAAACTCACAAAACGCGCTCAGCTCGGGCTGAAAATGCATTTAAAGCAATAAAAACTCAAATTGAGTGTCACGCCTAAACCAAAGGACTTTTGCACACACTTCAACATGTATTTTGTTCAGGGTGACCTCCTGAAGCCTAAATAAGCATTAATTTGACCACACAACTCATTCCTATGAAGATACATTCAAACTCACAAAACGCGCTCAGCTCGGGCTGAAAATGCATTTAAAGCAATAAAAACTCAAATTTAGTGTCACACCTAAACCAAAGGACTTATGCACACACTTCAACATGTATTTAGTTCAGGATGACATCCTGAAGCCCATATGAGCATTAATTTGTCTACAAAACTCATTCCTATGAAGATACATTCAAACTCACAAAACGTGCTCAACTCGGGCTGAAAATGCATTTAAAGCAATAAAAACTCAAATTGAGTGTCACGCCTAAACCAAAGGACTTATGCACACACTTCAACATGTATTTTGTTCAGGATGACCTCCTGAAGCCCATATGAGCATTAATTTGACTACACAACTCATTCCTATGAAGATACATTCAAACTCACAAAACGTGCTCAGCTCGGGCTGAAAATGCATTTAAAGCAATAAAAACTCAAATTGAGTGTCACGCCTAAACCAAAGGACTTATGCACACACTTCAACATGTATTTTGTTCAGGATGACCACCTAACGCCTAAATGAGCATTAATTTGACCACACAACTCATTCCTATGAAGATACATTCAAAGTCAGAAAGCGCGCTCAGCTCGGGCTGAAAATGCATTTAAAGCAATAAAAACTCAAATTGAGTGTCACGCCTAAACCAAAGGACTTATGCACACACTTCAACATGTATTTTGTTCAGGATGACCTCCTGAAGCCTAAATCAGCAATAATTTGACCACACAACTCATTCCTATGAAGATACATTCAAAGTCAGAAAGTGCGCTCAGCTCGGGCTGAAAATGCATTTAATTTAAAGCAATAAAAACTCCAATTGAGTGTCACGCCTAAACCAAAGGACTTATGCACACACTTCAACATGTATTTAGTTCAGGATGACCACCTGAAGCCTAAATGAGCATTAATTTGACCACACAACTCATTCCTATGAAGATACATTCAAACTCACAAAACGTGCTCAGCTCGGGCTGAAAATGCATTTAAAGCAATAAAAACTCAAATTGAGTGTCACACCTAAACCAAAGGACTTATGCACACATTTCAACATGTATTTTGTTCAGGATGACCTTCTGAACCCCATATGAGCATTAATTTGACTACACAACTCATTCCTATGAAGATACATTCAAACTCACAAAACGTGCTCAGCTCGGGCTGAAAATGCATTTAAAGCAATAAAAACTCAAATTGAGTGTCACGCCTAAACCAAAGGACTTATGCACACACTTCAACATGTATTTTATTCAGGATGACCTCCTGAAGCCTAAATAAGCATTAATTTGACCACACAACTCATTCCTATGAAGATACATTCAAACTCACAAAACACGCTCAGCTCGGGCTGAAAATGCATTTAAAGCAATAAAAACTCAAATTGAGTGTCACGCCTAAACCAAAGGACTTATGCACACACTTCAACATGGATTTTGTTCAAGATGACCTCCTGAAGCCTAAATGAGCAATAATTTGATTACACAACTCATTCCTATGAAGATACATTCAAACTCAAAAAACGTGCTCAGCTCGGGCTGAAAATGCATTTAAAGCAATAGAAACTCAAATTGAGTGTCACACCTAAACCAAAGGACTTATGCACACACTTCAACATGTATTTTGTTCAGGATGACCTCCTGAAGCCCATATGAGCATTAATTTGACCACACAACTCATTCCTATGAAGATACATTCAAACTCACAAAACGTGCTCAGCTCGGGCTGAAAATGCATTTAAAGCAATAAAAACTCAAATTGAGTGTCACGCCTAAACCAAAGGACTTATGGACACACTTCAACATGTATTTTGTTCAGGATGACCTCCTGAAGCCCATATGAGCATTAATTTGACCACACAACTCATTCCTATGAAGATACATTCAAACACACAAAACGTGCTCAGCTCGGCCTGAAAATGCATTTAAAGCAATAAAAACTCAAATTGAGTGTCACGCTTAAACCAAAGGACTTATGCACACACTTCAACATGTATTTTGTTCAGGATGACCACCTGACGCCTAAATGAGCATTCATTTGACCACACAACTCATTCCTATGAAGATACATTCAAACACACAAAACGTGCTCAGCTCGGCCTGAAAATGCATTTAAAGCAATAAAAACTCAAATTGAGTGTCACGCCTAAACCAAAGGACTTATGCACACACTTCAACATGTGTTTTGTTCAGGATGACCTCCTGAAGCCTAAATGAGCAATAATTTGACCACACAACTCATTCCTATGAAGATACATTCAAACTCAAAAAAAGTGCTCAGCTCGGGCTGAAAATGCATTTAAAGCAATAAAAACTCAAATTGAGTGTCACGCCTAAACCAAAGGACTTATGCACACACTTCAACATGTATTTTGTTCAGGATGACCTCCTGAAGCCCATATGAGCATTAATTTGACCACACAACTCATTCCTATGAAGATACATTCAAACCCACAAAACGTGCTCAGCTCGGCCTGAAAATGCATTTAAAGCAATAAAAACTCAAATTGAGTGTCACGCCTAAACCAAAGGACTTATGCACACACTTCAACATGTATTTTGTTCAGGATGACCACCTGACGCCTAATTGAGCATTAATTTGACCACACAACTCATTCCTATGAAGATACATTCAAACTCACAAAACGCGCTCAGCTCGGGCTGAAAATGCATTTAAAGCAATAAAAACTCAAATTGAGTGTCACGCCTAAACCAAAGGACTTATGGACACACTTCAACATGTATTTTGTTCAGGATGACCTCCTGAAGCCCATATGATCATTAATTTGACCACACAACTCATTCTTATGAAGATACATTCAAACACACAAAACGTGCTCAGCTCGGCCTGAAAATGCATTTAAAGCAATAAAAACTCAAATTGAGTGTCACGCCTAAACCAAAGGACTTATGCACACACTTCAACATGTATTTTGTTCAGGATGACCACCTGACGCCTAAATGAGCATTAATTTGACCACACAACTCATTCCTATGAAGATACATTCAAACTCACAAAACACGCTCAGCTCGGGCTGAAAATGCATTTAAAGCAATAAAAACTCAAATTGAGTGTCACGCCTAAACCAAAGGACTTATGCACACACTTCAACATGTATTTTGTTCAGGGTGACCTCCTGAAGCCTAAATAAGCATTAATTTGACCACACAACTCATTCCTATGAAGATACATTCAAACTCACAAAACGAGCTCAGCTCGGGCTGAAAATGCATTTAAAGCAATAAAAACTCAAATTTAGTGTCACACCTAAACCAAAGGACTTATGCACACACTTCAACATGTATTTAGTTCAGGATGACATCCTGAAGCCCATATGAGCATTAATTTGTCTACACAACTCATTCCTATGAAGATACATTCAAACTCACAAAACGTGCTCAACTCGGGCTGAAAATGCATTTTAAGCAATAAAAACTCAAATTCAGTGTCACACCTAAACCAAAGGACTTATGCACACACTTCAACATGTATTTAGTTCAGGATGACATCCTGAAGCCCATATGAGCATTAATTTGTCTACACAACTCATTCCTATGAAGATACATTCAAACTCACAAAACGTGCTCAACTCGGGCTGAAAATGCATTTAAAGCAATAAAAACTCAAATTGAGTGCCACGCCTAAACCAAAGGACTTATGCACACACTTCAACATGTATTTTGTTCAGGATGACCTCCTGAAGCCCATATGAGCATTAATTTGACTACGCAACTCATTCCTATGAAGATACATTCAAACTCACAAAATGTGCTCAGCTCGGGCTGAAAATGCATTTAAAGCAATAAAAACTCAAATTGAGTGTCACGCCTAAACCAAAGGACTTATGCACACACTTCAACATGTATTTTGTTCAGGATGACCACCTGACGCCTAAATGAGCATTAATTTGACCACACAACTCATTCCTATGAAGATACATTCAAAGTCAGAAAGCGCGCTCAGCTCGGGCTGAAAATGCATTTAAAGCAATAAAAACTCAAATTGAGTGTCACGCCTAAACCAAAGGACTTATGCACACACTTCAACATGTATTTTGTTCAGGATGACCTCCTGAAGCCTAAATCAGCAATAATTTGACCACACAACTCATTCCTATGAAGATACATTCAAAGTCAGAAAGCGCGCTCAGCTCGGGCTGAAAATGATTTTAATTTAAAGCAATAAAAACTCCAATTGAGTGTCACGCCTAAACCAAAGGACTTATGCACACACTTCAACATGTATTTAGTTCAGGATGACCACCTGAAGCCTAAATAAGCATTAATTTGACCACACAACTCATTCCTATGAAGATACATTCAAACTCACAAAACGTGCTCAGCTCGGGCTGAAAATGCATTTAAAGCAATAAAAACTCAAATTGAGTGTCACACCTAAACCAAAGGACTTATGCACACATTTCAACATGTATTTTGTTCAGGATGACCTTCTGAACCCCATATGAGCATTAATTTGACTACACAACTCATTCCTATGAAGATACATTCAAACTCACAAAACGTGCTCAGCTCGGGCTGAAAATGCATTTAAAGCAATAAAAACTCAAATTGAGTGTCACGCCTAAACCAAAGGACTTATGCACACACTTCAACATGTATTTTATTCAGGATGACCTCCTGAAGCCTAAATAAGCATTAATTTGACCACACAACTCATTCCTATGAAGATACATTCAAACTCACAAAACACGCTCAGCTCGGGCTGAAAATGCATTTAAAGCAATAAAAACTCAAATTGAGTGTCACGCCTAAACCAAAGGACTTATGCACACACTTCAACATGGATTTTGTTCAAGATGACCTCCTGAAGCCTAAATGAGCAATAATTTGATTACACAACTCATTCCTATGAAGATACATTCAAACTCACAAAACGTGCTCAGCTCGGGCTGAAAATGCATTTAAAGCAATAAAAACTCAAATTGAGTGTCACGCCTAAACCAAAGGACTTATGCACACACTTCAACATGTATTTTGTTCACGATGACCACCTGAAGCCTAAATGAGCATTAATTTGACCACACAACTCATTCCTATGAAGATACATTCAAACTCACAAAACGTGCTCAACTCGGGCTGAAAATGCATTTAAAGCAATAAAAGCTCAAATTGAGTGTCACGCCTAAACCAAAGGACTTATGCACACACTTCAACATGTATTTTGTTCAGGATGACCTCCTGAAGCCCATATGAGCATTAATTTGACCACACAACTCATTCCTATGAAGATACATTCAAACACACAAAACGTGCTCAGCTCGGCCTGAAAATGCATTTAAAGCAATAAAAACTCAAATTGAGTGTCACGCCTAAACCAAAGGACTTATGCACACACTTCAACATGTGTTTTGTTCAGGATGACCTCCTGAAGCTTAAATGAGCAATAATTTGACCACACAACTCATTCCTATGAAGATACATTCAAACTCAAAAAAAGTGCTCAGCTCGGGCTGAAAATGCATTTAAAGCAATAAAAACTCAAATTGAGTGTCACACCTAAACCAAAGGACTTATGCACACACTTCAACATGTATTTTGTTCAGGATGACCTCCTGAAGCCCATATGAGCATTAATTTGACCACACAACTCATTCCTATGAAGATACATTCAAACTCACAAAACGTGCTCAGCTCGGGCTGAAAATGCATTTAAAGCAATAAAAACTCAAATTGAGTGTCACGCCTAAACCAAAGGACTTATGCACACACTACAACATGTATTTTGTTCACGATGACCACCTGAAGCCTAAATGAGCATTAATTTGACCACACAACTCATTCCTATGAAGATACATTCAAACTCACAAAACGCGCTCAACTCGGGCTGAAAATGCATTTAAAGCAATAAAAGCTCAAATTGAGTGTCACGCCTAAACCAAAGGACTTATGCACACACTTCAACATGTATTTTGTTCAGGATGACCTCCTGAAGCCCATATGATCATTAATTTGACCACACAACTCATTCTTATGAAGATACATTCAAACACACAAAACGTGCTCAGCTCGGCCTGAAAATGCATTTAAAGCAATAAAAACTCAAATTGAGTGTCACGCCTAAACCAAAGGACTTATGCACACACTTCAACATGTATTTTGTTCAGGATGACCACCTGACGCCTAAATGAGCATTAATTTGACCACACAACTCATTCCTATGAAGATACATTCAAACTCACAAAACGCGCTCAGCTCGGGCTGAAAATGCATTTAAAGCAATAAAAACTCAAATTGAGTGTCACGCCTAAACCAAAGGACTTATGCACACACTTCAACATGTATTTTGTTCAGGGTGACCTCCTGAAGCCTAAATAAGCATTAATTTGACCACACAACTCATTCCTATGAAGATACATTCAAACTCACAAAACGCGCTCAGCTCGGGCTGAAAATGCATTTAAAGCAATAAAAACTCAAATTTAGTGTCACACCTAAACCAAAGGACTTATGCACACACTTCAACATGTATTTAGTTCAGGATGACATCCTGAAGCCCATATGAGCATTAATTTGTCTACACAACTCATTCCTATGAAGATACATTCAAACTCACAAAACGTGCTCAACTCGGGCTGAAAATGCATTTAAAGCAATAAAAACTCAAATTCAGTGTCACACCTAAACCAAAGGACTTATGCACACACTTCAACATGTATTTAGTTCAGGATGACATCCTGAAGCCCATATGAGCATTAATTTGTCTACACAACTCATTCCTATGAAGATACATTCAAACTCACAAAACGTGCTCAACTCGGGCTGAAAATGCATTTAAAGCAATAAAAACTCAAATTGAGTGCCACGCCTAAACCAAAGGACTTATGCACACACTTCAACATGTATTTTGTTCAGGATGACCTCCTGAAGCCCATATGAGCATTAATTTGACTACACAACTCATTCCTATGAAGATACATTCAAACTCACAAAATGTGCTCAGCTCGGGCTGAAAATGCATTTAAAGCAATAAAAACTCAAATTGAGTGTCACGCCTAAACCAAAGGACTTATGCACACACTTCAACATGTATTTTGTTCAGGATGACCACCTGACGCCTAAATGAGCATTAATTTGACCACACAACTCATTCCTATGAAGATACATTCAAAGTCAGAAAGTGCGCTCAGCTCGGGCTGAAAATGCATTTAATTTAAAGCAATAAAAACTCCAATTGAGTGTCACGCCTAAACCAAAGGACTTATGCACACACTTCAACATGTATTTAGTTCAGGATGACCACCTGAAGCCTAAATGAGCATTTATTTGACCACACAACTCATTCCTATGAAGATACATTCAAACTCACAAAACGTGCTCAGCTCGGGCTGAAAATGCATTTAAAGCAATAAAAACTCAAATTGAGTGTCACACCTAAACCAAAGGACTTATGCACACATTTCAACATGTATTTTGTTCAGGATGACCTTCTGAACCCCATATGAGCATTAATTTGACTACACAACTCATTCCTATGAAGATACATTCAAACTCACAAAACGTGCTCAGCTCGGGCTGAAAATGCATTTAAAGCAATAAAAACTCAAATTGAGTGTCACGCCTAAACCAAAGGACTTATGCACACACTTCAACATGTATTTTATTCAGGATGACCTCCTGAAGCCTAAATAAGCATTAATTTGACCACACAACTCATTCCTATGAAGATACATTCAAACTCACAAAACACGCTCAGCTCGGGCTGAAAATGCATTTAAAGCAATAAAAACTCAAATTGAGTGTCACGCCTAAACCAAAGGACTTATGCACACACTTCAACATGGATTTTGTTCAAGATGACCTCCTGAAGCCTAAATGAGCAATAATTTGATTACACAACTCATTCCTATGAAGATACATTCAAACTCAAAAAACGTGCTCAGCTCGGGCTGAAAATGCATTTAAAGCAATAAAAACTCAAATTGAGTGTCACACCTAAACCAAAGGACTTATGCACACACTTCAACATGTATTTTGTTCAGGATGACCTCCTGAAGCCCATATGAGCATTAATTTGACCACACAACTCATTCCTATGAAGATACATTCAAACTCACAAAACGTGCTCAGCTCGGGCTGAAAATGCATTTAAAGCAATAAAAACTCAAATTGAGTGTCACGCCTAAACCAAAGGACTTATGCACACACTTCAACATGTATTTTGTTCACGATGACCACCTGAAGCCTAAATGAGCATTAATTTGACCACACAACTCATTCCTATGAAGATACATTCAAACTCACAAAACGTGCTCAACTCGGGCTGAAAATGCATTTAAAGCAATAAAAGCTCAAATTGAGTGTCACGCCTAAACCAAAGGACTTATGCACACACTTCAACATGTATTTTGTTCAGGATGACCTCCTGAAGCCCATATGAGCATTAATTTGACCACACAACTCATTCCTATGAAGATACATTCAAACACACAAAACGTGCTCAGCTCGGCCTGAAAATGCATTTAAAGCAATAAAAACTCAAATTGAGTGTCACGCCTAAACCAAAGGACTTATGCACACACTTCAACATGTATTTTGTTCAGGATGACCACCTGACGCCTAAATGAGCATTCATTTGACCACACAACTCATTCCTATGAAGATACATTCAAACACACAAAACGTGCTCAGCTCGGCCTGAAAATGCATTTAAAGCAATAAAAACTCAAATTGAGTGTCACGCCTAAACCAAAGGACTTATGCACACACTTCAACATGTGTTTTGTTCAGGATGACCTCCTGAAGCCTAAATGAGCAATAATTTGACCACACAACTCATTCCTATGAAGATACATTCAAACTCAAAAAAAGTGCTCAGCTCGGGCTGAAAATGCATTTAAAGCAATAAAAAGTCAAATTGAGTGTCACACCTAAACCAAAGGACTTATGCACACACTTCAACATGTATTTTGTTCAGGATGACCTCCTGAAGCCCATATGAGCATTAATTTGACCACACAACTCATTCCTATGAAGATACATTCAAACTCACAAAACGTGCTCAGCTCGGGCTGAAAATGCATTTAAAGCAATAAAAACTCAAATTGAGTGTCACGCCTAAACCAAAGGACTTATGCACACACTTCAACATGTATTTTGTTCACGATGACCACCTGAAGCCTAAATGAGCATTAATTTGACCACACAACTCATTCCTATGAAGATACATTCAAACTCACAAAACGCGCTCAACTCGGGCTGAAAATGCATTTAAAGCAATAAAAGCTCAAATTGAGTGTCACACCTAAACCAAAGGACTTATGCACACACTTCAACATGTATTTTGTTCAGGATGACCTCCTGAAGCCCATATGAGCATTAATTTGACCACACAACTCATTCCTATGAAGATACATTCAAACTCACAAAACGTGCTCAGCTCGGGCTGAAAATGCATTTAAAGCAATAAAAACTCAAATTGAGTGTCACGCCTAAACCAAAGGACTTATGCACACACTTCAACATGTATTTTGTTCACGATGACCACCTGAAGCCTAAATGAGCATTAATTTGACTACACAACTCATTCCTATGAAGATACATTCAAACTCACAAAACGTGCTCAGCTCGGGCTTAAAATGCATTTAAAGCAATAAAAACTCAAATTGAGTGTCACGCCTAAACCAAAGGACTTATGCACACACTTCAACATGTGTTTTGTTCAGGATGACCTCCTGAAGACTAAATGAGCAATAATTTGACCACACAACTCATTCCTATGAAGATACATTCAAACTCAAAAAAAGTGCTCAGCTCGGGCTGAAAATGCATTTAAAGCAATAAAAAGTCAAATTGAGTGTCACACCTAAACCAAAGGACTTATGCACACACTTCAACATGTATTTTGTTCAGGATGACCTCCTGAAGCCCATATGAGCATTAATTTGACCACACAACTCATTCCTATGAAGATACATTCAAACTCACAAAACGTGCTCAGCTCGGGCTGAAAATGCATTTAAAGCAATAAAAACTCAAATTGAGTGTCACGCCTAAACCAAAGGACTTATGCACACACTTCAACATGTATTTTGTTCACGATGACCACCTGAAGCCTAAATGAGCATTAATTTGACCACACAACTCATTCCTATGAAGATACATTCAAACTCACAAAACGCGCTCAACTCGGGCTGAAAATGCATTTAAAGCAATAAAAGCTCAAATTGAGTGTCACGCCTAAACCAAAGGACTTATGCACACACTTCAACATGTATTTTGTTCAGGATGACCTCCTGAAGCCCATATGAGCATTAATTTGACCACACAACTCATTCCTATGAGAATACATTCAAACTCACAAAACGCGCTCAACTCGGGCTGAAAATGCATTTAAAGCAATAAAAACTCAAATTGAGTGTCACGCCTAAACCAAAGGACTTATGCACACACTTCAACATGTATTTTGTTCAGGATGACCACCTGACGCCTAAATGAGCATTAATTTGACCACACAACTCATTCCTATGAAGATACATTCAAAGTCAGAAAGCGCGCTCAGCTCGGGCTGAAAATGCATTTAATTTAAAGCAATAAAAACTCAAATTGAGTGTCACGCCTAAACCAAAGGACTTATGCACACACTTCAACATGTATTTAGTTCAGGATGACCACCTGAAGCCTAAATGAGCATTAATTTGACTACACAACTCATTCCTATGAAGATACATTCAAACTCACAAAACGTGCTCAGCTCGGGCTGAAAATGCATTTAAAGCAATTAAAACTCAAATTGAGTGTCACGCCTAAACCAAAGGACTTATGGACACACTTCAACATGTATTTTGTTCAGGATGACCTCCTGAAGCCCATATGATCATTAATTTGACCACACAACTCATTCTTATGAAGATACATTCAAACACACAAAACGTGCTCAGCTCGGCCTGAAAATGCATTTAAAGCAATAAAAACTCAAATTGAGTGTCACGCCTAAACCAAAGGACTTATGCACACACTTCAACATGTATTTTGTTCAGGATGACCACCTGAAGCCTAAATGAGCATTAATTTGACCACACAACTCATTCCTATGAAGATACATTCAAACTCACAAAACTTGCTCAGCTCGGGCTGAAAATGCATTTAAAGCAATAAAAACTCAAATTGAGTGTCACGCCTAAACCAAAGGACTTATGCACACACTTCAACATGTATTTTGTTCAGGATGACCTCCTTAAGCCTAAATGAGCAATAATTTGACCACACAACTCATTCCTATGAAGATACATTCAAACTCAAAAAACGTGCTCAGCTCGGTCTGAAAATGCATTTAAAGCAATAAAAACTCAAATTGAGTGTCACACCTAAACCAAAGGACTTATGCACACACTTCAACATGTATTTTGTTCAGGATGACCTCCTGAAGCCCATATGAGCATTAATTTGACCACACAACTCATTCCTATGAAGATACATTCAAACTCACAAAACGTGCTCAGCTCGGGATGAAAATGCATTTAAAGCAATAAAAACTCAAATTGAGTGTCACGCCTAAACCAAAGGACTTATGCACACACTTCAACATGTATTTAGTTCAGGATGACCACCTGAAGCCTAAATGAGCATTAATTTGACCACACAACTCATTCCTATGAAGATACATTCAAACTCACAAAACGTGCTCAACTCAGGCTGAAAATGCATTTAAAGCAATAAAAACTCAAATTGAGTGTCACGCCTAAACCAAAGGACTTATGCACACACTTCAACATGTATTTTGTTCAGGATGACCTCCTGAAGCCCATATGAGCATTAATTTGACCACACAACTCATTCCTATGAAGATACATTCAAACACACAAAACGTGCTCAGCTCGGCCTGAAAATGCATTTAAAGCAATAAAAACTCAAATTGAGTGTCACGCCTAAACCAAAGGACTTATGCACACACTTCAACATGTATTTTGTTCAGGATGACCACCTGACGCCTAATTGAGCATTAATTTGACCACACAACTCATTCCTATGAAGATACATTCAAACTCACAAAACGCGCTCAGCTCGGGCTGAAAATGCATTTAAAGCAATAAAAACTCAAATTGAGTGTCACGCCTAAACCAAAGGACTTATGGACACACTTCAACATGTATTTTGTTCAGGATGACCTCCTGAAGCCCATATGATCATTAATTTGACCACACAACTCATTCTTATGAAGATACATTCAAACACACAAAACGTGCTCAGCTCGGCCTGAAAATGCATTTAAAGCAATAAAAACTCAAATTGAGTGTCACGCCTAAACCAAAGGACTTATGCACACACTTCAACATGTATTTTGTTCAGGATGACCTCCTGAAGCCCATATGAGCATTAATTTGACCACACAACTCATTCCTATGAAGATACATTCAAACTCACAAAACGTGCTCAGCTCGGGCTGAAAATGCATTTAAAGCAATAAAACTCAAATTGAGTGTCACACCTAAACCAAAGGACTTATTCACACACTTCAAAATGTATTTTGTTCAGGATGACCTCCTGAAGCCCATATGAGCATTAATTTGACCACACAACTCATTCCTATGAAGATACATTCAAACTCACAAAACGTGCTCAGCTCGGGCTGAAAATGCATTTAAAGCAATAAAAACTCAAATTTAGTGTCACACCTAAACCAAAGGACTTATGCACACACTTCAACATGTATTTAGTTCAGGATGACATCCTGAAGCCCATATGAGCATTAATTTGTCTACACAACTCATTCCTATGAAGATACATTCAAACTCACAAAACGTGCTCAGCTCGGGATGAAAATGCATTTAAAGCAATAAAAACTCAAATTGAGTGTCACGCCTAAACCAAAGGACTTATGCACACACTTCAACATGTATTTAGTTCAGGATGACCACCTGAAGCCTAAATGAGCATTAATTTGACCACGCAACTCATTCCTATGAAGATACATTCAAACTCACAAAACGTGCTCAACTCAGGCTGAAAATGCATTTAAAGCAATAAAAACTCAAATTGAGTGTCACGCCTAAACCAAAGGACTTATGCACACACTTCAACATGTATTTTGTTCAGGATGACCTCCTGAAGCCCATATGAGCATTAATTTGACCACACAACTCATTCCTATGAAGATACATTCAAACACACAAAACGTGCTCAGCTCGGCCTGAAAATGCATTTAAAGCAATAAAAACTCAAATTGAGTGTCACGCCTAAACCAAAGGACTTATGAACACACTTCAACATGTATTTTGTTCAGGATGACCACCTGACGCCTAATTGAGCATTAATTTGACCACACAACTCATTCCTATGAAGATACATTCAAACTCACAAAACGCGCTCAGCTCGGGCTTAAAATGCATTTAAAGCAATAAAAACTCAAATTGAGTGTCACGCCTAAACCAAAGGACTTATGGACACACTTCAACATGTATTTTGTTCAGGATGACCTCCTGAAGCCCATATGATCATTAATTTGACCACACAACTCATTCTTATGAAGATACATTCAAACACACAAAACGTGCTCAGCTCGGCCTGAAAATGCATTTAAAGCAATAAAAACTCAAATTGAGTGTCACGCCTAAACCAAAGGACTTATGCACACACTTCAACATGTATTTTGTTCAGGATGACCTCCTGAAGCCCATATGAGCATTAATTTGACCACACAACTCATTCCTATGAAGATACATTCAAACACACAAAACGTGCTCAGCTCGGCCTGAAAATGCATTTAAAGCAATAAAAACTCAAATTGAGTGTCACGCCTAAACCAAAGGACTTATGCACACACTTCAACATGTATTTTGTTCAGGATGACCACCTGACGCCAAATTGAGCATTAATTTGACCACACAACTCATTCCTATGAAGATACATTCAAACTCACAAAACGCGCTAAGCTCGGGCTGAAAATGCATTTAAAGCAATAAAAACTCAAATTGAGTGTCACGCCTAAACCAAAGGACTTATGGACACACTTCAACATGTATTTTGTTCAGGATGACCTTCCGAAGCCCATATGATCATTAATTTGACCACACAACTCATTCTTATGAAGATACATTCAAACACACAAAACGTGCTCAGCTCGGCCTGAAAATGCATTTAAAGCAATAAAAACTCAAATTGAGTGTCACGCCTAAACCAAAGGACTTATGCACACACTTCAACATGTATTTTGTTCAGGATTACCATCTGACGCCTAAATGAGCATTAATTTGACCACACAACTCATTCCTATGAAGATACATTCAAACTCACAAAACGCGCTCAGCTCGGGCTGAAAATGCATTTAAAGCAATAAAAACTCAAATTGAGTGTCACGCCTAAACCAAAGGACTTATGCACACACTTCAACATGTATTTTGTTCAGGGTGACCTCCTGAAGCCTAAATAAGCATTAATTTGACCACACAACTCATTCCTATGAAGATACATTCAAACTCACAAAACGCGCTCAGCTCGGGCTGAAAATGCATTTAAAGCAATAAAAACTCAAATTTAGTGTCACACCTAAACCAAAGGACTTATGCACACACTTCAACATGTATTTAGTTCAGGATGACATCCTGAAGCCCATATGAGCATTAATTTGTCTACACAACTCATTCCTATGAAGATACATTCAAACTCACAAAACGTGCTCAGCTCGGGATGAAAATGCATTTAAAGCAATAAAAACTCAAATTGAGTGTCACGCCTAAACCAAAGGACTTATGCACACACTTCAACATGTATTTAGTTCAGGATGACCACCTGAAGCCTAAATGAGCATTAATTTGACCACACAACTCATTCCTATGAAGATACATTCAAACTCACAAAACGTGCTCAACTCAGGCTGAAAATGCATTTAAAGCAATAAAAACTCAAATTGAGTGTCACGCCTAAACCAAAGGACTTATGGACACACTTCAACATGTATTTTGTTCAGGATGACCTCCTGAAGCCCATATGAGCATTAATTTGACCACACAACTCATTCCTATGAAGATACATTCAAACTCACAAAACGTGCTCAGCTCGGGCTGAAAATGCATTTAAAGCAATAAAAACTCAAATTGAGTGTCACGCCTAAACCAAAGGACTTATGGACACACTTCAACATGTATTTTGTTCAGGATGACCTCCTGAAGCCCATATGATCATTAATTTGACCACACAACTCATTCTTATGAAGATACATTCAAACACACAAAACGTGCTCAGCTCGGCCTGAAAATGCATTTAAAGCAATAAAAACTCAAATTGAGTGTCACGCCTAAACCAAAGGACTTATGCACACACTTCAACATGTATTTTGTTCAGGATGACCTCCTGAAGCCCATATGAGCATTAATTTGACCACACAACTCATTCCTATGAAGATACATTCAAACTCACAAAACGTGCTCAGCTCGGGCTGAAAATGCATTTAAAGCAATAAAACTCAAATTGAGTGTCACACCTAAACCAAAGGACTTATTCACACACTTCAAAATGTATTTTGTTCAGGATGACCTCCTGAAGCCCATATGAGCATTAATTTGACCACACAACTCATTCCTATGAAGATACATTCAAACTCACAAAACGTGCTCAGCTCGGGCTGAAAATGCATTTAAAGCAATAAAAACTCAAATTTAGTGTCACACCTAAACCAAAGGACTTATGCACACACTTCAACATGTATTTAGTTCAGGATGACATCCTGAAGCCCATATGAGCATTAATTTGTCTACACAACTCATTCCTATGAAGATACATTCAAACTCACAAAACGTGCTCAGCTCGGGAT